>NC_000070.6:17050833-17379166 GCF_000001635.26 Mus musculus | reverse complement strand
CAGTGATCCTTTTTTCTAAAAGTATCCTTATGTTGAATAAATCAAGATTGTTTTGGGACATTCATATAAATCACCTTTACACTTATCTCAAGGATATCACTAATCCAAAATTAACCTGGAAGAATTACCCAAAAATAAAAGGTGGGTTTTATTATTCTTAAGGCAAATCCTTAGAGCCTAGATCTGAGGTTTATACATAGGAAAAAAAATCAAATAGCAGTTTAGCAAATGTATGTCTAAGTGAGATAATTTATCCTATATCCCTTTACCTCAGAAAATAACTTGGGATTTATGATAATAATCTACTAAGCCAATAATAACAATCCTTTGTCTTAGTGTTGTTGCAGAGGACTTTACCTGTATAATAAACAAAATAACCCAGTTGAAATTTAATATTAATTTATTGATTCCAAAATATTGATCATTGGACATTTTTCTCCTTGCTAGAATTAGGTTAACATCATCTTATTATGTGCCCAGATCTCCCCTAGTGTGCTGCAAAACAAAAAGCCAAAGAATAGTTATGCTGATAACTTATCATTCTCTAATATTTTGTTTAAGTTAAGTGTATGTCCCTTTATCCATAGGAAATTTTACATGCAAGTCAAGAAACAGAATCTATGAATTCCATTTTGAATTTGTTTATTTGAATACTTAAATTTAAACATATAGTACTCAAAACAATGTCACTGGGATAATCTCTTGTTCAAGTTGATGTACCATTTAGCAAAGGAATTAAGTCTCTGAAGTAATGGTTTACATTTGGGTGTCTGTGAACAGAACTTTCCGTCTCTATTTTTGGTCAGTTTAACTTGATCTGAGCTTAAGAGAGATTGAAGCTTCATGGAGCAGCTTAAGGGTGTATAGATGGGATTTTCCAATACATGAGTACAGAAATAACTTTGAGACCTGTTCAGACTCAGGAATACCCAATGTAAGAGAGGAAAGCCTTTATGAGCTGTCCAGGATAGCAGAAATAATCTCCACAAAGCTGAATAAATGAAAATGTAGAAGACAAATGAAATGCAACTGAGGAAGATAATAATGTATGGAAGTCTAAACAGCCTTCAAATAAAGGGAACAAAAAAAATCTAGAAAGAGAATATGTTCCATCAAGAATCCTGTTTATAATTAATGTCCTATATTAAGGTGGTTTATAAAACTAACACTTTTCACAAGTGGAGGTGATTAAAATTGCAGTAGAATAGAGAGAAGGAATATAATTAGGAGAAAAATTGTGAGACTATGCCGGGGTCTAGCAAACACAGAAGTGGATGATCACAGTCAGGTATTGGATGGGTCACACGGCCCCCAATGGAGGAGCTAGAGAAATTACCCAAGGAGCTAAAGGGAACTGCAACCCTATAGGTGGAACAACAATATGAACTAACCAGTACCCCGGAGCTCTTGACTCTAGCTGCATATGTATCAAAAGATGGCCTAGTCGGCCATCACTGCAAAGAGAGGCCCATTGGATTTGAAAACTTTATATGCCCCAGTACAGGGGAACGCCAGGGCCAAAAAGGGGGAGTGGGTGGGTAGGGGATTGGGGGTGGGTGGGTATGGGGGACCTTTGGGATAGCATTGAAAATGTAAACGAGGTAAATCCCTAATAAAAAAAAGAAAAGAAAATATCAGAAAAAAATGTATTTTTTATGAATAAAAAAATGTTTTCTAACTCTTCAAATTAAAAAAAAAAAACAAAGAGTTCTCTCCCCCTCCAAAAAAAAAAAAAAAAAAAAAAAAAAAAAAAAAAAAAAAAAAAGAAAAAGAAAAGAAAAGAAAAGAAAAGAAAAAGCAAATGAGATGTTTGAATCATTTTACTATTACAAATCAAGAAAATAAGGCAGCAGGTGTGGTGGTTCAAAAAAGACTGGCTCCCACAGATCTGGGTTGGTAAACTGAGATGGATTATACATATAGCAATTCTCAATTTGTGGTTTGGAACCCCTTTGTAGGTAGAATGACCCTTTCACAGGGGTTGCCAAGGAGCATTAGAAAACACAGATATTTACATTCACGATTCTTAACAGTAGCATACACTTAAGACACAGCAACAAAACAAATATTATTGTTGAGTTCTCCACAACAGGTGGAACTGTATTAAAGTGTTACAGCATTAGAAAAGTGGAGAACCATTGGATTAGAAGTTGTACACTTGTTTGAGTAAGTTTCTCTTTGCTGGGGAAATTGTGTTGCTTAGGGTAGATTTTTCAGGAGTGGTTGCTCAGTGGTTAAGAGCACTGACTCCTCTTGTGACAGGTCTCTGATTCAAATCCCAGCTCCTATGTGATCACTTACAGTCATCTGAGCTGTAGCTTTGTGCTCTCCCATGTCTAAAAAAAAACCAAAAACAAACAAACAAACAAACAAAACATTTTCAGGTTCCAAAAGCCCACCTAGATCCAATGTATCTCTCTTTCTGTTTGCTGACTGCTAATCAGGATGTAAACTTCTCCAGCACCATGCCTGTCTGCCTCTCATCATGATAATATCAGGCTATCCCTTTAAAGCTATAAGCAAGCTCCTAAATAAATGCTCCTTTTTAAGAGTTGCCTTGATAATGGTGTCTATTTACAAGAGTGGGATATTTACTAAGACACAAAAAATCTTGAGGAATTGGAAAAGAAAGGACTTGTCTATAGATAAAGCAAATGTTTAAGACATGCTGGGTATTCCAATAAAGTTTGATAATAGAACAATATCTAGGTACTAATACAGGAATTCAGAAATGCAAGTGTTCAGCATTTATTAAGCATGTTACATTGCAAGTATTAGAATCATCCTTGTAACCTTTCTCTAGAAAATAATAAGTACTATATCCAGTGTGGAACAGTGTTTATACTGAAGGAACTACTCTTGAAAATCCTCACCTGAAGAGATAAATGTAAACATTATAAATATGTTCATCACTGGTACAGGAAAATAGATGAGAATTGTGTAATTTGCAGCAGTTGTTAACAAGTCATTTGTAGAGTGTACAGGAAAAGAAGCATGGTTTAAAATGATCCGTGCTATCCCATGACACATATGTGTTGATCAATATCATCTCAGGCTAAACAAGGAGAACTCCAAATAAGTGCATGGGAGATGATGTTTTAGAACAAATATCCAAACAAGGAGAATTTAAAAAAAAAGTAGTATAAGTCAAAGAACAAGAGGGGAGTAGAGTTTTGCAAATTAATGAAAGGTAACACAAGTTCAGCATGCAAAACCCATCATCTTTGTATTTATAAATTAGGTACATTTTAAATTAATGTGTATATTGACCAAGCCTGCTCAGTCAGTCAACAGGTGTGGAGAGCCGAGCTGCGAGCAATTGCCATTATAAGATGGTGCTGGCTTCCGCTGTGCCTAACTAGTAAACAAGCCTTGTGCGCAAGTGTGAGAGTGAACTCACGCCTAGTCACTGCCCATCTCGGGGCGTAGTAATGAGGTGATGGGCAAGCAACAAATCAGGAGCTGACTCACCACATCAGGTGCTGAAACGCCACATTGAGGGCTATATAAGCAGCACCATTTTCCGGGGTCTGGGTCTTCCCTCCTTAAGAAGCAATAAAGCTTGCCACAGAAGAATCCGGTTGTCTGAGTGTGTTCTTGCTGGAGAGAACGATAGCTCGGGACAAACAGGTTCTATAATGCAGGAGTGAGGATTAAAAAAAAAAAAAAGACAGTTAGACAGCATTGTAGCATGACTCCAGTCAATTATGAGACTGAAGGTATACTTAATTTTCACTATCTGCTTTTCATATCATTTTAATTACATGCAAGTATTAAGGGTGAGCAATACAGTAAGGAACTAGAAAGAAAGTAGTCAAGAAACAGGCAAGACAATAAATACAAAGCCCCATGATCACTCTGGTGATAGCTGTATCTAAGGATATCTAAGATATCTGATCCTACTTCTTTGTTCTACCCTAAAACCAGATTATTGCTTCTTTGTCTTTAGCCAATGTCAGGTCCCTGCCTGTACTTACTCCTTTGCCATGTTCTAATGTCAGATTCCTGTATGAACTTATTTCTTGGTCATGGCCAATGGAAGATTCTTGCCAAATGGCACCTCAAATGGCTCTCCACATTTACCCCTTTTTATATATTACCATGAGCCTGTCTTAGGTTATTCTGACAAGAATGCCTTCCTTACCTCATTCTGTGAAGCCACAATTACTCTGATACCTAAACCACAAAAAGACCAAACAAAGATAGAGAACTTCAGACCAATTTCCCTTATGAATATCGATGCAAAAATCCTCAATAAAGTTCTTGCTAACCAAATCCAAGAACACATCAAAACAATCATCCATCCTGACCAAGTAGGTATCATCCCAGGGATGCAGGAATAGTTCAATATACAGAAATCCATCATAGTAATCCAGTATATAAACATATGCAAAGAAAAAACCACATGATTATCTCGTTAGATGTGGAGAAAGCATTTGACAAAATCCAACACCCGTTCATGATAAAAAGTCTTGGAAAGATCAGGAATTCAAGGCCCATAACTAACCATGATAAAAAAAATCTACAGCAAACCAGTCAACATCACAGTAAATGGGGAAAAGCCAGAAGCAATCCCAGTAAAATCAGGAACTAGACAAGGTTGCCCATTCTCCCTACCTATTCAACATTGTACTTGAAGTCCTAGCCAGAGCAATTCGACAACAAAAGGAGATCAAGGGAATACAAATTGGAAAGGAATAAGTCCTAATATCACTTTTTGCAGATGATATTATAGTATATATAAGTGACCCTAAAAATTCCACCAGAGAACTCCTAAGCCTGATAAACAGCTTTAATGAAGTAGCTGGATATAAAATTAACTGAAACAAGTAAATGGCCTTTCTCTACACAGGATAAACAAAGGATAAACAGGCTGAGAAAGAAATTAGGGAAACAACACCCTTCTCAATAGTCACAAGTAATATAAAATACCTTGGCGTGACTCTAACTAAGGAACTGAAAGATCTGTATGATAAGAACTTCAAGTCTCTGAAGAAAGAAATTAAAGAAGATCTCAGAAGATGGAATGATCTCCCATGGTATGGATTGGCAGGATCAATATAGTAAAAATGGTTATCTTGCCTAAAGCAATCTACAGATTCAATGCAATCCCCATCAAAATTCCAAATCAATTCTTCAAAGAATTAGAAAGGGCACTCTGCAAATTCATCTGGAATAACAAAAAACCTAGGATAGCAGAAACTTTTCTCAAGGATAAAAAATCCTCTGGTAGAATCACCATGCCTGACCTAAATCTGTACTACAGAGCAATTGTGATTAAAAACTGCATGATACTGGTATAGCTACAGACAAGTAGACCAATGGAAAAGAATTGAAGACCAAAAATGAACCCACACACCTATGGTCACTTGATCTTTGACAAGGGAGCAAAAACCATCCAGTGGAAAAAAGACAGCATTTTTCAACAAATGGTGCTGGCACAACTGGTGGTTATCATGTAGAAGAATGTGAATTGATCCATTCCTATCTCCTTGTACTAAGGTAAAATCTAAGTGGATTAAGGAACTCCACATAAAACCAGAGACCTTGAAACTTATAGAGGAGAAAGTAGGGAAAACCTTCGAAGATATGGGTACAGGGGAAAAATTCCTGAATAGAACATCACTGGCTTGTGCTGTAAGATCGAGAACCAAGAAATGGGACCTCTTAAAATTGCAAAGCTTCTGCAAGGCAAAAGACACTGTCAATAAGACAAAAAGGCCAGCAACAGATTGGGAAAGGATCTTTACCTATCCTAAATAAGATAGGGGACTAATGTCCAATATATATAAAGAATTCAAGAAGGTGGACTCCAGAAAATCAAATAGCGCCATTAAAAATGGGGCTCAGAGATAAGATTTTGCTGAAAGGACCCAGATATGGCTGTCTCTTGGGAGACTGTGCCGGGGCTGGCAAACACAGAAGTGGATGATCACAGTCAGCTATTGGATGGATCACAGGGCCCCAAATGGAGGAGCTAGAAAAAGTTCCCAAGGAGCTGAAGGGATCTGCAATCCTATAGTTGGAACAACAATATGAAATAACCAAAACCCTCTGGAGCTTGTGTCTCTAGCTGCATATGTATCAGAAGATGGCCTAGTTGGCCATCAGTGGAAAGAGAGGCCCATTGGTCGTGCAAACTTTATATTCCTCAATTCAGGGGAATGCCAGGGCCAAGAAGTGGGAGTGGGTGTGTAGGTGAGTGGGTGGGGGAGCATGTGGGGGGCTTTTGGGATAGCATTGGAAATGTAAATGAAATAAATACCAAAGAAAAAAAAGAAAAAAAAAGAAATCCAGATCCTCTCCCAATTTTATCTATTGCTAATATAGGATCAGAGAGAACTGCAGATAACTTTCTGATATGTATTTAAAAATATCCAGAACCATCCTTCCAAATGAAGACAATTATTTTCAATATTTGATTGAGTTCTAGACCAGTCCATGACTGAGTCAGAATAATTGGTCACATAAAGGAAAAAGAACAGTCAGCATAATTTCACTTTTTTCAAAATATTTTATTAGGTATTTTCTTCATTTATATTTCGAATGCTATCCCAAAAGTCCCCCATACCCTCCCCTGTACTGGGGCATATAAAGTTTGCAAGTCCAATGGGCCTCTCTTTCCATTGATGGCCAACTAGGCCATCTTTTGATACATATGCAAGAGCTCTGGGATACTGGTTAGTTCATAATGTTGTTCCACCTATAGGGTTGCAGATCCCTTTAGTTCCTTGGGTACTTTCTCTAGCTCCTCCATTGGGGGCCCTGTGATCCATGCAATAGCTGACTGTGAGCATCCACTTCTGTGTTTGCTAGGCCCCAGCATAGTCTCACAAGAGACAGCTATATCTGGGTCCTTTCAGCAAAATCTTGCTAGTGTATGCAATGGTGTCAGCGTTTAGAAGCTGATTGTGGGATGGATCCCCAGATATGGCAGTCTCTAGATGGCCCATCCTTTCGTCAGAGCTCCAAACTTGGTATCTGTAACTCCTTCCATGGCTGTTTTGTTCCCAATTCTGAGAAGGGGCAAAGTATTCACACTTTGGTCTTCGATCTTCTTGAGTTTCATGCGTTTAGCAAATTGTATCTTATATCTTGGGTATCGTAAGTTTCTGGGCTAATATCTAGTTGTCAGTGAGTACATATTGTGTGAGTTCCTTTGTGATTGGGTTACCTCACTCAGGATGATGCCCTCCATGTCCATCCATTTGCCTAGGAATTTTATAAATTCATTCTTTTTTAATATTTTTATTAGGTGTTTTCCTCATTTACATTTCCAATGCTATCCCAAAAGTCCCCCATACCCTCCCCCCCACAACCCTACCCACCCACTCCCACTTTTTGGCCCTGATATTTCCCTGTACTGGGGAATATAAAGTTTGCAAGTCCAATGGGCCTCTCTTTTCAGTGATGGCCAACTAGGCCATCTTTTGATCCATATGCAGCTAGAGTCAAGAGCTCCAGAGTACTGGTTAGTTCATAATGTTGTTCCACCTATAGGGATACAGATCCATTTAGCTCCTTGTGTACTTTCTCTAGCTCCTCCATTGGGGGCCCTGTGATCTATCTGATAGCTGACTGTGAGCATCCACTTCTGTGTTTGCTAGGCCCCGGTATAGTCTCACAAGAGACAGATATATCTGGGTACTTTCAACAAAATTTTGCTAGTGTATACAATGGTGTCAGCGTTTGGAAGCTGATTATGGGATGGATCTCTGGATATGGCAGTCTCTAGATGATTCATCCTTTCGTCACAGCTCCAAACTGTGTCTCTGTAACTCCTTCCATGGGTGTTTTGTTCCCAATTCTAAGAAGGGGCAAAGTGTCCACACTTTGGTCTTCGTTCTTCTTGAGTTTCATGTCTTTAGCAAATTGTATTTTATATCTTGGGTATTTTAAGTTTCTGGGCTAATATCCACTTATCAGTGAGTATATATTGTGTGAGTTCTTTTGTGATTGGGTTACCTCACTCAGGATGATGCCCTCCAGGTCCATCTATTTGCCTAGGAACTTCATAAATTCATTCTTTTTAATAGCTGAGTAGTACTCCATTGTGTAAATGTACCACATTTTCTGTATCCATTCCTCTGTTGTGGGGCATCTGGGTCCTTTCCAGCTTCTGGGTATTATAAATAAGGCTGCTATGAACATAGTGGAGCATGTGTCCTTCTTACCAGTTGGGGCATCTTCTGGATATATGCCCAGGAGAGGTATTGCTGGATCCTCCGGTAGTACTATGTCCAATTTTCTGAGGAACCGCCAGACTGATTTCCAGAGTGGTTGTACAAGCATGCAATCCCACCAACAATGGAGGAGTGTTCCTCTTTCTCCACATCCTCGCCAGCATCTGCTGTCACCTGAGTTTTTGATCTTAGCCATTCTGACTGGTGTGAGGTGGAATCTCAGGGTGTTTTGATTTGCATTTCCCTGATGATTAAGGATGTTGACCATTTTTTAAGGTGCTTCTCTGCCATTCAGTATTCCTCAGGTGAGAATTCTTTGTTCAGCTCTGAGCCACATTTTTTAATAGGGTTATTTAATTTTCTGGAGTCCACCTTCTTGAGTTCTTTATATATATTGGTTATTATTCCCCTATCTAATTTAGGATAGAGAAAGATCCTTTCCCAATCTCTTGGTGGTCTTTTTTGTCTTATTGAGGGTGTCAGCAGTTCTATTAGCAGTGTCCTTTACCTGACAGATTTTTTTCCAGTTTTATGAGGTCCCATTTATCAATTGTTGATCTTAGAGCCTGAGCCATTGATGATCTGAACAGGAAATAGTCTCCGGTATCTATTCTTTCAAAGCTATTTCCTTGTTTCTCCTCTATTAGATTTAGTGTATCCAGTTGAGGTCCACCATTCACTTGAACTTGAGTTTTATACAGGGTGTACAACATGTGTAACAGTTGTACTTGCATTCTTTTACATGCAGACAGCCAGTTAGGCCAGCACCATTTGTTGAATATGCTTTCTCTTCTCCACTGTAAATTCGTGTCATCTTTGTTAAAATTCAAGTGCATGTAAGTATATGTTTTTATGTCTGGGTATTTGATTCGTTTCCATTGACTAACTTTTTTGTGTCTGTATAAATCACCTGAAGTGATTGCTTTGTTTTGTTTTGTTTTGTTTTGTTTTGTTTTGTTTAATCACTATTGCTCTGTAATGCAGCTTGAGGTCAGGCATGTTGGTTTCTCCTGAGATTCTCTTATTGTTCAGGATCATTTTGCTTATCCTGAGTTTCTTGTTTTTTTATATTAAGTTGGTCATTACTCTTTCAAATTCAGTAAAAAGTTGATGGAATTTTGATGGGAATTGCATTGAATCTGTAGATTGCATTTAGTTATTTGGCCATTTCACTGTGATAGTCATATAGATCCATGGTACATCTTTCTACCTTCTGATATCTTCCTCCACTTCACTCTTTAGAGACTTGAACTTCTTGTCATATAATATAGGTCTTTCACTTACTTGGTTAGAGTTACTCCAATATATGTTATATAACTGGGGATATCATGAAGTGTGTTGTTTCCCTAATTTTTTTCTCAGCCTGTTTATCATTTATATAAAGGAGTTACCAATTATTTATTTAGCTGATTTCTTGGAGTTAATCTTATATCTAGCCCCTTCTGAAGTTGTTTATCACAAGAACATCATGAGTTTTATAGGCAAATGGATGTAATTAGAAAGTATCCACCTGAGTGATGTAACCCTGAACTGAAAGGACATGAATGGCATGCACTCACTGAAAAATGGATATTAACCATGAAATACAGAATGCCAGTGATACATTCTACAGACCCAAATAAGTTAAACAAGAAGGAAGGGTCAAATGAAGATGCTTGAATCTCACTTTGAAGGGTGAACATAGTAATCATGGGATATATATATATATATATATATATATATATATATATAGAGAGAGAGAGAGAGAGAGAGAGAGAAGAGGGGAGGGGAGGGACAGGGGAATGTAGGGGCAAGATCAAGTATGGGGAGAGACATGAGAGAGGCCCAGAGTTCCAGGAGAATGAATGGAAATCGGTAGGTACTGAGGCTAGGAGTGTGTGTGGGATCTCTAGGAAGTCCTATAGATCTGGAATGTAGGAAGCTCCCAGGAGTCAATGCTGACCTTTACTGAGATGACTAACAGTAGGGACATAAAACTTGAAGAGGGCACCTCCTGTAGCTTATCCCTAGTGCAGGGATAAGGACAACAACCCACCCACAAAACTTTTGACCCAAAACTTAACCTGTCCAAAAGAAATTCTGGGAGAAAAATGGACCAGAGTGTAGAGATAGCCAAGAAATAACAGGTCCAACTTGAGAACCATCTCATGGATAAGCATCAATCCCTGATACTATTAATGATACTGTTATGCTTACGGACAGGTACCTAACATAATATTCCTATCAGAGGCTCTATCTAGCAGATGACTGAAACAGATGCAGATATCCACAGCAAACCCTTGGATAGAGGTTGAGGACCCTTATAGAAAACTTGGGGGGAAGGATTGAAGGCTCTGTAGAGGGTAGAAACCCAAGGGAGACTAACAAAGTCTTTCAACCTAGACCCCTGGGAATGCTTGAAGACTGAGCAACCAACCAAAGAGCATGCATTGGCTGATTTGACATCCACAGCATATATGTAATAGATGGGCAACTTAGACTCCATGTAGGTCCCTCAGAAAACTGAGCAGAGTCTCTCTCCTAAATCTGTAGCCTGTCAATAATGTCTGTACAGCAACAGGGTCAACTTGTCTAGCCTCAGTAGAAGAGGATGTGCCTAATCCTGTAAAGACTTGATGAGCTAGATGGAATACTCAGGAAGGCCTCTTTCACAGAGAAAAAGGGGCAGGGGCAGGGGGAAGGACTCTAAAGGAGAAAACTGAGAGGAGACAGTATTTGGGATGTAATTAAAAAAGAATAAACCATGATATATTTGATTCAAAAAGAAGAAACAATATAGAATAAGAAAAATATAGGAGTATCAATCTCCTATATAATTAATAATTAATCTAATATATTAATCTATTTAACATACAATTTGATAAAATTTATGCACACAAAACAACTATATTATTTAATCAATAAATGAATAAATGATACAAATAGAGATTTTTGAAAATAGAAATATTTTTATCATTCTTACACAGTAGGCAAAGGTAAATTAAAATACATGAAGATTTCATTTTTATCCCCAAATAAATGGCTGTAATAAAAATGACAACAAATGATGTTCAGGTTGAAAGGAAATGGGCTATTTATTTACAGCTGATGAAGTATGAATGGAGGTAATCTTTATAGAAATCATATTGAAATCTCTCTAAAATTATGTGTGTTCCAACTACCACTATGCAATATATAAACAAAGGAGTCTAAGCCAGAATGCTAATTTTTTTTTCATTTTCATGTTTATTTATCTCTTTAATTCTCATAAGAACTATCATGACAATCAATGATATCCACAATATAATGCAACCTACAATATAATAAAATGAAATAGAAAAGTATAGGTAATCCTATTAAATAAAATAAACTAGACGTAGAAAGTCAAATGTTGTGTGTTTTCTCTCATATGTAGGAGCTAGTAATAAATATGTGTGCTTGTGCATACCTACACACAAAAATGTATGTTATAAAGATAGTAACAAGTATAGAAATGTCAGAAGAATTCTAAAGAATGGGGAATTATGAGAGGAAAATGAGGCAAAACAAACACAATATGTTTTATCTCCTATACAGAATAAATATATATGATCTACATATAAATCATGTATAAATAAATACAATATATACGTTATGAAAACAGAGTAAGGAATATGTGCTTTGAAGAAGGGAATGAGAATCTCATGTGAGAAAAAAACATAGGCATTCATAAAGTACAATGATAATATAAGTATGAAAATATGAACTCCATTAATTTGTATACTCATTTATAAAATCGATAAACTCTATATGACATATTCAAGGAAAAAACTCAAAATAAGACAAATAGAATGTCTTCAGGAAATTGAAAGGAAGAAATGCTCCAGAATTTTATGAACATATTTATCAGATCCCTGAAAGCTGATCAAAACCATGAGAACACAGACAGAAACAAAGTCAAACTCTGGCTATGACCACATGGCTCCTCAGCAGGTAGAGGGTAACAAATAATTCCTGCAAAAAGGAACCTGGGCAATTCTGCTGAAAACAGATGGGAAGATCTAACCACAGGACAAAACCACAGCTCTCACATAACCCAGAGCCAGTAGCATAGTTTAGTGAGACAAGGATTCCTAGAGGGGATCGGTCAGCAGTGGACAAGAATCCCACATTGTCAAGTGCATGACTCTGAGGGCAGAAGCTGGGCTCCATCTTGAGGAAGAACCTGTCATTAAGAATTACAAAGAATAACCTCAAGAAGCAGAGCCCAAATTTAATTCACCCTGATAAGAGTCAGCTCTGGGAAGCAATTTTAAAGAGCAAGAGAACGAGCCTCTGACAGGCAGAACACTGCAACTGGCCTTGGTAACTGAAGAGCTAAGGAACAGCTCATACCAACCTGGATGTTATTGGGTGGTCTTATCACCTCAGAATCATTCTGGAATTTAATATGAGTCTAAAGTCAGATAGTGAATTCAATTCCAGAGGCATCTGAAGTTTAGTGTCATGGAGCATGAGACCTAGGACTATAGTGGTGGACTTAAAACTCGCAGAAGTACCCTCCCTAATACAAAAACACTCTCGGAAATGCAAACACACACACACACACACACACACACACACACACACACACACACACAAACTCACACACACTCACACACACACTCACACACACACACTCACACACACACACTCACACACACACTCACACACATACTCACACACACACACACACACACACACACACACACACACCCTGCTTTTCTACCTGTGCAGACCTCATTGTTGTGTAGAAGGTAGACAACTACTCACAACAGAGACTATAAAGTTAAGCTTGGAAAACAGAATACCCAGGCTACATTCTGGATGTTTTCCAGTCTGTGTAAAGGAATATTTTTGGAATTTTCCATCTAAAGTAAAATAACTGAAGTGTAGGAAAGTTGTTTACAAACTAAGATTCTAACCTTGACACTGAACTTTTAAAACCTCTCATAGAAGTAGAGGGGAGGGGATGGGATAAAAGGATTCTGGAGGAGAAGCTGGAAAGGGGATAACATTTGAAATATAAATAAATAAATTATTCAGCAAAAAGAATGATAGGCATTTAATACTTTATTAATATGTAGAAATTTTTAAAAGATTATTTAAAAGATAAACATTACTAAAATTAAAATATGATTGCATCTAGTTGCTAGGGCTTTATCCAAAACAAATCATAATTTCACATAAGAGTAATATTTCAAGCTTCTGGGCTAATATCTTCTTATGATTGAGTGCATATCTTGTGTGTTCTTTTGTGATTGGGTTACCTCACTCAAGATGATTTCTTCCAGATACATCCATTTGCCTAAGAATATCATAAATTCATTGTTTTTAATAGCTGTGTAGTACTCAACTGTGTAAATGTACCACATTTTCTGTATCCATTCTTCTGTTGAGAGACGTCTTGCTTCTTTCCAGCATCTGGCTTTTATAAATAAAGCTGCTATTAACATAGTAGAGCATCTGTCCATATTACATGTTAGAGCATTTTCTGAATATATGTCCAGGAGTGGTATTGCTAGGTCCTCAGGTAGTACTATGTCCAATTTTCTGAGGAACTGCCAGACGGATTTCCAGAGTGATTGTACATGATTTGCACTCACTGATAAGAGGATATTAGCCCAGAAGCTCAGAATACCCAAGATACAATTCAAATCCACATGAAACTCAAGAGGAAGGAAGACCAAAGTGTGGATACCTTGATCCTTCTTAGAAGGGGGAACAAAATACCCGTGTAAGGAGTTACAGAGACAAAGCGTGGAACAGAGACTGAAGGAATAACCGTTGAGAAACTATCCTACCTGGGGATTCATCCCATATCATCAAACCCATACACTATTGAGCATGTCAACAAGAGCTTGCTGATATAGCTGTATCCTGAGAGGCTTTTTCAGTGCCTGACAAATACAGAAATGGATGCTCACAGCCATTCATTGGACTGTGCACAGGGTTCCCAATGAAGGAGTAGAGAAAATACCAAAGGAGCTGAAGGGGTTTGCAGCCCCATAGGAGGAACAACAATATGATCTACCCAGTAACCCCAGTGCTCTCTGTGAATAAACCACCAACCAAAGGGTACATATGGTGGGACTCATGGCTCAAGCTGCATATGTAGCAGAGGATGGCCTAGTCGGTCATCAATGGGAGGAGAAGCCCTTGGTCCTATGAAGTTTTGTATGCCTAATTGTAGGAGAATGCCAGGGCCAGGAAGCGGGTGTGGGAGGGTTGGTGAGCAGGGGGAAGGATTAGGGAGTTTTCTGAGGGGAAACCAGGAAAGGGGATAACATTTGAAATGTAAATAAAGAAAATATCTAAAATATTTTTTAAAAAGTAATATTCCTCATTCCTAAGAAACCATAAAGAAAATTTAGAACTAAACCACACTTATGAAGTGTGACATTATGACATAAGGAAATGTTGTAGAGTATGAGTCTCTGATAGTGAAAACCAAAGGACCTTCCTTATCTTGATAATGTTTTTTTAAAACTTGTATTAAAAATTCTTATAAACCTCACTTTTAATAAAATATGACAATAGTATTGGCCAAAAATGATGAAAATTTCATACTTTTCATGTTTATTAAAAATGAATATTACATAATTCCCAAGACAAAATACTCATTGATACTTTCTTTCTGTAAAGACTTGGCAAATACATTTGACAAACAATAATTCCTTCAACATTGAAAGCAATCTGAAAAATCAGAAAAATAATGTGATTACAGCTGTATCAGTAGGCAGAGTTGGTTCCCTTCTCTGTATTGTGATGGTGATATATGTTCATCAAAGTTATTTTGACCTATATTTTCAGAAAGCACTAAATAACTTCAATCAGTATATGGTGGCTTTGCTTCAATCTTGCATGAAAACATATTTGATTATGCTTATATTTTAAGAACAAGCTGCTCATTCTCAATGAGTAATTTTCCAGTAATTTCTATCCAACTCTTAGTTACATATGATTAGAAACTAAC
Organism: Mus musculus; assembly: GCF_000001635.26. Taxonomy (NCBI): domain Eukaryota; kingdom Metazoa; phylum Chordata; class Mammalia; order Rodentia; family Muridae; genus Mus; species Mus musculus. The sequence continues at coordinate 17,364,010 of NC_000070.6, read as the reverse complement.
ACTCTTAAAAGAACACTTCATTAGAGACTTGAATAAATGTGTAGACTAACACTTCATATCACAAAATGACTAAAGAAAGGAAGCAGAAACGAAGAGGACAAAAAAGGTGTTTTTGTGCAGAGATAAAAACTGCAGAAGACAGGAAATGTTAAACACACAGCTGATCTCACCAAGGTTAGAAAATATTTGGCTCTTCTCCCTGAATGCTGAGGAAAACTGTAGTTTACAACTTGGTAATCCTCTGCTACCTGTTGAGCAAGGCACTGTGCATTTCACCCAGAATATTATGTCTGTTTATCTCAGACCTTTTTCCCATTAGGCCTTGAGCACAAAGTTCATCCTTGTGAGAGATGTTACTTGTTACATGGAAGCCTAAGTGACTTCCATGTTTTCTTAGGGTCAGGTCAATCCTAATACACATAGATACTGTTTACTTCAACAATTCTCTCTAGACCCTTATCTTGAGCATTGATTGTAAGTCAAAAACAAACTCATCTTATAGATGAAACCATATGTAGTTTATAAAAGCTTCAATGAAATCATGTCTTTGGCTGTGCAGTATACACAGGGGCTGATTTAATTATTATCTGAATACTTTTTTCCCCAAAACTGTGCTCCCTAGAGTGAAATGTTCTGGGTAAGACTGTAGAAATCCTGGCTCAGCACTGGAATCAAATACTGGGTGATTTGAATTTCATTCTAACCTCCCACTGATTGTATTTCCTATCTGCCATAAAGCTTGCAGGAACCCTCCCACATATACATCCAAAAAGAAAAAATACAGGTGGTTATACCACACAGTATGTATGTGGCCATATGCTAACACAACTGTGTTTTTAATTTACTTTTCTCTGAATTGAACTGTCACTCAAAAATTTGTATCTTTACTAGATACAACTACATTTCATTAAGGACTGTGAAACAATATTAGACCAAGATCTACCTTAATTTTTCAAATTTAAATGATTCTGTAAAATGTTTCTTAGAAAACTCATCACACAAGATTCCATCTGAACTTAGAGAATGTATACAACACTATTGCCTTGATTACCTTGCCTTTCTTTTCTTGCCCTTCCTTTTCTTTTCTCTTCTTTGAAATGATTTTGTGATTATTATTGACCACAAACATTTAGACTCTGTGTTTTCCTCATTTCCTGCCATCCTTCTTATTAATGATCATTAATTTAGGTTCTTGGAATTTTACCAAGGTTCTGAATATTTATACAAACATTTTTTATGAAAAGATAATACGTTACATAGAATGTACATAGTATTCAGAGAAATTAACAGTTTCACATTTTTAAATTCATAATGGTCCTGTTCTAAGATATGCCACACTTATCCATTTGAACTTTCATAATTATCACCTGTAGCCCAAAGCCTGGCTATCAATCAATATTACACTTACTTATTCCAAGTTACAGGCAAAGCCAAGGTACAATAAGATTTGATTTTTGTTAATAATAAGCAATAATTGCAACAATATTTATGTCTCACTATATATATGAAAAAGTCTTATTCTAAAACAGGGATTTGTTATTTACTTTTTATATTTTTTATTAGATATTTTCTTTATTTTTCTGTCCCCCTGCTCTCCAACCCACCAACTCCTGCTTCCTACACCAGGCAGTGCCCTATACTGGGGCATATAACCTTCACAGGACCAACTCCTGTATAATGTCACTCCTCCCATTGATGACCGACTAGGCCATCCTCTGCTATATATGCAGCTGGAGCCATGAGTCCCTCCATGTGTTTTCTTTGGTTGGTGGTTTAGTTCCAGGAAGTTCTCGGGGTACTGGTTAGTTCATATTGTTGTTCCTCCTATGGGGCTGCAAACTCCTTCAGCTCCTTGTGTAATTCTCTAGCTCCTTCATTGGGGATCTGCCAGTGCCTGACAAAAACAAAAGTGGATGCTCACATCCATCCATTGGATGGATCACAGGGTCCCCAAAGAAGGGTTTTGTCATTTATATGAGGCCAGAGGAACCTCTTAGAAAGGCTGTTTACATCTGTCTCTTTTCTAATGAATATGTCATTATTAGGTACTTGAATACCATGCATAGACTCACAAGTATTGTATCTACTTATTCCAACAAAATTGGCATATACTAAGATGCACTCAAATTATACTATTTTCAAAGCCTTTTATAGTATATATATTTAAAACAGATAAATTTTCAGAAGTAAAAGAAAAAAGTTGATGTTATTTTAAAAATCATTTAATAGACAAATTGAGAAGGACCAATAGTTACACAAGTAAGGATGAACATATTTTAAATTTAGCCACAAGCAGCCAATAGTCAGTTATAAACATTACATTATCAAAGCTCTTGAGGAATCATCTTTTCAATTAGTCACTGAAACCAAAATCATTACTTCTATTTTTCTGATAATGTTGTTATTATCACAAATCACTTCAGTTTTATTATATTCATAGAAATATAAATATGAAAAAACTGAGTGCCAGGAAAAACAAGGAATCATTTCCTTTTACCAAAAGTGTAAAGTATATTTCAAAAGTTATATGCCAATGGTTCTCAATACATTTCCTCATGTTGTGGTGACGCACCACCATAAAATTATTTTGCTGCTACTTCATAGCTGTAATTTTGCTACTGTTATGAATCATTATATGAATATCAGATGTGAAGGATATCTGATATATTAAGCATTTGGACCAAAAAGTGCTTGTGAGCTAAAGGTGGACAATGCTGTTCTGTGCCCAAGAAAAGTGGTTTCTACTATATGACAGAGAAATAAAAGGGAAATGACAGTCTCTTTTCAATATTGGAAGTATTTTTTTTTTCATGGTTTGAGGGAAAATTTGTCTATGGTAGAGCCATGGGTATTCCTATGTACTGAAAGATGCATTTTCCGTCCTCTGAAATAACTATTTTAATAAATAAGTATTCCTTTCTGTCCACACCCTAGATTCAGTTTAAATCCCCTAAATTGGCAAAGCAAAATGTCTGGAAATGTCATTCTGGCTTCAAAATCCTGGTATATTCATGAATGAACGGAAATTGCAACATATGGTATTCTTTGTCACACCCCAGGTGATTTCATCTGGTCTTTCCATTACTTTCCAGCAATGTTTTGCTATTAGCTCATGATAGTGAATATTGTAGGCATTGCACTTAAGTCAGCTTGCAATGTCTTAGCAATAATTTTGAAAGTTTTATTATGTATCCACTAGGGTCACTGTTTGAAGCATCTCTCCTTACTTAGGTTGTAGATATAGCAAAACACAGAGAATATCAACTAATATCACACTTTCAATTTATTTTAATTTTGTGATTTTATTTAGTAAAATTTTATATTTTACTCTAGAGATTACTGTATATGAGGCAGAAAAGAATCCACATATTCTTTTTCATTTATGTCTTTATTTCTTTTTCTGTTATTTTGTAAAACAAGCTGAATAATAGAACTTAGGGGAGAAATAGTTTACTTGAACTGGTACTTCCAGAATGGATACATATGAACAATGCAGAAACTATAGGTGCTTAAACCTGACTTCACAATCAGGAAGCCAGGAGAGATCAGTGACTGGGTCCATGTTTAAAAAAACCCACAAACCTGAGCAAAGTAGCAAAATCTTCTCCAGAAAAAAAAAAAAAATCCGACCTCCCAAACAAGGCTCACAAATGATGAAGAAGTTTTCAAGAAATGAGCTTGCCCTCTACATAGTTCCTTAGTCGGTCATGCTACTCTGCCCCTTCCCCATATCTACTAAAATGTACCTATAAGAAAATGCACAAGAGGGAATATAACACAAACTTTTCTTATTCATTTTTTCAAAGGAATTTTCAAAGAAAATAATCCATAAAGAAGATAAAAAGAGCTTAAACTTGGGGGGAAAAAGAAGAAAAAGAGTATTTCTATTGTCTGCAATATATCTGCTTCTGACATACTATTTTAGTACGCTAACTCAGTAATGAGCAAGAAATGAGAAAACAAAGTAGCTTTATCTTTGGTTCTACTGAGCGAAAAAAAAAATTTTTTTTCATAACTGTCATGCTAGCAGTAGTTACTTATTTTGGCATTCCTGAGTGTGTGTGTGTGTGTGTGCGTGTGTGTGTGTTTGAATGTATGTATGTTTTAATTTCATGATGTGGGTCCCATGGATTTACTTAGCAGCAGATTTCTATAAATTTATTTCTATTAAATAAGTTTGTCACTTATCTGTTGTATTTTTGTGGGAAATTTGTGCTTACTAAACTGATTTCTTGCAAAATCACAAGGCAAAGTATAGAAGTCATCTAATTCCTTTTATGACAACTTTCTATTATGTGTCTTTTAGGGTCTGTGTCTTATTCACTTCTGCTATCAATTTTTAGTAGGATTTTTATATTAATTTTATTATTAATTATTTTATTTATTTATATTCCAGATGTTGCCACTTGGTACCACCTCCTTGATTTCTTCGTTCTGTTCCCCATCTCTTTTGCCTCTGAGAGAGTGCCCCCCAGCATCTGCCTTCCCTAAAACATCATGTCTCTACATGATTAGGCACATCCTCTCCAACTGAGGCTAAACAAGGCAGTCCGATACTATACATGTGCTGGTGGCCTTGAACCAGTCTGTGTATGCTCTTTTTTGTGTGGCTTAATCACTTAGAGCCCCCAGGAGTCCGGGTTAGTTGATAATGTTGTACCATCCCTTTCAGCTCCTTTAATTCCTCCCCTAAATCTTATATAGGGGTCCTGTACTTCAGTCCAGTGGATTTCTGTAAGTATCTGTCTCTGTCTCAGTCAGCTCCTGGTAGAGCTTCTCAGAGGATAGCCATGCTAGGCTCCTAACAAATAGCACAACATAGCATCAGTAATAGTGTTAAGGTTTGGTGCATACCCATGGTATGGATCCTAAGTTGGGCCAGTCATTGTGTAGCCTTCAGTCTCTGCTAATTTTTAGTCTCTTCATTTCTTGTAAAAAATTTTTTCTTTAAAGAAATGTAGTGGTTCTACTGGTGATCTTTTTCATTTCACATCATGATAGCTTGTACTTTATTATTTTCCAAAGATCTAGACACATTCTTTGGGCATATTTTTAATTAATATTATCCAAAAAGATTTTTCAATATAATTTAAAATTCAGTTATATTCTCATTAATGCTTTAAATTTTTGGCCCATATACATCCATATAGCATGGACTTGGTTACATTTCTTTCACTCTTCAGGTTCTTGTAACTGTGAGACTCAGTCCTGACCAAGCATAGCATTGGTATCAGTGATTACAGGTTTATTTACTACATACTCTACCACTGGGGGGGGGGAAAATATGTGAATTGATACCTGATTTGCTATAGGAAAGACTAGGAAGCTTAATTTAAAACTTAATACAGAGCATGTGGAATCTAACTCTTGGGAAATTGTTATGTCTTCATGAGCAAGACAGTGCTTTGTAGTTGAGCCTTAGAGATCCCCTAATGCCCATTAATATAATATATTCTCTGTCTTGTGGACTTACACTGTAGTCAGTATCATCTGTTGAGGTTAGGGGTCTTGATCAATACTCCACCTCAAGCAGAGGTATTATCCACAGTAGTTTGGTCTTTGTAATTTAACCAACACTGAGCTAGAGTGGCCTTAAGATGTCACTCAGTTTATTAGCATTGGTAAGAGGAATGGGATAGGATCCTGAAGCTATTCCCTCCATGCTGATTCTATTTAATGCCATGAAAAATCCTGAGGCTTATCTAACCATAGCCCTGTAGCTAAGAAAGCAATGCCTGGGCATACCCAAGGACAAGGGAACCAGAAGAGAACTCATTGCTTTTTATAAATACTACTCTGATTAAATGTAAATAATAAAGAGGTAAAATATTTAGAACAAGAATCCATTTGGAAAAACATCTGGAGGTAAAAATGGAAAAACATAAGAGTGAGTCAATGTAAACTTACATAAGGGGTATCCTGTTCCCTGACATAAAGAAGTGAATCCAGACTCAGAGAAACTAAACATCTTGCTTTGAATCTCAGGAAATATAAGTTACTGCAAATGAAATTATAGTGAGATGAAAAATAGCAATGACTTTGATATCTATTTTACATCAATAGAAAATATCAAAATATTTAAAGAGATCATGGACTCACATAACAGTCAAAGCAGATTCCTAAAAATTCGTCAGATAATAACAGTTATGCACAAATTCATAGCAATTACAAGGAAATTAATTTATTTTTAAGAAAGCAGAGATATAATTTAGTGATAGAAGAAATTTAAAAACAAAATAGAAATGGTGATGTTAAAAACATAAAATGAAGTAAGAGTATTTTAACTCTTCACAATCTTTGTTCAAATTATTGACTATGTCCAAGGAACAATTGTTGTCTTGTGAAAAACCTGTGTGCATAGAATAATTTTGACATAATACCTTACAAGACAGTTGGTATAGTTTTTATTGCAAAACTATTCCTGGCACCTAAAGTCACTGTAGATCTAGGTCAATCCACTCCCACTGAGGCCAGTCAGGACAGACTAGTTAGGGGAGAAGTATCTATAGGCAGGTAACACAGTCAGGGTAAGCCCTCACTCCAGTTATTGAGCAGTATCTACAGGCAGGTGACAGAGTCAGGATAAGCCCCCACTCCAGTTATTGATGGACCTGCATGAAGACCAATCTGCATATCTGCTACAAATATTTTGGAACAAGTGATATGTGTACTCTGTATGCTGTTTGGTTGCTACTTCAGATTCTGGGAGTCCCCAAGGGTGCAGATTAGTTCACTCCCTTGGCCATCCTGTAAAGTCCCTCTGCTGTCTAGGTCCCTCAATCCTTCCCTCATCTCCCCCCGCCCCCCCCCCCCCACACACACACACGAGATTACTCAGGACTTGGGGAGGGGAGTTGAGACAAAGACAGAGGGAGAAAATGCAGAAGAGTAGAGGTAATTCTCAGACTGGAGCCTGACATAACTGTATTCGGAGAACCTTTTCCCAACAACTTACCAAAATAAATGCAGAGACCCACAGCCAAATATTAGAACCAGCTTGGGAAGTCTCACAGAGGAATTGAGCAAAAGACTCAGGAATATAATGTTAGGGATTCCACAGGAAGACCAACAGAGTCAACTAACATGTACTCTTAGGGGTTTCTAAAACTGAACCACCAACCAAAAAGTGTACAATGACTGGAACTACCCCTCCACACACACACACATATGTAACAGTAGCTTGGTCTTTATGAAGGAAGCCCAAAAACTGGAGTGGGGACTCACCCTAACTCTGATGCCTGCCTGTGTATACTACTCCCCTAACTTCTCTGACCTTTCTGGCCTTAGTGACTTAGGATGTGCCTAATACTGCAGTGTCTTATGAAGTCAGGATAGGTTGGTATCCAGGGAGAACCTCCCCCTTCTCAAAGGTGAAGGGGAGGGGAATGGGGGATGTTTCATGTGAGGATTTTATGTTTTACCTATTTATTTGTTTATTTATTCAGTTATTTATTCATTGATTCATTTACTTTACAGCCTGATAACAGCCTCCATTCTCCTCCCAGTACTCTCCTCACATGAAACATCAAATTAAATTCATAACACAAAAGGATTCAATATTAGGCTATATTAAACAGAAAATAGAAGAGGTAAAGTAAAAAACAGTCAATGCAGTCATTTGATGGAAAACAGAAAGTAATAAAGAGGAATTATCAAAACTTGCAACACCTTTAAAGAACAAATATTTAGGTCACTGGAATTCAAGAAAGACTTGCAATGCCCAAAGGGTGGAAGTGTAGAGAAATAACAGATCCTCTTGGTTTCCATCTGTGCCTAGAGCTGACCCTGTGCCACAGTTCTCCATACCCAGAACCTGCAGAGAGACAACAGATGTATCTAAACAATCACATAATCCCTAACAAATTAGAAATCATTAAAAGTCTCACAATCAAAAAAGTCCAGGACCAGATGGTTTTTATGCAGTAATCTATCAGACCTACAAAGAAGTCCTCATACCAATACTCTTCAAACTATTTCACAAGATAAAAACAGAAGTACTGTCCAATTTCTTCTATGAAGCCAAGTTTATGCTTATACCTAAACCACACAAATGACCCAAGAAAGAAAAAGAACTTCAGACCAATTTCCTTTGTGAATATTGACACAAAAATACTCCATGAAATTCTTGCAAACTAAATCCAAGAACACATCAATATTATCATTCATCATAATCAAGTAGGCTCCATCCCATTGATGCAGGTATGGTTCAATATAAGTGGATCAAGGACCTCCACATAAAACCAGATACAATGAAACTAGTAGAAGAGAACATGGGGAAAAGCCTCAAACAAATGAGCACAAGGGAAAGTTTCCTAAATAGAACACCAATGGCATATACTCTAAGATCAAGAATCAAAAAATGGGACCTCATAAAATTGCAAAGCTTCTGTAATGTAAAGGACACTGTCAATAGGACAAAAGGGCACCAAAGAGATTGGGAAAAGATTTTACCAATCCTACATCTTACATAGTGCTAATATCTAATATATACAAAGAACTCAAGAAGTTAGACTACAGAGAACGAAAAAACCCTATTAAAAATGGGGTACAGAGCTAAACAAAGAATTCTCAACTGAGGATTATCAAATAGCCAAAAAGCACCTAAAGATGTGTTCAACATATTGTCATCAGAGAAATGCAAATCAAAATGACTCTGAGACTCTACCTCAACACGAGTCAGAAAGGTAAGATCAAAAACTCAGGTGAATCCTTTCATCTCAGCTCCAAACTTTGTCTCTGTAACTCCTTTCATGGGTGTTTTGTTCCCAATTCTAAGGAGGGGCATAGTGTCCACACTTCAGTCTTCATTCTTCTTGAGTTTCATGTGTTTAGCAAATTGTATCTTATATCTTGGGAATTCTAGGTTTGGGGCTAATATCCAGGGATCCACCCCATAATCAGCATCCAAACGCTGACACCATTGCATACACTAGCAAGATTTTATCGAAAGGACCCAGATGTAGCTGTCTCTTGTGAGACTATGCCGGGGCCTAGCAAACACAGAAGTGGATGCTCACAGTCAGCTAATGGATGGATCACAGAGCTCCCAATGGAGGAGCTAGAGAAAGAACCCAAGGAGCTAAAGGGATCTGCAACCCTATAGGTGGAACAACATTATGAACTAACCAGTACCCCGGAGCTCTTGACTCTAGCTGCATATGTATAAAAAGATGGCCTAGTCGGCCATCACTGGAAAGAGAGGCCCATTGGACACGCAAACTTTATATGCCCCAGTACAGGGGAACGCCAGGGCCAAAAAGGGGGAGTGGGTGGGTAGGGGATTGGGGGTGGGTGGGTATGGGGTACTTTTGGTATAGCATTGGAAATGTAAATGAGCTAAATATCTAATAAAAAATGGAAAAAAAACCTCAGGTGAAAGCGTGAAAGCAGATGCTGGCTAGGATGTGGAAAAAAAAGAACATTCCTCCATTGTAGTGGAATTGCAAGCTGGCACAACCACTCTGGAAATCAGTCTTGGTGGTTCCTCAGAAAATTGGACACAGACCCAGTTATACCACTCCTGACATATACCCAGAAGATGTTCCAGAATGTAATTAGGACGCACGCTATGCTCCACAGCCACGTGTTCTTAGCAGCCATATTTATTTATTTATTTATTTATTTATTGGATAGGATAACTTTTTGTGTAGAAAATCGTCATAAGATAATGCTTAATCGGAAGGATTTGCAATATAATATAATGTGCACAGTGAAACAGAAATGGTGTGAAACCTATTGGGAGTGCAGAAGCTGGAGAGATAAACATGTCAAACTGCCAACTGTGTTTCTCCTTTTGGTAGCAGATCTATTGAGGAAATGGCAAGGAACCATTGTGATTGAAAACAAATGGGAGGAAACACAAGAGGGATGAGAAAGAGGAGAGAGACTAGGAAGGGAGGGGAGAGGAATAAATCAACCAGCAATCTTAAAAAAAAAAGAAAAAAGAAAAGAAAAGATGTATGAATTATAAGGAAGCATACCAGCCATATTTATAATAGCTAGAAGCTAAAAAGAACCCAGATGTCCATTACCAGAGTAATGGATACAGGAAATGTAGTACATTTACACAATGGAATACTTCTCAGCTATTAAAAATAATTGTCGCGTCCGCTCTCGACCAGCAAGAACGACATGACCACCAGTCCTTCTAACAGCAGTTTATTCAGTCCTGATTCTTCTTGTTTATATCTCCCCCAAACCCTGGGCCTCTCACTCCTTTTATACTCTCTCTCATCCATGCACCGCAGGCCACGCCCCCTCGCCCAGTCAGGAGGCTTCAGCTAATCAGGGCAGCAGGGGCAAATCTCCACCAAATTGGATTCACCTGTATCCTGGTACACCTGCGCAGCACTCAAGATGTTTGTGTCTTATATGAGGAAATCAGGTGCAAGTCATATGACTTAGCTGCAGTCCCTGGCGCCTTTGGGACTGCCGCCACACCCGCTCCCCACAAATAATGACTTCTTGAAATCTGCAGGCAAATGGATGGATCTAGAAAAATCAACCTGATTAGGGTACCTCAGTCACAAAAACACACACATGGTATGTACTCACTGATACATGGATATTAGCCAAAATATGTAGTATGTCTATCCACTATATAACTCATGGGCCACCAAAAGCTTAAGAGGAAGGAAGACAAAAGGGTGGATGTTTCAGTACTACTTAGAAAAGGAAAAAAATAATCGAGCTAAGTAGAGGGTTGGAGAGACTTGGGAAAAGAAGAAGAGGATGAGGGGATAAATCAAGTATGGGAGGAGATGGAAGAGATATACAGAGGGTCAAGAATTTGAACAGAGCAGAGGTATGTAGCAATGGAGGATAGGGAACTGAGAATTGCAACCAGAAAGTCCCAAATGCCAGGAAAGCAAGAGTCTCCCGGGACCCCATGGGGATGACATTAGCTTAAATACCCCATAAAGGGGAGGGAGAACCTTTCGAAACCATATCCTGATGTTAGGCATGTACCCCCAGATGAGGGATGGAGTCATCCACCTATCTCCAAAATTTTAACCCAGAATTGTTCCTGTCTAAAGGAAATACATGGACAAAAAGTGGAACAGAGACTAAAGGAAAAGCCATGCAGAGACTGGCCCACCCGGTTATCCATCCCACATGCAAATACCAAAACCAGACACTGGATGTTAAGAAAGTCTCCTGAGGGGCTGCCAGATTCTGACAATATATATGGGGACATTTGCAGCTACCCGTCAGACTGAGCACAGGGACCCCAATGGAGGAGTAAGGGGAAGGAAGGAAGGGACTAAAGGGGCCTTACCTGACATCATTGGGAGGGAAGTACCTTTGTCCAGTGAAGGCTTGATGCCCAAGTGTAGTGGAATGCTAGTGTGGTGAGGCAGGAGTACATAGATAGGTGAGGGAGCACCCTCACTGAAGCAGGGTAAGGGGGGAGGGGACAGGGAAGGTTTGCAGAGGGGAAACTGGGCAAGGGCATAATATTTGAAATGTACATAAATAAAATATCCATTTAAAAAATTAAATAAAATAAAGAAATAACAGAAAACTTCCTAAACTAATAGAGACATATAAATGTTCTGTTGTAGGAAAATTAAAGCACTCTAGTAAGGTTTAACTTTTCCAAGACTGTTCTAAAATGACTTATAGTTGAGTTATTCAACATGAATGATCCAGAAAAGAAGGGAAAAGAAACAAATGACAGTCGATTCACCTGAGTTCTCTACAGAAATATTACAGAACAGGAGAGAGCTGTGTAAGAGTCTAAGAAGAGTTTAGGAGAAAAGGAAACGTTCAACCAAGAATCCTCTACACAGCAAAAGAAAGAGAAAAACACTTTTAGAGAAGCAAAAGCTTAATAAAAGTATCCTCACTGGCCTTGAACTGGAACAAACTCTAAAGGGAGGGAGACCCTCAAACAGAAAAAAAAGTTAACTAGAAAGAAAACAGAAAGTTCAAGGTTATTTTGTAAGTAAATGTTAGGTTGAGAGTATTGCATATTATAATCACAGTTCATAAGTCACTTTCTCCTTCAGTGTCACAATCGACAAACAAATTAAATAAAAATAAGAAATACTTTTATTAGTTGTGAGATGAAAACAAAACGATCAGAAATGAAATACTGAAACTTCTAAATATAGAGAAGTATTGAGGGCACATTTAGAATTTTCTTATTGGTACCAAGGTTTTTCCTTATGTTTGTACACTAAATAACTACCATTTCAGTACAATATCCTACTGACTAAAAATAACTTTTGGTATGTTTCATTGCAATCACATGAAATACGTATAATATACTCATGTCAAGCAATCTGAAAACTCATTGATAAATTGTAGGCTGCTACCTTTGTCCTAATGTTAGTATGTTAGGTTGTGGTCATTCATTTCTCTAGTCTTGTGTTCTGTACAGAAACCCATGCAGTGCTGGATAAGAACTACTGGCACCATGAAGAGGCAAACAAACCACTAATCCTGCTAACTCAGTTTCTGTTTCAGACAGACTAGTCTATGTCTTGCTCAGAACTGATCTCCCACATACTATATGCTACTCCTTTGCTTCCAGTAGAGCCGTGTTAGAAACTATGAAGGTGAGCAGACTCCAGAGTAATGCTCAGAAGAGCTAACTAACCTCACTTACCAATACAATCTGGATCTAAACTGGGTTAGGGATGACAATATCTACACTCTTTCTATATCTGAAATCTTAAAGGCTGTTTCTACTCCTCCTACACTGATTACATTCTGTAAGACCAATATCCATAAGTATCCATACTACAGGTAACTCAGCCAACTACTTTAGTTTTCAGCTTGCTTTTCCCCTTGTGGGACTCTGATAAGTGTAATTCTTGTTTCTTACAAAATAACGCTGTGAATTTCTTTGTGTTGTAGAACAAAACCAGGCAAATTTAAACTTCATGGATTCTCACTAACCCAGCTGTCATATGAATCACTTTGAACTGTCATAAACAGACAGAATAAAGCATATTCAAATACCTCCAGGGATTGTTGGAGAAGAAACACTTTTACTTGTCATGTTACCATGAATAGCTAGATATCCTAATGCAAGCTACATAAGCTCTTAAGACATTCCAAATATATTAAAGTAAATTTAATTAGGAAAAAACCCATCGACATCCTTAATTGTCTAATCTAAAGATTAGTAAAATAATATCAAGCAAGATATAACTTTTAGGCAATATATTCTACATTTCAACCAAATCATGTAAGAAAAGCAGTTGTATGGTTTGTATCTAGATAGCAAACCTCATATGAAGAACTCAGACATCCAACATCACTGGATTATAATGAATTATTGTACTTCCCTTTACTGTATGATGCTTGTGGGTAAAGTAAAGAATAGACTATTCCTTCATGGTGTAAGTTGTGTGTGCGTACCTGTGTGTGTGTGTGTGTGTGTGTGTGTGTGTGTGTGTGTGTGTGTGTGAAGCTTCAATTTCTATTTTCTAAATGCTAAGATAGAGGTCTGTCTCTGTTATTTGGTGTGGTACTAGAAGAAAGTTTGCAGGGATTTAGCTGGTTGGATGTGGTACCCAGTTTAATGTGATTTCCTTTCCTACTGCTAAAAAAGATATTTCATGTGGTATTCTAACTTCTATAGTACCTAGAATAATAAGGCTGGGTAAGGTTTTATTCTGCTTGAGCAATATAAAATTTTAATAGAAAATTACTGATATTTATACATATAATATTTCAGACAAAGTGATATAAAAAATTCAATACAAGCAGTATGATAATGCCAGTGATAGAGTTAATGATTCGTATTTTAAAATGTTATAATACAAAGCTTCAATGAGATATCATTAATACACTTGAAAAAATGGAAATACAATGTCTTAGCAAAGTAGTAGAAAGCCACAGAAACATTAACAATTGTAAAGAAAAATAGGATAATAGAAATTGTAAAAGAGAAAAACATAATAAGTTTTTATTCATTCAGAAAGCCATTGACAGAAGGGAAGGCTATCTAGTGAAGTTGGGATTAAACTCTGTGATAGAAATCACACAGTGTAAAAGACAAAGAAAATGTATCTCTCCTTACTCTTGATAGAGAAAAAAGAGGGACAGAAACTGCAGGGGACCATCATAATAATGCAGAATGTCTAACATCAATTTAAGGAACTTGCCAGAAGGAATGGAAAGAGAAGGCAGATTTGAGAAAAGACAAATATCATACTTTCAAACTTCTCAAAGTTGGCAAGAAACATAAACTAGGTGATTCAAAATGCTTCAAACAAAATATCCTGAAGGAGTCTATGCTGTCATAATTTAATATTCAAATCCTAGAAAAAGAAAAACAGAAGAGTCAATTGATTCCTTTCCTGTGATTTTTCTATTGACAGACTTGAGCTGTAATTATGTTTAATTTTTATTAAATGCAATAAAACTAATTACATTTTTAAAATGAATAGTTCCTGAAAACAACCAGAGAAGAATAAGTTATAACTTAACAAAACCAAACACCAAAATACCAAAACCAAAATAGCATATTTCTCATTATATTAGAAGAAAACGTATAATTTTCAAGTATTGGTAAAAAATCAGTACATAAAACCCTATAATCGACAAAGATATATTCATAACATGAAATATACTGTTTATGAGAAAAATGGGGAATTTTCAACATTATAAAGTACATTAAAGTAACAACAAGAGAAAGTTTGTGAAATGCAAAGAAAAAATTGTAAAGTCTTAGAATATCAGGAAGATGGACGGAACAAAAATTTAAATAAACATAAGGGAACTTCCTTTCCCACTAGGGTTTTGTGAATTACATTTTGTGCTTTTTACAAAAGTCACACCTTTGTTTATTTTGTCCCCCATGGATATAAACTAAAATCACAGTGCAAAAATATTATAAGCAGAATAAGACTAAGGGACAGAAAGTAAAGTAAGTTTTATGAATTTTTAATGGGCTTAAAATCATTGATTTCTAATACATTATGAATAGTTGTTTATCCAATGCAGTATGGAGATGCCACTATAAAACCCTCCAGAATTCTACAGTAAAGCATGGAAGATGTTCCTATAAAATCAATATAGAACATAAAACTAAATAGTTTTTGGAACCATAAACAATTATATTAAATGGAAGTAGTGTCAATATATCAACTACACACAGAAATTGACAGAGTTAGTCAATACCATACTGCTTCCACCTGGATCTGCATCTGGAAGTCTCCAGCCTAAATAATTATGTCTAAAGTTGTAAAAAAGGGGTTTCTTACCCAGAATTTCACTTCAATCAGCTCTTTGTCTCCATTGTCAGCCAAACCTTCTAGTTCCTTCATACTCTGTAAGCATCTAATTACTAATATGTGAAGAATAATATATAATTTATTATATAATATATATAATGATTGTATTATATACTACACTATGCTATAGAAACAATATATGATTATATAAATTTATTATATTTATTTATTATTTAATTATTTAAGAATAGGTAAGGATGGAAGTTTGTTTATACTTCTGTGGCCTCTGGACTACATGCATGCTATGTTAACATGTATATTACTCCCTATGTCCTTGGTATGCCTAAGGATCATAAGTATAAAGACTTCTAGGACAATGTGACTGCTACATTCCTCATGCCATTTTGCCAAGTCCATGAATGAAGTGAAATGTTATATCTTGTCTCTGCTTCTGCAGGAATGTTACCAGCATGAGCCCCTGTGACTTCTCCCAAAGGCACCAAACTGCAAACCTGAGCTTGAATTCATTATTCTCAAATTCGATTTAAAAGCTTAACTTCCTTAACTCTAACACACTGTGCTATGGCTTAAATATTTAAGCATAGGCTCTTTCTAAGACTGAAGGGGGAAAAAAATCCACACATCAAAAGTGTCTAATGTTTAATTCAGTGGGAAAAGCTCCTAAAACTCAGAGGCTTTTGTGAAGCTGTTTGCAAATTCTTCAAGGATCTTTTATCCAAAAATCAGAACAGAAGTTTCTTTTCAAACTATACAATAATTTTTTTAGGTCAGAAATAATGCTGGGAAGCTGGTTCTTTGATTTCGACCTGAAACAGGTAGATGGCAATATCTACGTGAATGCAGCATACTCACATTCTTACAGCTGAAGCTGTATGCGCTTCAGGCTTGTGTAAGAATGTCAGACTATCCTCTAGTGCAGAACATCCTTTTAAAAAATAGAAAAAAGTTTCAAAACTACATACTGGGGATAATCACTCTTATAGTCAGATAGATACCTGAACACTGAGGCCCCATATGCTAACAGTGTGACTTCATATGGATTTTCATTAATATAAATACACTTCTTGAACAAGAAAACAGTCCTCAGTTTGTAATAGTTTCTAACTTTTCAAGACAATTAGTAGTGTGTATTACAATATCTGACATATTTTTAGTTCTTATCATAGTTCACTTTTTGATTATTTCAGGGAAAAAATGAGCTTTTTCTGTTAAGCTAAGCCAAGAGCATTGTGAATGCTAACTACTATTTATAAAAAATGGATTTAATTTGCTTTTCAAAATAATATTAAAAACTTTAAGCTTTGAAACATGTTCATGTTGACTTTGCCACCATTTCATGAGAGCCAAAATGAAGTTTGTACAGTTTAAAAACTCAATGAATATCTGTCAAAACACATGGAATGGATGAAAATTTACAAAAAACCCTGATTTCCATTGCATCTACATGACATACTTGCCCTTCCTGAAAGAAGCGCATTTAAATCAACAATAAAGGTTAAAAATTTTAAATATTTCAGGGTATGAATGTTCAGTGTATAAAGGTGATGCCACCAAAGCTGATGACCTGACTATAGGACCTATAAAAGAGAGAGAAGTGGCTCTTATGGGTTACAGTCTGAGCTACACACACACACACACACACACACACACACACACACATCCTGGCATATGTGCCTACACAAATGCAAAATAAAATATAACTATAAAAGTTGAATATTTAAACTATTTTTTGAATAAAATTAATTACCTCTATTATATATGCTATAGTGGAAGCATTTTTAATTTTATGAATCAGATGAAATATTTATTCCAATAGTTTATTATTTATTTTTATTACCATAAACATTGATAAATATTAGCTTCTTGTACTTTAGGTATTTGTACAAAATAACACACTCACGTGTTCAATATATTCATATTGAAGAATTGTTTAGAGATTATTCATTTAATAGATTGATTTATTGACTGCTGTATATTTTTCTTTAAAAAAATTAATATTTTTGTTTGTAACCTTTTGGCCTTCAAATACTGATACATGTTCTCCAATATTGATTTTTTTTGAAATATGAATAGCTAGTATGTTATCTATTTTTTATACTGATATTGGGTATATTTTGTGTGTTATTTTGTACAAATACCTATAGTGTATCCCGCAAACACAAGGGCACCCAGGTTTGTGAAAGAAACTCTTCTACATCTTAAATCTCATTTGGACGGACACACACACACACACACACACACACAGAGAGAGAGAGAGAGAGAGAGAAAGAGGTAGTGGGAGTCTTCAGTACCTCACTTTCACTAATGGAAAAGTCATCCAGACAAAAACAATATAGAGATATGCAGGAGCTTACTGAATTAATGAACAAAATGATCCTGACAAATATTTACAGAATATTTCACCCAACCACAAATACATCTTTTCAACACCTCATAGAACTTTCACCAAAACACTGACTATACTGGGACACAAAGCTAGTCTCAATAGATACGAAAATACCAATATTTAAAAAAAAAGTGTGAGGTTCTCCAATTAACAACTTAACAGCACATCTGAAAGTTGAAGGACAAACAAAAGAAATCACGACCCAAAGGGGTAGATGGCAAGAAATATTCAAGCTCAGGACTGAAACTAATTAAATAGAAAGAAAACAAAGAAACATAAATAAATAAATAAATAAATAAATAAATAAATAAATAAATAATATTTAGTCAAAATGTCTCACAATGAGGATATGGATTCTGAAGAGACTACCTCCAGTAACCAGAAAGGACCCTGAGTAGAGCGATCAGGACACCCACGAATCTATAAAACTTTTAACTGAAAATTGGTCCTGTCTAAAAGAAATGCAGGGATAAAAATGGAACAGAGAGTGAAAGAATGTCCCACTAGTGACCAGCGTTTTGAGACCTATTACTTTGGCAGGCACCAACCCTCACACTATTAATGATACTATGTTGGGCTTGCAGACAGGAGCCTCGAATAGCAGTCCTCTCAGAATCTCTACTCAGTAGTTGAATGAGAGCTATCCAGGTATCCACAGACAAACATTGTACAGAGGTCAGGATAACTATGAAGGAGTTAGAGAAACGATTGAAGGCCCTCAAGTAGATGGCAACTCCACAGGAAGACCAAGAATGTCAACTAAACTGGAAACCTTGGAGCTCCCAGGGGTTGAACCACCAACCAGGGAGTATATATAGACTGGTCCAAGTCACCTAGCACATGTTTATCAGAGGACTGCCTTGTCTGAACTTAGTGGAGAGGATATGCCTGATCCTCCAGACACTTGAAGCACCAGGGTGGAGGGATGCTGAGGGGTAAGGGGAAGGCTGCACTTTCAGAGGCAAAGGGGAAGGGGGTGAGGGAGGAATACTGCTAGAGGGGATCAGGAAGGGAGGCATTATTCCGGAATGGAAGGAAAGAGCGAGAGAGCGAGAGAGAGAGAGAATCAATAGAATGAAAGTTGCTTTTTGAGAAAAATCGAAGAAACTGACAAACTGTTATCCCAATTAAATAAAATGAGGATAATTAATATCAAATTTAACAAAATTAGAAATGAAGGTAGAGAAACAAAATATTAATCATATACTGAGGAAATCTGCAGAGCCATGACACATTTTAAAAATCTGTACTCCAATGATTTGGAAAATCTAAAAGAAATGGATAATATTCTTGATACATACCACTTATCTAAGTTACCTAAGATCACAGAGGCAATTAAAACAGATCTTTAACACCTAGCAAAATAGAAGCTTTCATTAAAAGTCTAACAACAAGGCAGATACAAATTGGAAAGAAATAAGTCAAAATATCACTATTTGCAGATGATATGTGTACTGGCTAGTTTTGTGTCAACTTGACACAGCTGGAGTTATCACAGAGAAAGGAGCTTCAGCTGAGGAAATGTCTTCATGAGATCCAACTGTAAGGCATTTTCTCAATTAGTGATCAAGGGGGAAAGGCCCCTTGTGGGTGGGACCATCTCTGGGCTGGTAGTCTTGGTTCTATAAGAGAGCAGGCTGAGCAAGCCAGGGGAAGCAAGCCAGTAAAGAACCTCCCTCCATGGCTTCTGCATCAGCTCCTGCTTTCTGACCTGCTTGATTTCCAGTCCTGACTTCCTTGGTGATGAAGAGCAGTATGGAAGTATAAGCCCAATAAACCCTTTCCTTCCCAGCTTGCTTCTTGGTCATGATGTTTGTGCAGGAATAGAAACCCTGAATAAGGCAATATGATAGTGTATACATACATACATATATATATATATATATATATATATATATATATATATATATATATATGAACTTAAAAAAACTCCTAAACCTGATTTAAAAAAAAAAAACTTCATTGTGTTAGCTGGATATAAAATTAACTCAAACAAATCAGTGGACTTTCTCTACCGAAAGGATAAGCAGGCTGAGAAAGAAATTAGAGAAACAAAACACTTCACAATAGTCATAAATAATATAAAATACCTTGGTGTGACTCTAACTAAGGAAGTAAAAGATCTTCATGACAAGAACTTCAAGTCTCTGAAGAAAGAAATCAAAGATCTCAGAAGATGGAAGTTCTTCCATGCACATGGGTTGGCAAGATTAATATAGTAAAAATAGCTATCTTGCTGAAAGCAATCTACAGATTCAATGCAATCCTCATCAATATTCCAACTCAATTCTTCACTGAGTTAGAAAGGGCAATTTGCAAATTCATCTGGTATAACAAAAAACCTAGGATAGCAAAAACTATTCTCAACAAAAAAGAAAGGGAATCACCATTCCTAACCTCAAACTGTACTGCAGAGACATTGTGATAAAAACTGCATGGTACTGGTATAGCGACAGACAAGTAGACCAATGGAATAGAATTGAAGACCCAGAAATGAACCCACACACCTATGGTCACTTGATCTTTGACAAGGGAGCTAAAACCACCCCGTGGAAAAAAGACAGCATTTTCAACAAATGGTGCTGGCTCAACTTGTGGTTATCCTGTAGAGGAATGCGAATTGATCCATTCTTATTTCATTGTACAAAGCTCAAGTCTAAGTGGATCAAGGAACTACACATAAAACCAGAGACACTGAAACTTATAGAGGAGAAAGTGGATAAAAGACTCAAATATGTGGCACAGGGGAAAAATTCTTGAACAGAAAACTGCAATGGCTGGTGCTGTAAGATCAACAATCTACAAATGGAACCTCATACAATTACAAAGCTTCTGAAAGGCAAAGGACACTGTCAATAAGACAAAAAGGCCACCAACAGATTGGGAAAAGATGTTTACCAATACTAAATCCAATAGGGGATATATATATATATATATATATATATATATATATATATATATACATATGATATTAGTACAGAGCTAAAAAATTATTAAGTGAGGAATACTGAATGGCTGAAAAATGTTCAACATCCTTAATCATCAGGGAAATGCAAAACAAACAACCCTGAGATTTTACTGCACAGCAGTCAGAATGACTAATATAAAAAATTCAGGTGACAGCAGATGCTGGCGAGGATGTGGAGAAAGAGAGACACTCCTCCATTGCTAGTGGGACTGCAAGCTGGTACAACAACTCTGGAAATCAGTTTGGTGGTTCCTCAGTAAATTAGACATAGTACTACATGAAGATCCAGTAATACAACTCCTGGGCATAAACCCAGAAAAGGTCGCAAATTGTAATAAGGACACATGCTCCACTATGTTCATAGCAGCCTTATTTATAATAGCCAGAAGTTGGAAAGAAAACAGATGTCAATCAACAAAGGAATGGATACAGAGAATGTAGTACATTTACACAATGGAGTACTACTCAGTTATTAAAAGCAACGAATTTATGAAATTCTTAGGCAAATGGATAGACCTGGAGGATATCATCCTGATCCAGGTAACCCAGTCACAAAAGAAGACACATGAGATGCACTCACTGATAAGTGGATATTAGCCCAGAAACTTAGAATACCCAAGATACAATTTGCAAAACACATGAAACTCAAGAAGAAGGAAAACCAATGTTTGGATACTTCATTCCTTCTTTGAATGGGGAACAAAATACTCATGGAAGGAGATTCAGAGACAAAGTTCGGAGCTGAGATGGAAGGAAGGACCATCCAGAGACTGCCCCACCCAGGGATCCATCCCATAAACAATCACCAAACCCAGACACTATTGCATATGTCAACAAGAGCCTGCTGACAAGTCTCTGATATAGCTGTCTCCTGTGAGGCTATTCCAGTGTCTGGCAAATACAGAAGTGGGTTCTCACTGCCATCTATTTGTTGAAACACAGGGTCTCCAATGAAGGAGCTAGAGAAAGTACCCAAGGAGCTGAAGGTGTCTACAACCCTATAGGAGGAACAATATGAACTAATCAGTACCCCCAGAGCTCATTTCTCTCACTGCATATGTAGCAGAGGATGGCCTAGTTGGCCATCATTGGGAAGAGAGGTCCTTGGTCTTGTGGAGATTATGTGCTCCAGTATTGAGGAATGCAAATGCCAGGACCAGGAAGCAGGAGTGGGTGGGTTGGGGAGCTGGGGGTATAGGTGATTTTTAAGGAAGAAATGAGGAAAGGAGGTAGCATTTGAAAAGTAAATGAAGAAAATATCTAATAAAAAAAGAGTCTAACAACAAAACCAACAACAAAATGCAAGGGTGCATGGCTATAGTGCATAATTTTACCAGTATTCCAAGAAGAGTTCATTTCATTACTCTTCAAATTTTTCCACAAATAGAAACCGAAGATACATTGCCCAACGCATTTTGTGAACACAGTTACAGTGATATCCAAACCAAATAAAGACTTAACAAAATAAGGTAATTACATAAAAAATATCTCTTTAACACTAGCTGCAAAACACTCACAAAACAAAAAAACAATCAATCAAACAAAAAAAATGCAAGTTCTTTCTAAGAACACATCACAATAAGTTTATATTCTATAGTCAAGAAGACTTCATCCCAGAATTGCAGAATAGTTCAAAATATTTAAACCTATAATTATAGGCTATAATATGAACAAATTGAAGGGCAAAAAAAAAAAATCCCACAGGATCATCTCATTAGGTGCAGAAAAGGCTTTTGACAAATCTCCAGAACCCTTGATGATAAAATTCCTGGAGAATTTAGGGCTACAAGAGCCACATATGAACATAACAAAGGAAGTTCATAAAATGCCTTTAGAGGGAACATCAACTTAAATGGAGAGAAAGTAAAAGCAATTCCACTAAAATCAGGAAAAATGCAATGTTTTCCACTCTATCCATACTTATTGAATATAGTACTTGAAATCCTAGTGCAATAAGACAACTGAAAACATCAAGGGTATACCAATTTAAAAGGAAGCACTCAAAGTATCTTTATTTGAAGATTAATATGATAGTGGATATAAGCAAACAGAAAAGAAAACAACAACCACACATCATCAACAATAAAATCAATACAAACAACAACAATAAAATGCCCAGGAATGTCTTACAGCTGAAAAACAATTACAGGAAAGTACCTAGATACAAAATTATCTCAAAATCCCTATAGGGGAGCTAGCAGTAGGACTGGAGGAGCTGAGGGGGACTCCAACCCCATAGGAAGAATAATGTTATCTGGCCAGACCACTCAATGCTCCCAGAAATTAGATCATCAAGCCAAGGGTGTACAGGGAGTGATCCATGGCTGGCTGGCTGGATGCCATGGGTTGATGGGTAGGGAAGCACCATCATAGAGGCAAAGGGGAGGGGACAAAGAGTAGAAAGGGTTGGGGGAGTTGGGAAGGGATAACTGGGAAGGGAGATATCATGTGAAATGTAAATGAATGGAAAGATTACTAAAAATTAACTCACAAAAAATCAGTAGGCATTCTAAATATATGCTCTGAGAAAGAAATCATAGAAACACTAGTTTTGCAATAGCCTCAAATAATATAAAGTATATTGGCATATCTTAACCAAATCAGTGAAAGACTTACATGATAAAAAACTTCCAGTCACTTAAGAAAGATATTGAAAAAGGTATCAGAAGATATAAAGAACTCACATACTTAGTAGGATTAATGTAGTAAACATGACCGTCCTATCAAAAACAGTGTATAAGTTCATTTTTATAGTCATTTTCAAAATTCTAACACAGTTATTCACACATCTTGAAAGCACATTTTTATTATTCTATAGAAAAGCAAAAACCCCAGGATACCTACCCATATATACCATTTTCGGACATTTACCCAAAGGATGCTTCATCTTAACACAGAGAAACTTCCTCAACCATGTTCATTGCTTCTCTATGCATAAGAGACAGATATTGGAAACAAACTAGATCTCTTCATCAGAAGAAGGAATAAGGAAAATATGATACACTAACTCAATGGTAAATAACTCAGCAATTGAATATATATGTATCACAAAACTTGCAGACAAATAGATGGAACTAAAAGAAAATTATTCTGAGAGGTGTATTCTAGTCTCAGAATGATGAATATAGTATTTATTCACTTCTGTGTTGATACTAGCCTTTAATTAAATCATAAGCAATCTACAATCCATAGAATTACAAAGGGTAAGTGCTGGGCTGTTGGCTGTATGGGAAGAGGGGGTAGGGAGAGAGCCCATGTACAGCCAGAGTTCCTGTGCTCTGGGCAGGTGGATACGGGAGGACTGCTGGATGCTTTCCACTCAGCCCGGAGTGGGCATCTGGCTGTGTGAAGCCACTGACCCCACATGGCAGGGGGTGGAGCAGGGGCAGCCCCTGTACCAGTTTCTCAGTCTCTGGCATCCCACAAGGGCTATGCAGAGGAGCTAAGAACAGAATAGGGGGCCCAAGGCGACACTTTCAGGCCCCAGGGTGACACTTCCAGCCCCAGAGCTATGGGAAGAAGGCAGAGGGAGAGAGGTTCCCATGCTGGCGAAAGTCCTTAGTCTGGTCCGTGGCTGGAGCACAGAAAGGCCTTCTGATGGGAGATTAGGTACTGCTCATTAGGAGAAAGCCTATCCCATCGTCCAAGCACAGCAGGGTTTGATAAACAGAGACAGTCTATGGTTTTAGAGTTTTATTGTAGATAGGCAGAGGGAAAGAGAAGAGGTAGAAAGAGAGAGAGAGAGAGCATGGCCAAGAGGATAGAAGGGGGGAAAGGAAAGAAGAGATAGAAGAAAGGCTAGAGAATAAGAAAGCTTAGAGGGAGAGAGGAAGAGAGAGACAGAGAGAAACAGAGACAGAGAGAGAGAGAAAGAGAGCGAGGAGGGGCCAAGTAGCCCCTTTTAAGGTGGGCTTGTTATCTTGCTGTTGCTAGGTTACTGGGAGGAGTCAAGCCTGAAGGTCAGAAGCTTGGGACATTGTGTGCATGACTACTAGTCACAAGCTTCTCTTATGGGGGCTCTGGGCGCGGTAACTTGGACAGGAGCCAGGAGTCCAGGAGACATGAGGAAACACCTTCAGTCCCATGTAGGTGAAAATTATCACCACTGGGTCCACTGGGATTCTACCTCTCAACTCGACTGGAGACCAAGCTATCTCTGCATAGCCCAGTGCCCCACAGTTAAGCGTAGAGAAGGGAACTAGAGGAATTACATGGAAGAACAGATAGATCTCGCCATGAAAGGGAAATAGAATAGATAATTATGGATGAAAGGGTTTGCTGGAATGGGGAGTGGGTGGAGAAAAGGGGTTGTGGAAAGACAGGGAGAGACAGCTAAACTTAAGGGCATTTGAAGGGTACTATGGAAACCTAGCACGGTAGAATTTCCATATATATATATATATATTCATATATATATATATATGAATGAATGTGATCTAAATGGAATATTGTGGGAGACTAAGTCCCAACTGACTATCTCTTGTCACCAAAAAAAGTTTTTACTACTTGCATTGAGCTTTACTTAATTGAATTGTTTGCCAAACGGTACCTACAAAACTCCCAAAGAAACCAGGGTGTTTCTGTCTTATTTAGGGTTTTATTGCTATGAACAGACTCTTATAAAAGGGAACTCTTATTAAAAACAACATTTAATTAGGACTGGCTTACCAGTTCAGAAGTTTAGTCCATTATAATCAAGGCAGGAGCATGGCAACATTTGGGTAGGTATGGTGTCGAAGGATCTAAGAGTTCTGCTTCTTCATCTGAAGGCTGATACCAAATACTGATGTCCAGGCAGTTAGGATGAGGGTCTTAAAGCTCATACCCACAGTGACACAACTACTCCAACAAGGCCACACCTACTACTACAGGGCCATACCTTCTAATAGTGTCACTCCCTGGGCCAAGCATATACAAACCATCATATTCTGCTCCCTGGTCCTCTTATGTTTTGGCAAAAGGAAAGCAATAATTATCTAGATCTGTGGAACCATATAGTTAATCAAGTGTTCACAGAAGTAAAATACATTAAAAAAAAAAGTCGCAGTAGCTTCTTTTCTTATTTATTGCAATAAAATCTCTGACACAAACAGTTTATGGAGAAAGGATTTATTTCAGCTCACAGTTTTAGAGTATAATCTATCACCTTGGAGAAGTCAAGGCATCCAGATCTTGAAAAAACTGATCATATTGTATCTTTCGTTAAAAAGCAAAGAATGATGAAGGGTACTACCAGATCAGCTTCTAACTTTTCTTTTTTTATATAGTCCAAGAGCTAAGAACAGAGAATGATGTCGCCCATTTAAGGATGTGAATTTCCATATCAATTAACTGAATCAGCATAATACCTCATAGGCATACCTAGAAACTAAAAATTCCTTCATATCTGTGGTTGGAAAATCATCTTCTGGGTGATTTTAGATTCTAATCAAATTTGTCAGCTTCTTTAACATTCTTCCAGCTTGACACTCATGATGGACTTTATTATTGAACTTGAAAGAGAATGAAACCCATTTTTCCTTAACTTGCTTTTGTCAAGATGTTTAATTACATCAATAAGAAAGCAGCCGGGCGGTGGTGGTGCATACCTTTAATCCCAGCACTTGGGAGGCAGAGACAGGCGGATTTCTGAGTTCGAGGCCAGCCTGGTCTACAAAGTGAGTTCCAGGACAGCCAAGACTATACAGAGAAACCCTGTCTCGAAAAACAAAAACAAAAAAAACAACAAAAAAAAAGAAGTAGTCAAGATACTCCTGTAGGTAATTCACAGTAGAAGGATAAAGTCAAAGAAAGGTCAGAAATCCATCAAGCAGTCCAGCACTAATTTAGATATCAAACAACAAATAAAATGTATTTGATCAGGTTCAAGCAAATCATCTAGAAAATAAGATCAAGGGCAGAAGTCTAAGTATGGTACTTGTACATGTTCTTACTTGAACAAATACTAAAATCTCTATTTCTTCCACTCATTGAAAAAGGAGCACTGAGTACCTGTGGAAATTAGTTTACCAAGAATTGATTTAACTCTTTTATACACACTTTTATTAATATAATTTAAATGTATTTTAAAATTATGAGAATTATTTTGGGGGACTTTTGTCCTCTTAAGAATGTTATGTTCAGAAATAATTGTAGATTAACAGCAAAAAAATAAATATTTGACTTTACAATTTACTATGTTTTCCAGTGATGCTATTACAAAATAAACATAAGAAATTAAAACTGCTATGTACAGTACTTGTGAGAATCTTGACACCATTTTATCACATTTTAAACAGAGTATAATTAGCACCTTTGTTCATTGTTCATAATTTGTTTAAACATTGTGCTTCATATCAAAATGCATATTTTTAAAATTGTTTAGAACATGAATCATAATTGCTTCCCGTAAACTTTAGTTTGACAAATAATTCTGTACGAGAAAATACTGAGTCATAAAACTTATATTCAAAAGTTTTCCTTACGTTATCTAAGTAAGGAGACAACGCTTTCAATGCAAAGAAAGTCAGAGAGATCCAGTGTACAGATTGTTTGTAGCAGAAATTATGAAACAATGGAAGAATGAAAAATTTCTGTAAATCTAAAAGTTTCCTAGAATATCAAAAAAGGAGGTCTGATTTGAAGTCTTGAAGCAAACTTTATTTTTTATTTAATTTAAGATGTTTCAGAAAAAATTTCTGCAAGGACAGTGTTGGTACACACCTTTAATCCCAGCATTTGGGAGGCAGAGAAGGGTGGATTTCTGGACAGCCAGTACTACACAGAAAAACCCTGTTTCAAACAAACAAAAAAAAAAAAAAAAAAAAAAAGCAAACAAGCCAAAACAAAAACAAAAATAAAAATGAAAGGTTGGCGCCAGCCCCAGGCCAACTGGGCCCGAACTCACCTGACAGTCCCAGGGTTCCCAGAAGACTCTCCACCCTACAGGCACCCTAGCAGGCCTAGGATCTTAGAATCACTGGTGAGTGGAACACAACATCTGTTCCAACAGAACTGGGGGGTGCCTGGAACCAACTGGAACATGGACACAGGATCCCCACCTGAACAGTGGCTCAGGTTCCTTCTAGTCAGCACTGTTCTACCTTGGTTTCAAACTCAGCAGACAGCCCCATGGTCCCCAGAAGAGGCTCCACTTCCAGGTGCTCTTAAACACCCAGGATCTTAGGATACCAGGATACCAGAATCCCAGGATCCCAGGATTCCAGGATCCCAGAGTCTTGGGCACACCAGGATCTCAGGGTCTCAGAGGAAGCTTGACTGCCAGGAATTCTGGCACACCCAGAATCTCAGCATCACCAGATCCCAGAATCACAGGTTCAGAGAGAAATCTGGACTCTGAGAAGTTCTGACTCAATGGGATTATAGGAAGGAAAGGTTCCAATCAGGTATATCAAGGACAGAGAGCCCATGAGATAATCAGATGTCAAGAGGCAAGCATAAGAACAGAAGCAACATAAACCAAGGTTACTTGGCATCATCAGAACCCAACTTTCCCACCACAACAAGTCCTGGATTCACCATAACACCAGAAAAGCAAGATATGGATATAAAGTCACTTCTCATCATGATGATGGAGGACAATAAGATGGACATAAATAATTCCCTTAAAGAAATACAGGAAAACACATCTAAACAGGTAAACAAATTAAACGAAACCATCCAGGATATAAAAATGAAAGTAGAAATAATAAGGAAACCACAAAGGGTGACAACTCTGGAGACAGAAAACCTAGGAAAGAAGTCAGGAGCCATAGATGCAAGCATAACCAACAGAATACAAGAGATAGAAGAGAAAATCTCAGGTGCAGAAGATACCATAGAAAATATTAACACAATAATCAAAGAAAATGCAAAATGCAAAAAGACACTAACCCAAATCATCCAGGAAATCCGGGACACAATGAGAAGAACAAATCTAAGGATAATAGGTGTAGATGAGAACGAAGATTTCCAACGTAAAGGGCCATAAATATCTTCAGCAAAATCTTCCCTAAGCTAAAGAAAGAGATGCCCATGAACAAACAAGAAACCTACAGAACTCCAAATAGTTTGGACCAGAAAAGAATTTCCTCCTGTCACATATAATCAAAACACCAAATACATAAAACAAAGAAAGAATGTTGAAAGCAGTAGGGGAAAAAGGTCAAGTAACATATAAGCAGACCTATCAGAACTACACTTGACTTCTTCCCAAGGACTATAAAATCCAGAATATTCTAGGCAGATGTCTTACAGACACTAAGAGATCACAAATACCAACAGAGGCTACTATACCCAGCAAAACTCTCAATTACCATAGATGTAGAAATCAAGATTTTCCATGACTAAACCAAATTTACACAATAAATTTCCACAAACCCAACCCTTCAAAGGATAATAAAGGGAGAACACCAACACAAGGAGAGAAACTATCCCCTATAAAGAACAAGAAAGTAAATTTTCAACAAACCTAAAAGAAGATAGCCACATAAACAGAATCACAACTCTAACAACAAAAATGCCAGGAAGCAACAATGACCTTTCCTTAATATCTCCTAATATCAATGGACTCAATTTCCCCAATAAAAAGACATAGACTGCTCTGAGGCGGCGCCATTTTCGGCTCCAGACATCTGACCACCTCCGGGGCCAGAGGACAGGTGTCCGCCCGGCTGGGAGGCTTCTGCCTCAGGTTCCGCGGGGGCCCCCTTGGTTCCGGGACTCCTCGGTGGGAAGTCTGCACAAGTGAGAGTGTGGACTACAGAGGCTAGAAGCTTCGAGCTAGAAGCTTCTGGGACAGGCAAGAACCACAGAGCTTCTGGGGCAGCACCATTTTCGGGATCCAGACATCCAGCCACCTTCCTGGCCAGAGGACAGGTGTCCACCCATCCTGGGAGGCCTTTGCCTCAGGATCCGCGGGAGCCATCTTGGTTCCAGGACTCCGGAGAAGTTACTCTACACAGGAAAGAGTGTGGACTACTGAAACAATGGCTTCTGTGACAGGCCAAAGCAACAGAGCTTCTGGGAAAGATCCTGTTTTGGACCTTCATCTTCGGCCAGGAGGAGGTCCAAACACCATATAACTGTGCACCTTCCCTGAAAGAGGAGAGCTTGCCTGCAGAGACTGCTCTGACCACTGAAACTCAGAGGAGAGATCTAGTCTCCCAGGTCTGCTGATAGAGGGTAACAAAATCACCAGAGGAACAATCTCTAAACAGAGACAACTATAACAAATAACGCCAGAGATTACCAGATGGTGAAAGGTAAACATAAGAATCTTACCAACAGAAACCAGGACCACTCACCATGATCAGAACCCAGCACTCCCACTTCGCCCAGTCCAGGGCACCCCACACACCCGAAAAGCTAGACCTGGATTTAAAAGCATATCTCATGATGATGGTAGAGGACATCAAGAAGGACTTATATAACTCACTTAGAGAAATACAGGAGAACACTGCTAAACAGGTAGAAGACATTAAAGAGGAAGTACAAAAATCCCTTAAAGAATTGCAGGAAAACACAACCAAACAGGTAATGGAATTGAATAACACCATCCAAGACTTAAAAAGGAAAGTAGACACAATAAAGAAAACCCAAAGTGAGGCAACATTGGAGATAGAAAACGTAGAAAAGAAATGTGGAACCATAGATGCAAGCATCAGCAATAGAATACAAGAGATGGAAGAGAGAATCTCAGGTGCAGAAGATTCCATAGAGAACATCTGCACAACAATCAAAGAAAATGGAAAATGCAAAAAGATCCTAACTCAAAACATCCAGGAAATCCAGGACACAATGAGAAGACCAAACCTACAAATAATGGTTCATAGTGGATGAGAATGAAGATTTTCAACTCAAAGGACCAGCAAATATCTTCAACAAAATTATAGAAGAAAACTTCCCAAATCTAAAGAAAGAGATGCCCATGAACATACAAGAAGCCTACAGAACTCCAAATAGACTGGACCAGAAAAGAAATTGCTCCCGACACATAATAATCAGAACAACAAATGCACTAAATAAAGATAGAATACTAAAAGCAGTAAGGGAAAAAGGTCAAGTAACATATAAAGGCAAGCCTATCAGAATTACACCAGATTTTTCACCAGAGACTATGAAAGCCAGCAGAGCCTGGACAGATGTTATACAGACACTAAGAGAACACAAATTCCAGCCCAGGCTACCATACCCAGCCAAACACTCAATTACCATAGATGGAGAAACCAAAGTATTCCATGACAAAACCAAATTCACACATTATCTTTCCACGAATCCAGACCTTCAAAGGATAATAACAGGAAAAAAAAAATACAAGGGCAGAAACCACGCCCTAGAAAAAGCAAAAAGATAATCCCTCAACAAACCTAAAAGAAGACAGCCACAAGAACAGAATGCCAACTTTAACAACAAAAATAACGGGAAACAACAATTACTTTTCCTTAATATCTCTTAATATTAATGGACTCAACTCCCTAATAAAAAGATATAGACTAACAAACTGGCTACACAAACAAGACCCAACATTTTGCTGCCTACAAGAAACTCATCTCAGAGAAAAAGATAGACACTACCTCAGAATGATAGGCTGGAAAACAATTTTCCAAGCAAATGGCCTGAAGAAACAGGCTGGAGTAGCCATTCTAATATCTAACAAAATCGACTTCCAACCCAAACTAATCAAAAAAGACAAGGAGGGGCACTTCATACTCATCAAAGGTAAAATCTTCCAAGAGTAACTCTCAATTCTGAATATCTATGCTCCAAATACAAGGGCAGCCACATTCACTTAAGAACCTTTAGCAAAGTTCAAAGCACACATTGCACCTTGCACAATGATAGTGGGAGATTTCAACACACCACTTTCACCAATGGACAAATCATGGAAACAGATACTACACAGGGACACAGTGAAACTAACAGGAGTTATGAAGTAAATGGACTTAACAGATATCTACAGAACATTTTATTTCAAAACAAAAGGATATACCTTCTTCTCAGCTTCTCATGGTACGTTCTCCAAAATTGACCATATAATTGGTCACAAAACAAGCCTCAACATATACAAAAATATTGAAATTGTCCCATGCATCCTATCAGATCACCACGGACTAAGGCTGATCTTCAATAACAAAATAAATAATAGAAAGCCAACATTCACGTGGAAACTGAACAAATCTTCTCAATGATACCTCGGTCAAGGAAGGAATAAAGAAAGAAATTAAGGACTTTATGGAGTTTAATGAAAATGAAGCCACAACATACCCAAACTTATGGGACACTATGAAAGCATTCCTAAGAGGAAAACTCATAGCTCTGAGTGCCTCCAAAAAGAAACTAGAGAGAGCACACATTAGCAGCTTGACAACACACCTAAAAGCTCTAGAACAAAAGGAAGCAAATTCACCCAAGAGGAGTAGAAGGCAGGAAATAATCAAACTCAGTAGTGAAATCAACCAAGTGGAAACAAGAAGAACTATTCAAAAAAATCAACCAATCGAGGAGCAGGTTCTTTGAGAAAATCAACAAGATATATAAACCCTTAGCCAGACTCACTAAAGGGCACAGGGAAAGCATTCTAAATAACAAAATCAGAAATGAAAAGGGAAACATAACAACAGATCCTGAAGAAATCCATAATACCATCAGATCCTTCTACAAAAGGCTATACACAACAAAACTGGCGAACTAGGATGAAATGGACGAGTTTCTAGACAAATACCAGGTACCAAAGTTAAATCAAGATCAGGTTAATAATCTAAACAGTCCTATATCCCCTAAAGAAATAGAAGCAGTCATTAATAGTCTCTCACCAAAAAAAAAGCCCAGGACCAGATGGATTTAGTGCAGAGTTCTAACAGACCTTAAAATAAGATCTAATCCCAGTTCTTCACAAATTATTCCACAAAATAGAAGTAGAGGGAACTCTACCCAACTCATTCTATGAAGCCACAATTACTCTTATACCTAAACCACAAAACCACCCAACAAAGATAGAGAACTTCAGAAAAATTTCCCTTATGAATATCGATGCAAAGATCCTCAATAAAGTTCTTGCTAACCGAATCCAAGAACACATCAAAACAATCATCCATCCTCACCAAGTAGGTTTCATCCCAGGGATGCAGGGATGGTTCAATATATGGAAATCCATCAATGTAATCCAGTATATAAACAAACTCAAAGACAAAAACCACATGATCATCTCGTTAGATGCTGAGAAAGCATTTGACAATATCCAACACCCATTCATGATAAAAGTCAGGAAAGATCAGGAATTCAAGGCCCATACCTAAACATGATAAAAGCAATCTACAGCAAACCAGTGGCTAACATCAAAGTAAATGGTGAGAAGCTGGAAGCAATCCCACTAAAATCAGGGACTAGACAAGGCTGTCCACTCTCTCCCTACCTATTCAACATTGTACTTGAAGTCCTAGGCAGAGCAGTTAGACAAAAAAAGAAGATTAAGGGGATACAAATTGGAAAGGAAGAAGTCAAAATATCACTTTTTGCATATGATATGATAGTATATATAAGTGACCCTAAAAATTCCTAAAAACTCCTAAGCTTCAATCAAGTAGCTGGATATAAAATTAACTCAAACAAGTCAATGGCCTTTCTTTACGAAAAGGATAAACAGGCTGAGAAAGAAATTAGCGAAACAACACCCTTCTCAATAGTCACAAATAATATAAAATACCTTGGCGTGACTCTAACTAAGGAAGTGAAAGATCTGTATGATAAAAACTTCAAGTCTCTGAAGAAAGAAATTAAAGAAGATCTCAGAAGATGGAAAGATCTCCCATGCTCATGGATTGGCAGGATCAATATAGTAAAAATGGCTATATTGCCAAAAGCAATCTACAGATTCAATGCAATCCCCATCAAAATTCCAACTCAATTCTTCAACGAATTAGAAAGGGCAATTGGCAGATTCATCTGGAATAACAAAAAAAACCTAGGATAGCAAAAACTCTTCTCAAGGATAAAAGAACCTCTGGTGGAATCACCATGCCTGACCTAAAGCTTTACTACAGAGCAATTGTGATAAAAACTTCATGGTACTTGTATAGTGACAGACAAGTAGACCAATGGAACAGAATTGAATACCCAGAGATGAACCCACACACCTATGGACACTTGATCTTTGACAAGGGAGCTAAAACCATCCAGTGGAAAAAGGACAACATTTTCAACAAATGGTGCTGGCACAACTGGCGGTTATCCTGTAGAAAATGCGAATTGATCCATTTCTATCTCCTTGTACTAAGGTCAAATCTAAGTGGATTAAGGAACTCCACATAAAATCAGAGACACTGAAACGTATAGAGGAGAAAATAGGGAAAAGACTCGAAGATATGAGTACAGTGGAAAAATTCCTGAATAGAACAGCAATAGCTTGTGCTGTAAGATTGAGAATCGATAAGTGGGACCTCATAAAATTGCAAAGCTTCTGCAATGCAAAAGACACCTTCAATAACACAAAAATGACCACCAACAGATTGGGAAAGGATCTTTACCTATCCCAAATCAGATAGGGGACTAATATCCAATATATATAAAAACTCAAGAAGGTGGGCTGCAGAAAATCGAATAACCCCATTTAAAAACTGGGGCTCAGAGCTGTACAAAGAATTCCTACCTGAGGAATACCGAATGGCAGTGAAGCACATGAAAAAATGTTCAACATCCTTAATCATCAGGGAAATGCAAATCAAAACAACCCTGAGATTCCACCTCACTCCAGTCAGAATGGCTAAGATCAAAAATTCAGGATACAGCAGATGCTGGCGAGGATGTGGAGAAAGAGGAAAACTCCTCCATTGTTGGTGGGATTGCAAGCTTGTACAACCACTGTGGAAATCAGTCTGGCGGTTCCTCAGAAAATTGGACATAGTACTACCGGATGATCCAGCAATATCTCTCCTGGGCATATATCCAGAGGATGTCCTAACCGGTAAGAAGGACACATGCTCCACTATCTTCATAGCAGCCTTATTTATAATACCCAGAAGCTGGAAAAAACCCAGATGCCCCTCAACAGAGAAATGGATACAGAAAATGTGGTACATTTAAACAATGGAGTACTACTCAGCTATTAAAAAGAATGAGTTTATGAAATTCCTAAGCAAATGGATGGACCTGGAGGGCATCATCCTGAGTGAGGTAACTCAATCACAAAGGAACTCGCACAATATGTACTCACTGATAAGTGGATATTAGCCCAGAAACTTAGGATACCGAAGATATACGATACAATTTGCAAAACACAGGAAACTCAAGAAGAACGAAGACCAAAGTGTGGACACTTTGCCCCTTCTTAGAAATGGGAACAAAACACCCATAGAAGGAGTTACAGAGACAAAATTTGAAGCTGTGACAAAGGATGGACCATCTAGTGATTGCCATATCCAGGGATCCATCCCATAATCAGCTTCCAAACGCTGACACCATTGCATACACTAGCAAGATTTTGCTTAAAGGAACCAGATATAGCTGTCTCTTGTGAGACTATGCAGGGGCCTAGCAAACACCGAAATGGATGTCACAGTCAGCTATTGGATGGGTCACACGGCCCCCAATGGAGGAGCTTGAGAAATTACCCAAGGATCTAAAGGGAACTGCAACCCTATAGGTGGAACAACAATATGAACTAACCAGTACCCCAGAGCTCTTGTCTCTAGCTGCATATGTATCAAAAGATGGCCTAGTCAGCCATCACTGGAAAGAGAGGCCCTTTGGACTTGCAAACTTTATATGCCCCAGTACAGGGGAACGCCAGGGCCAAAAAGGGGGAGTGGATGGGTAGGGCATTGGAGGTGGTGGGTATGGGGGACTTTTCGGATAGCATTGGAAATGTAAATGAGGAAAATACCTAATTAAAAAAAAAGAGAGAGAAAAAAGAAATAATAACAACAACCCTTATGTCTATTGCATAGGACATGCAAACCTTTGTTATCTGTATATATGTGGAAAAGTGGTGTTTCAGGAATAAAAGGTGAACCTATGACAAAAAAAAAAAGACATAAACTAACAGACTGGTTACATAAACAGGACCTAACATTTTGTTGCATACAGGAAACCTACCTCAGTGATGAAGACAGACACTACATTAGAGTAAAAGACTGGCAAACAATTTTTCAAGCAAATGTTCCCAAGCTGGAGTAGCCAATCTAATATAGAATAAAATCGACATTCAACCTAAAGTTGTCAAAAAAGTTAAGGAGGAAAACTTCAAACACATCAAAGGTGAAATTTACCAAGATAAACTCTCAATTCTGAACATCTATGCTCCATATTCAAGAGCATCCACATTAAGGAAAGTTTAGTAAAGTTTATTGCACACATTGTACCACACACAATAATAGTAGGGGACTTCAACACCTCATTCTCATCAATGGATAGATCTGGGAAACAAAAAATAAACAGAGGCACAGTGAAACTAACAGTAGTTATGAATCAAATGGATTTAACTGCTATCTATAGAAGAATATTTCCTAAAACAAAAGGATATACCTTTTTCTCAGCATCTCATGGGGCCTTCTCCAAAATTAACCATATAATCAGTCATAAAACAGGCCTTAACAGATATAAAAACATTGAAATAACACAATGCAACCTATCAGATCACCAAGGTCTAAGACTAATCTTCAATAACAACATAAGTCAGCAAAAGTCTCCATATATGTGGAAGTTAAACAACACTCTACTCAATGATACCTTTGTCAAGGAAGAAATAAAGAAAGAAGTTAGAGACTTTTTAGAGTTTAATGAAAATGAAGCCACATTTTCAAACTTACGGGACACAATGAAGAGGAAAATTCATAGTCCTGGGTGCCTCCAAAAAGAAACTAGAGAGAGCATACACTAGCAGCCTGACAGCACACCTAGGAGCTCTAGAACTAAAGGAAGCAAATTCACCCAAGAGGAGTAGAAGACAGGAAATAATCAAACTCAGGGCTGAAATCAACCAAGTGGAAACAAAAGGAACTATTCAAAGAATCAACCAAACCAGGAGCTGGTTCTTTGAGAAAATCAACAAGATAGATAAACCCTTAGCTAGGCTAACTAGAGGGCACAGGGAGAGTATCCTAATTAACAAAATCAAAAATGAAAAAGGAGACATAACAACAGAACCTGAGGAAATCCAAAATATCATCAGATCCTACTACAAAGGGCTATACACAACAAAACTAGAAAACCTGGATGAAATGGACAACTTCCTAGACAGACACCAGGTACCAAAGTTAAATCAGGATCAGATTAACGATATAAACAGTCCCATTTTCCCTAAAGAAATAAAAGCAGTCGTCAATAGTCTCTCAACCAAAAAAAGCCTAGGACCAGATGGGTTTAGTGCAGAGTTCTATCAGACCTACAAAGAAGACCTAAGTCCAACTCTTCTCAAACTATTCCACAAAATAGAAACAGAAGGTACTCTACCCAATTCTTTCCGTGAAGCCACAATTATTCTGATACCTAAACCACACAAAGATCCAACAAAGAAAGAGAACTTCAGACCAATTTACCTTATGAATATCGATGCAAAAAAACTCAATAAAATTCTCGCAAACCTAATCCAAGAACACATCAAAATGATCATCCATCATGACCAAGTAGGCTTCATCCCAGGGATGCAGGGATGGTTTAATATATGGAAATCCATCAATGTAATCCACTGTATAGACAAACTCAAAGACAAAAACCACATGATCATCTTGTTAGATGCTGAGAAAGCATTTGACAAAATTCAACACCCCTTCATGATAAATAATGTTCTCAACCATAAAACAACCTCTGGTGGAATCACCATGCCAGACCTCAAGCTGTACTACAGAGCAATTGAGATAAAAACTGCATGGTACTGGTATAGGGACAGACAGGTAGATCAATGGAATAGAATTGAAGACCCAGAAATGAACCCATACACCACTTGGTCACTTGATCTTTGAGAAAGGTGCTAAAACAATACAGTGGAAAGAAGACAGTATTTTCAACAAATGTTGATGGCTCAACTGGTGTTTAGCATGTAGAAGAACACAAATTGATAGGAGCCTGATATACCCCTGAGAAACTCTGTCAGTGCCTAACTAATACAGAAGTTGATGCTCACAGTTATCCACTAGACAGAGCATAGGGTCCCCAATGTAGGAGCTGGAGAAAGTACCCAAGGACTTGAAGGGGCTTGCAGTCCCATAGGAGGAATAACAATATGAACTAACCAGTAACCCCAGACCTCCCTGGGACTAAGCCACAAATCAAAGAAAACAGATGGTGGGAATCATAGCTCTACCTGCATATATAGCAGCAGATGGCCTAGTTGATCATCAATGGAAAGAGAGCCCCCTTGGTCCTGTGAAGTTTCTATGTGCCATTACAGATGAATCGGCCTGAATCGGCCAGGAAGCAGGAGTGGGTGGGGTTGGTGAGCAGGGAGAGGGGGGAAAGCATAGAGGATTTTCAGAGGGAAATGCAGGAAAGGGGATAACATTTGAAATGCAAATAAAGAAAATATATAATAACAATGATAACAATAATAATAATTAATAAATTAAAATGTAAATAAAAAACAAAACCGAAGCAACAACAACAACAACAACAACAACAACAAACCCTTTAAGATAATAGAAGAAATAAATTGAAGAACTTATCAGAAGATAAAAAGAACTTCCATGCTATGGATCAGCAGGGTTCCTATAGTGTAAGTAGGCATCCTATCAACAATGTTCTACATATTCAATTAAAAATTCACATAAAAATTCCAATACATTTCTTCATAGAAATTAAAAGAAAAAATAATATTTTTATGGGTACAAAAATACAAAGATGATTTTAAAAATTCATTCTACAAGTATCTCAATCCCTGCGGTAATAAAAATAGCATGGTATTAGCCTCAAAACTGACTAAAAATTTGATTAATTTCATCAAATTGAAGACATATAGAGAAATCCACACACCTATACATCATCTAAGTTTTTCAAAAGATGTAAATACACACTGGAAAACCATAGCACCCTCCACAACTAGTGCTAACCCAGCTAGTTGGATGAATGTAGAGCACAAACAAATCCATACTTATTACCCTGCACAAAACTCAACTCAAAGTTGATTGAGGACTTCGATATGAGACTAGATATTCATAAGCTCACAAAAGAAAGAGTGGGAACGAGTCTTAAAAATCATTTTCCCAGAAACAAACTTTCTGAAGAGGATAAGCAAGCTTAGGCTTTAAGAACAATAACAAATGGAACTGCTTCAGTAAGGCAAACAACATCATACCTGATTGAGAGCTAGTATCTACAATACAAAAAGTACAATAAAAAGAAAGAATGAAAAGAAAAGTAAAAACAGAAAGAAGAAAAAAGAAAGAAAGAAAGAAAGAAAGAAAAGAAAGACAGACAGGAAGAAAGAGAGAGAGAGAGAAAGAAGAGAGCAAAGAGCCCAAGTAAAAATAGGGTACAGATCTATACAGAGTTCTCAAAGGATGAAACATAAATGGCTAAGAACCATTTAAATAAATTTTCAATATACTTGGTCATCAAGGGAATGCAGATCCAAACAAACTACTTTGACATTTCATCTTATACCAGTAAGACTGGCCAAGATCAATTAAAAAAAAAAAAAAAAAAAAAAACCACTCACCTCATACTTCCAAGAATGTTAAGTAAGAAGAACACTAACTCGTTGCTGGAAGGAGTGCCAACTTGAACAGCTACTGTGGAAATCAGTGTGTCAGTTACAAAGGTAGCTGGGAAGTGATCTACCTCCAGATTCAGCTATACCACTCTTAGGCTTATATCCAAAAGATGCTTTACTGCAGAGACACTTGCTCATCCAGTTCATTCCACTATATTCATAGCAGCCAGACATTGAAAACAGTATGAATGGTATCATCAGAAAAATGGAGAAAGAAATTATGGTATGCATATACAATTTAATATTACTCAGCTGGTAAAACAAAACAAAAGAAATCATGAAATTTACAAATAAATCCATGGAGTGAGATAAATACCCTTAGTGAGGTAACCCAAACCTGGAAAGGCAAATATGTTATTCATTAGCTTGTATTTGGATATTAACTATTAGTCGTTGATAAGAAGGCTACAGTCTGTATAATTACAGAGCTTGAGAATAGAATAAGTAACTTAGGGTCAGGATTCTCCCTAGGAAGGGGAAGGGCTTCCCAGAGACTTGAATGGGAGGATTAAATGGGGGGACAGTTAAAGTGTCTGGTAAATGCAGTATTAAGTAAGAGTGCTAAAAAATAAGGACAATTTGAAATAGTGTAAGATTTAAAAAATAGATGCATATGAAATAAATCTAAGTGAAATCACCACATAAAAAGAGAACATCATTTGCCACAAAATGGAACTTACAGCAAGAGAAGTGGGTTACATCTAAATGAGTCTTTGAACAAAGAACTTCATGGAACCTACAAACAACCCAGACTATTGTCAAGGCTATTTGCTGTTCTCCACAAACAGAGAGTAAGGCTGTATTGCTGAAGACAACACCTACATAACTCATTGAACACAGACTACTTTATCTGAGGCCTCCAGATCAACACGCAGACTGATATGCTAGTTTTCTTAATACTAGAAAGTACTATGAATACTATGAGAAGACAAAGGTAAGATACCTACAGATCTACAAGACCTTCAGTCTGTAACAACACCCTATCTGCAAGATAAGCTGGTGCAATTATGGCACAATATTTGTGGGTCTAACCAATAGCTATCTGATTAAATTTAAGGTCCGTTCTGCTCCACGAGGTAGAAACCATCTCAAATATTTTCTGGGTGGCTGAGATTAGCTATGCCATAGACCCAGGAGAAAAACAAATATCATTGTTCTGCTAAACAAATGTGCAATAAATGATGCCATATAACATTCTGCTATACTCATAGATCTGTGCCTTGCTCAGCCATAATCACAGCAGCTTTAACCAGCAGTAAATAAAAATTTACAACTGGACAATGTGAAGAGAATCTTCGAATGTACAGAGACTGTGACTGTAGACAGATATGGTCCCAATGGTGAGAGGGGAAGAAGCTTTACCCTGAAGCTACTCTAATTGATAACTGCTTGCAATTGAAATTCTCTCTAACAGAGTCTCACCTTGTATGCAAACTCAATTTAAAGATAGGCTCCAAGTCCAGCAGTGGATAGTCAACACAACATGACCTCAATGGTATTTTTGGAGAGTGTTTTGTTTGTTTGGTAGATTAATTGGTTTTGTTTTCTTTTATCCTTCCTTTCCCTATCTTCCTTCCTTCCTTCCTTCCTTCCTTCCTTCCTTCCTTCCTTCCTTCCTTCCTTTCTTTCTTTCTTTCTTTCTTTCTTTCTTTCTTTCTTTCTTTCTTTCTTTCCTTCTTTCGTAGGTTCGTTGGTTTTGTTTTCCTTGTTAGTTTGTTTTTGCCTCATAATGTTTTGTCTGGTAATTCTTTTAACCTTACAGGTTATATAAGTTTTATATAAGTTTTTCATTTTGTGTGACTTCTGTTCATGCAAAACTGTGTACATCTGATTCTGTTTCCTGAGCTTTGTATTTGGCTCTTTTGTTTTCTGTTCATTTTTTTTTTGGTCCAGTTCAGAGGTATTTGGTTTTATTTTATCTTATTCATTAGCAGTAATAGAAGTAATAGTAGGTTTTTTTTTCATTTTTCTTATTATTATTCTTACTGGTTTTAGGTACCTGTTTGTTTTCTAATGAGAGAGAAAGCAGACAAGAGTGTAGATTTTGATGAGTGGAGTTGTGGGAGAATCTCAAAGAAGCTAGGTTAGAGGAATCTGTAATCTAAACATATTTTTGAAATTAGAGAAGAATAAACTAGATTAATAAGATACCTATTTATAGCCCAAGTATGTTCTTCGGTTGGTGGTTCAGTCTCTGAGAGCCGCACTAGTCTGAGTGAGTTGACTTGTTGGTCTTCCAGTGGAGTTCTTATCCCCTTAGAGGCCTCAATTCTTCCTCCTGTTCTTCCATTAGTGTCAACAAGTTTCATTTACTATTTGGCTGTGGGTGTCTGCATCTGTCTCAGTCAGTTGCTAGGTAGAGCCTGTCAGAAAACAGCCATGCTAGAATACTGTCTGAAAGTATAACAGAGTATCATTAATTATTTCAGGGATCAGTGCATGCGCTCTCCATCCTCACCCCAGTCAGTTGTAGGTTTCATTTCATTTCCATGGTCACCTGGCCATCTCTCATCTCCTTCCACACACCTAATACAGAATTCTCCCCATTCACTTCCCTATTCCCTCTCCCAACTATTTCCCTCCATCTGTGTACCACTTATTACTATTTTATTCCACCTTCTAAGTGTGATTCAACCATCTTTGACTGTTCCACCCTTTTCATTTAGCTTCCTTGGATCTGTATAATGTAGCATGTGTGCCTTCATGCACATATGTATCAGATGTGCAGCTTGGTATTCATGTGGGGAATGATCAACTGGAGCAGGGGCTATCCCAAGTGCTGTTACCTGTATGTGAGATATATTCTTCTGGCTGGGCTGCCTTTTCTGGCCTCAGTGGGAGAGGATATGCCAAGCCTCACAGAGAATTGATGTGCTAGGTAGGAGAGGATAACCATGGTTCCCCCATCTGCTCAGAGGACAAGGAGATGGAGGAAAAGAAGACATATTATGGTAAGAAGTGACGTGGTGGGGGCA
Organism: Mus musculus; assembly: GCF_000001635.26. NCBI lineage: Eukaryota > Metazoa > Chordata > Mammalia > Rodentia > Muridae > Mus > Mus musculus. The sequence continues at coordinate 17,321,790 of NC_000070.6, read as the reverse complement.
GTGTGTGAGATATAAAGTGAATAAGTAAAATAAAAATTTAATTAATTAATTAATAAGATAACACAGTAAGCCTTTTTAAGTGGGATGTTTTTGTATCATTCCACTCTTGTGACTTCTGTGTTCTCTTTATTACATAACACACATTTTCAAAGTGTTTATATTCCTAACAGCAAATGACAAAACTGTGTATATTTTGAGAGAGGATGTGACAAAACAAATTGGTGGTGGAGACTATTCGTTTATTCATTTATCCCGGAAATACATGTTCTATTCCTGTTTGGAAATATGTAAAGACAGAAGGCAGAATGGACACCAAGAACATGATCACAATAGTTTAGTAGTATAGAATTTTTGAATCATACAAATACATTCAACATCTTGTAAAAATTAAAAGGGAGCTATTTATAAATACATGGAAAAAAGTATAATTAATTATACTTGGGAAAATGAAGAGATGTGGTTAAAGGCTAATCGCAGATGTGATATGAATAGGTTGTTGTCTTTGAACATAAGTAAATGTTTGCATTTTCGTGTATATACTGTACTGTATGTACATACTCTGTACATACTGTGTATTTAATGTATAGTGTCATAAAGCAGGATTACAAATTTAGAATCGTGGCAGGGTATGAGATGAAAGAAATCTCTACAGGAGGAGATTTTCTTCAATGGAAAGTAAATGTTGTGTGATACAAAATAAGACTAAAAAGATATATGTATGATATTAACTTAAGAAAAGCATAGTTTTAGGAGAGATGGTTCCTATTTGCAGTTGTGGCATTTTACTGTGTTCAGTGTGTCATTTCTCTCTTCATTATTAAGTACTTGAGAGTTTCAAATGCAAGAAATATATGGCATACTGCTCATTCTGTTCATGTCAATTAATATTGATCTGAAATGCAAACACATAAAAACACATACAATTACAAATATAATCATGCATACACATGCATACACTTTTATTTATGAAATTAACTATGTAAAAATTAAATGAAGAAAATTATAGCAATTTCAAAATGATAATATATTAATAAGAGGTAAGATGATAAATGCAAAATGACAACATTTTTTTATTAAAGTTGGAGAAGATACTGTGAGGCTACCAATTCTAATTACTTAGGGATATAGAAGAGGCACTGAATAATGATATTTACTAAGATAGGAAAATAAAATAGATAAGGTAAGTTGACTAGATAATTGATTATTTCAGGTGAAAGACAAAACTTCTTGCCCCGTTTTAATCTTGAAAGTATTCAAACACTTGTAAAACATCTGGATAGAAACTTTTTACGTTGCTTAGTTAGATTTCTCTATATGGTTACAGAAATGCTGAAGAAAAATAAAGATATACATTAGCAGAACTCTTGAATGAACACATGGATACAAATTGAAATCAGGATGAATAAGATGGCTTACAGATTGATAGGAGAAATCACATTTGTTTAGAATAAGATGATATGGAAGAACTAAGAAAGTGAAATTGCAATTGGTTTTCTCTGTATCCAGGAAATAGTTCCCCTCAAATGAGAATCATTTTCTGTGGTGTTTCATACTGCCCTGAGATATTGGACTCTAAAGAACCCTTTTCCTTTGGAAGGCAAGATGGAAATAAGAACCATTGTTACAATTGTTTCCATGAAGATTAATACCTTATGAGAAAGAAAAAGAACCAAAAAATGGGGTTCATATCTGTACTTCTTCTCAGGTTATCAGGATATTTTGAAACTTGAGAATTGTTTCTCACATTTTCCATGAAATAACCCATTCAAAATATTTTTTCATCCATTTTTTGTGCTGTCTGACGGGGTGAGGTAATGAACAAAGATATCAGTTACAGACTGGGATATGTCATCCTAACATAAACCATGGTTTTGATAATAACAGACTATTGAATTATGTTTAAAATGATCCCCAACATAAATATAAATAAAATTTCTAGTGTTTTTTGTGTTTAAAAAATAAGAAAAACATCAAGTGACGCTTCAATTATTTTTCTCCTTTTAGTTAGTGAGAAAGGGTATGGAAATCAAAGCCTATCATTTTCTACTATTGAAGTATGCATGTGTTAGATGGATAAACAAAAGAAAGAATTTCACTCAATCATCTGCATTAAGCAAGAACACTTTCTTTCTAGTACTTACAATTATGGTATTTTTATGCAAATAAAATACAGAATACCACAAGGTACATCTAGGAATCAATTGCTTTGAGATATGTTGGCTAGGCTACAAATCAAGTTGTGGATCTTAGACATATGAGATAACATTTTCTATTTCTTTTACACCCCAGGAAAAGCAACTTCTTAAGTAGAGGCTTTTATAATGAAATTTAAGGTCCATGCAATTTATCTCAGATTACCTATTATCCAGTCCATAGACATGCAATTTTACATCTTGGAATATTTGAAAAGCACAAAGGCATTACTTCTCTGCTGGAAATCATGAATGTTAATGACTTATTAAAAATACAATATATTATTTAGGATTATTTTCTGAGGGTTGGTTCAAAGCATCACATTAATAGGAATCAATTTTAAATCAGGCAAAGGAGAAAGAACAGTATGCCTAGGGCTAAGAAGGAAAATCTCTCTCTCTCCTTCTTTCCCTCTCTCTCTCCTTTTCTCCCCTTTTCTCTTCCTCCTTCTACTTCTACTTACATATTAAACAATAGTTTATTTGTAGTCCTTACTTTCTTTCCTTTCCTCCCTTTATTTCTTCCTCTATCCCTTCCTCCTTCGCTGTCTGCTCACCAGTTAACAGGTTATCTTTAGTAGAGAAACAAATTTCGAGTGGATGAATTAAAAGATGATAGAAAGAATGCTAATTTAATTTTGAAAAAGTGAAAAAGTGTGTGTGAGTGAATGAGAGAGAGAGAGAGAGAGAGAGAGAGAGAGAGAGAGAGAGAGAGAACCTGTTTAAGCTTGTATGCACCTTGTATATACAGGCATACACAAGGCAGAAGTCTGATTTCTTTGATGAATTTTTACTTTATTTCAGATAAAGTCTCTCAACTAGGGTGCATTTTGACATTTTGGGGCTAAACTAGCTGACTAGTGAGCACTGAGGTCATATGTTTCTGTTTCCCCAATTCTGACATGACAGGCATGTGCTGCCATACTTGGCTTTTTTACACTGAGTGCTGAAAAATTGAACACAGATTAGCATGCTTCTGTTCTTCTCATAGAGCCATTGATGTGACTGTACTATGAAAGAAACATAAAGATTAAGGCAAATTGTCGAATTAGCTTCAGCAACAAGTGTTGGTTTACTCTCAATGTCAAAATCAAACTGCCAAGAGAATAATGTCTTCTCACTTTATTGTGTTTTATGGCTTAGCCTTTGGCAATGTGTCTAGACAATACTTTAATTTCCATGTAGTGTAACTCATTTTTTATATGAAGAGTATGACTGATTTAAAAATTTGTAGTTTTCATTTCCCCTACCCACCACACATTGATCATTCAACCAGTGGTGAGCTGGTTAATATTTAACTACTGTATATTAACAATTTATAATTACATATTTATGCATTTAATACATTAGTTGTTTCAAGAAATCACATATAATTTATAAATAAAACACTTCACATTTTTCTGTTGGTTTCACACACAGTGATTTTTGCTTAAATTCAGGGTTGATGGCCAATTATTATGCTATCAAAATTATTTCCAACATGAAAAAAAATATGTTACCACCCTTTCACTTCTTGTAATGAGAAAAATGAACACAAAACATTAACAATATATGTTAGAAATATATTTTATTTCAGAGGAAGTGTTTATTATGAAGTTTTATTATGTAGGTTCTTTTTCATGTAATAAATGTAATAAGGTTTTCTTTTTTATGCTCAGCTATGCCATGACAAATATCTGTATCTCACTAATCTTCATTCCTCAGTAGTATTGATTATTAATTACATATTTTCCTTTCTCATTCATTGCTTGATGGGCATTCAGGTTACTTAGAGTGATTGAGCTTTAAGGATCAAGGGGTTTTCTCTGTGTCCTTCTCAAAGTAAAATGATCTCATGATCAAACCAAACCAAACCAAAACTAATAAAATGGTTCTCCTAGGGTAGAAGGACTCACTTTCTATTGCTGCTTATTTCTTCTTTCTCTCTGCTCCAAGACAGGGTACTTGCAGTTGGGAAAATATTCTTCCAAGAGACTGTCTTGGAAGAATGGCATCATTTTACATGTTGATAACCTACGAGAAGACTTTCTTCAATACATGTTTCCAATTGGTTTGGTGAGTCGATGGATGTGCAACCAGAAATTTTCAGGGTTTTTTTATGTATTGTTTTCCTACTGTTATTTTAGTTAGAATACAAAATAACATTTGAGTATGTTATTTTCATGCAACGATACCACTCACCTTTGGTCATAGCCAGCCCCTTAGTATTCATTGTTGTCATCCACTCTCCCTTCTCCACTTTCTCTCTCCAGATATTTTCTTTTCTCCTTCCATATTTTAATTATCCTAACCCATAGGAGCACATGTGTCCTAAAGGGAATGATTTGAGGTTTTCTTTTCAGTTATTAATCTACTGAGAATATACAGAATAGAATTTTCCCAGGAGTTCCATGTTAGAAGAAGAAAAGATTGTTATCCAGGTTTAGTCCAAGGTAGGATCTAACTCTGGAAAAGGTACAGCGCTGAAAAATTTCTGGATACACTTAGAGCCAACAGCCTTGTCAATGATGTATCAGTGAATGGAAGGAATACACAGCTAATCCAATTTCATTCTACTTAAACCAAAACCAAATATCAGGACACTGAAGATTGACTGAGCAAAAGAACAGTTTCTGGATCTCTATTTGTTTTATTAATGGAGCCTAATTATCTCTTTAATTGTTTTTGAGGATAAGTAGTTGAGTCTTCGTTGTCAGAGTAACAATAGACTAGGCATTGACCCTAATATCAGCAGTGTCACATATACTTACATAGATGTATTTTGGTCTGTGTATGTCATATACACACACATGCAGTTAAACCTAGATTCTGTGTGAGAAAATGTGATATGTATCATTTTCCTCATCATTATAGTACCATGCTTTACATTTCATTACAGTATAGTACCACAACATTCCACTTCTACTTAAATTAATTATATATTTATATATTGATTGGATACACCAGATATCATGTGATATATTTTAATTTGGTTCATTTTATTTAGCATACTGATCTCCAGTTTTATAGCTGTTTCTGTATTATCAAGCCCTATGGTGTTATCTTTCTGTTTAGGATATATTTTTTCAAATTCTTGACAGAGGCATATGAAACTTTGAACCCTATAATGTGTGTGTGTGTGTGTGTGTGTGTGTGTCTGTTTGTCTGTCTGTCTGTCTGTCTGTCTCTATTGCTCCATGCCCCAGTCCACAAACACAACTAACTCATTAATGTGTTCTTTGTTATGATTGTTTTTGGCATTGTCAGCTATGTCTCTTTAAATTTGAATGAAATTCAACTGAAAATAAAATATTAGCCCATAAAACATGTAAGATTCTATGATACAGAAATAGTTAAAAGGACTTGAGAAGAAAAGGACATTTTAAGATGTTTTCTCATTTTTTTCTCAAAAATTCCTTTATCCAGAGGAAATTAATGGGCCAGTGAAAGCAGCTGTGTAGAAGAGGTGCTGTCATGAATCATAGATTCTAGTTAAGATGAAATGATCTTTCTTGCAAGAAATCACAGAGCAAAAGCTCACTAAGATGATGATGACTCTAAAAGGTGGAACTAGGTAAATATATATCAAGGAATTATATAACAACAAATAACAGTAAAATGCTATATTATTTGGGAAAAAAAGATGGCTGATCCAACATAGTTTAAATGTATTAATAACGGATATTAGCACAGCTGTAAAAGAACATTTGAGATTCATATATTTCAGGTACTTAATTAAATATTGCACGGTTGTAGCAAGAGATTGTGGCATAAGGATCTATGATGAATAACATTTGCCACTGCTTTACCAGAGGTCTTAGTTCAGTAGCCCCAGGTAAGTCCTGCCTGCAGATATGCAGATATGCCTCATTATGCAGATATGCAGATATGCAGATATGCAATGCCTCATTAGAGCTCACCCAGCTTCTCCAAGATCACCCTCTTTCCTTGTCTCCATTCTACTGCTTATGGAAGCCATGCTAGGACCCTGTACCCGAGAGATCATACCAACTCCCAGAATCCCAAAACCCTAAAAGCAATACTGTCACCCCGAAACAAACAAACAAACAAACAAACAAACAAAAAAGTCATGCAGGCTGCCAAAACATGGATAGAGACACTCTACTCTATTTGAGGATGTTCTAGTCACAGGAACTACAGGCAACTAAAGCTAGAAGACCAGAAGGAAAAGAAAAACCAAGGGTAAAAGTTAGATCTAACAAAGATAAACTCAGAAATCAAAACCTAAACCTACAATTACACTAAACCCAGATGCCTAGACACCAGTGTGAGAACACAATAAACAATAGCCAGAGCAATGTGATACCACTAAAGCCCAACTATCCTACTGCAACAATCCCTGAATATCCCAACACAGCTAAAGCCCCAAAACAACCTTAAAATCAACTTTATGAACATGTTAGAGTTCCTTAAAGAGAAAATGAATAAGTACTCTGAAGAAATCCAGGAAAACACACATAAACAATGAAAGCAAATGAATAAATCCCTTAAGGAAAACAAACACATACAACAAATGAATAAAGGTGTTCAAGACCTGAAAATGGAAATTGAAGCAATAATAAACACAAAATGAGACAATCCAGGAGACGAAAAGTTAAGATTAGCAACATGAACTACAACATATGAATCACCAACATACTATGAGAGATAGAAGAGAGAATCTCTGGTGTAGCAGATATAACAAAATTTTGATACATCGATCAAAAAAATATTAAATCTAAAAAATACCTAATACAAAACATTCAGGAAATTTGGAACATTAAAAAGGGAAATCATGCCTAGCAGTGTTGGCACAAGCCTTTAATCCCAGCACTTGGGAGGCAGATGCAGGCGGAGGTTCGAGGGTAGCCTGGCATAAACAAAGAAACCCTGTCTGGAAAACCAAAAAAACAAACAAGCAACAACAACAACAACAACAACAACAACAACAACAAAAAAAAAGGAAAAGAAGCGAAATCATAAGAATAATAGGGATAAAAAAGAACAAGAATCCCGACTCAAAAACCCAGAAAATATTTTTAACAAAATGAGAGAAAAAGAATTGCTTAACCTAAAGAAGATGCTTGCAAAGGTATATGTTTACAAACACCAAATACATTGTAACAGAAGGTACTAGAAGGAAAATTCCATCTCAGTGTGACACACTATATGCAGGATAATACAGACAATAAATAACCTTACACCACTAAAATCAGAAGAAGAGAAGTACACACACATACAAATATTCTCTCTCTCTCTCTCTCTCTCTCTCTCTCTCTCTCTCACACACACACACACTCACACACCCTACCACCACTATAAATAAGAATTAGTAAGGATTGATCATTAGTATCTCTTATTGAACTAAATTCCCCAATTGAGATACAAACACAAATATATATACACATACATACATACATACATGCATATATTCTTCTCTGCAAATACCTCATGAAACTTTCTCCAAAATTGAACGCATAATGAGTCACAAAACAAGTCCTAACAATTACAAATAATCTCCTTTATCCTATCATATCACCATGGATTAAAATTGGATTTCAACACAAACAGTAACAGAATGCCTGCCTAAAAACTCAAGGGAACTGAGCAAATCCGAAAAAGGACGGGGGGGGGGGGGAAGGGAAAACAAACAAACAAACAAACAAAAACAAACAAACAGACAAAAAAGGCTTCCTAGAACTCAATGAAAATTAATGCACAACTGCAGGACACTGGTTGTGGGGAAATAAAGTGGGTGGAAGATATGATCCACATCCTGGCAGAGCTCCAGGGCTCTACGGGAGCAGACACAGGATACTGTTGTGGGACCCCACTGAACCACCAAAGACAGGCAGGGACGCCTCTCCAAGGGATGAGGAAGGCACAGACTTGGTTCCAATTTGGGGGCACAACTGATGTCTGGGAGTCGGCTTTGGGAATCTCTGGGCCTCATAAGGACACAGACAACAGGTTTTCAGTCTTGGACATCTCAGACACCTCTGAATGTGTTGGAAGAACTGAGAACAAAGTGGGGACCCTGGGGGCAACTTGGTCAGCCCTGGGGCCAAATCGAGAAGGGACAGGGAGATAGGGGCTGGGTGGTGAGCGTCTCGCTAGCTCAGGCTGCTAGCTGGTCCAGCAGTTTGGGTTGGCTGGTGACTATAGCTAGAGTGTAGGAAGGCCTCCCAACAGGAGGTTAGATGTACTGCTTGTTAGAGGGAAACCTACTCCATCGTTTCAGCCCAGCAGATCCTGATGAGAAGAGAAGGTCCAGGGTTTCAAGGTATTTATTGTATAGAAGCAAAGAGTGGGAGAAGAGTAGAGAAGTAGAGAGAGGCCATGGCCACATGGAGAGAAGCAAGAAGAGGGGGAAGAAGGGGAGGGGGGCAAAATGTGAGAGCAAGAGCAAGAGCTTAAAAGAGAAAGAAGAGACAAGAGAGAGGGAAGGGTCCAAACAGCCCCTTTTATAGTGGGCTGGGCTACCTTTGGAATTGAATTTCAAAACAATTCTTAAAGACCTTGAAGAATAATACTTATGATCATGTGTAAAGTAAAGAAAAATGGGATAACTAAAATAATACTATACAATAAATATACTTCTCGGGGTATTATCTTCCTAGATTTTAAGCTCTAGTACAGAGCCTTAGTAAGAAAAACACATAGCATTGGCATAAAAACAGACAAGTTAATCAGTATAATTGAACAGAAAACCTAGACATAGTTCCATACAACTATGGACACATGATTTTTGACAGAAGGAGCCAAAATTATACATTAAGGAAAAATCATCTTCAACGAATGATGCTGGTCTAATTGGAAGACTGCATGTAGAAGAAATCAAATAGATCCATGTCTATTACCCTTTAGAAATCTTAAGTTTAAGGTGATCAAAGAGTTCAACATAAAACCATATGAACCTGATAAGAGAAAAAGTAGCTAATATCCTTTAACACATTGGTGCAGAATACTCCCTGATAAGACCACCAATATTCATCCAGTAAGCTCAAAAATTAGTAAATGGGACCACATGAAACTGATAGGTTTCTTCAAGGAAACAAACACTGCCAATAGGAAAAATTGGCAGTCCACAGATTGGGCAAATAGCAATACCAAGTCCACATCAGACAGGGGACTCGTATACAAATTATACAAAGGACCCAAGAAATTAGTCATCAACAAATCAAATGATCCAATTAAATAATGGGGTATAGATTTAATCAGAAAATTCTCAACAGAGGATCTCAAATGGCCAGGAATCACCTTAAGAAATAGTCAACATCTTTAAACATGATGGGAATGCAAAGTAAAACTGCTCTGAAATCCCATCTTACACTCTTTAGAACAATCAAGATCAAAACCGCAAGGGACATCTCATACTGATAATGATATGAAATAAGGGGAACGCCCCTCCATTGCTGGTGGGATTGCAAACCTAGCAACTTTTAAAACCAATATGGTAGTATATCAGAAAATTAAAAACTAATCTACTTCAAGACGCAGCTGTATCACTTCAGAGCACATATACAAAGGACATTCCATCCTACCACAAGAATACTTGCTCAACTATGTGTTTAGCAGCTTTATTCATAATAGGCAGATACTGAAAACAACTTAGATACCCTTCAACCAAAGAACAGATAAAGAAAATGTGGTACACTTACACAATGGAGTATTATTCAGTTATAGATAATAACATCTTGAAACATACAGGCAAATGGATAGAACTAGAAAAAAAAAATCTGAATGAGGTAATCCAGACCCAGAAAGACAAACATGGTATCTCTTCACTTATAGGTAGATAGTAGCTGTGAAGTAAAATCTAGCCATGCTACAATCCACAAATTCAGAAAAACTGAGTAACAAGGAGGGCTTCCAGAGGGGTCTCAGGAATCTCCAAGATGTTACCATACCCCCATCCCACCCCATCAGACTTTCCCATTCTCTGGGACCTCAAATCTTCTAAGTGTTAGGTGCATCTTTTATCACTAAGTCCACACCCAGCAGTCTTCTGCTATATCTGTGTTGGGGGTCTCATATCTCTTACTAGCGTTCTCACGCCCGGCCAGGAAAGACGCAACAAACCAGAATCTTCTGCGGCAAAACTTTATTGCTTACATCTTCAGGAGCTAGGAGCGCAAAAACCCCCAGCCCCAAAAGCGAAAGCCCCTTCTATATCGAAACCAAAACCCCTTTCCTATTTAGGAGAGTTATATTTCGCCTAGGACGCATCACTCCCTGATTGGCTGCAGCCCATGGCCGAGCTGACGTTCACGGGAAAGGCAGAGTACAAGTAGTCGTAAAATACCCTTGGCACATGCGCAGATTATTTGTTTACCACTTAGAACACAGGATGTCAGCGCCATCTTGTGACAGCGAATGTGGGGGCGGCTCCCAACATCTCCCCCTTTCCTTTTAATAAGAGCAAATAGGCCACCCATATTAATGAGAGTGGAGATAGAGGTCAAATCCCCAGTGTGTAGGTAAAGGAGCCATGTACAGGATTAGCTCTTAGGCTCACAGGCTTTTACCCAGAGCAACCCTGACCTGCTCCCGTGTCGTTTTGCCTGGAGAGAAGGACACTTGGACACTCAACCTTCTTGAAAGATGACATGTCTCCCTAGAATAGGCTCATATATGCCGCAGAGCCTTTCTACTGCAGTGCTTAGCCGTGCAACTCTCTCGGGCTGCTGAAGCACACTCACTCTATCCCGTGCAATGAGACTAGCCTCGTGAGATGTAAGAGCTGAGTGGCCAGCGACCTATTGCCTAAGCATAGATAACCATATATCAGGGGGAGCACCATGTTCTAGAGCTGCAAGCGCCTGGGCAATAACCACCTTGTCTCTCCTAGTTTAGGCCTTAAGCTTACAGACCAACCAAAGAAGCAACACTAATCCACAGCAAAGTGTATCTCCAAATAATATCAATCCCACCCATTCTTTAAAGAAAGAAAATGCTGAGGAGATCCAATTGGGTAATCCTTTGGTCAGGGACAGGTCCAAGCGCGTGGAGTTGACCTGAAGTCTCAATTCCCGAATGATCTGTTCAAATTCAGCCGTCCAATTCTGTAACATATACTGAAAAAGACTTTTTGACAAATTAGCTGTCCTAGTAAATTTCTCATACTGAATGGAAGTAACACACAATCTCGGAAACTTTTGTTTACACCCCAGCTGAGTTATTTGTCATAATACATCTAGTTGTATCTGGACAAGATCTATGAGTTGATTAACCAGCATGAGACCTCTCTGTATCTTGACATTAGCTGAGGCCTGTTTATCTATGACTGTAGTCACTGAGGCTGACAAAGTGTTAATGGTGTCAGTCGTCTGGACCTGTCCAGACAGAGCCAAGGCTGTCTGAATCAAGGCCAAACCCAGTTCCCAGTTAGTGGTAAAAAAGCAGGAGAATACTTGAGCATTATACATCACCGTCATTGGGAGTGGAAATATCGACATTATCCCCCAACGCTGCTCTCTCTTTATTATTGACGCCCTGGACATCACCAAGACGAGGGACATCAGTATTCCCTTGGTCAGTCTGGATTTTTCGGGTGAGTCTTTCTGGTATCCAAAATGGGTTGTCTTCATTCTGTGGGAAAACACAGATAGCTCCCCTGGATCTTATCAAAATAGGATCCGGGCCATACCATTTATTATCAAGGACATTTTTCCATTTAACCATCTCATTGGGCCTATCTGGCTCTGTACAATGACGTTCAGCCGCAGTATGGCCATGAGCATCAATATTTAAAAAATTGAGGTCGCCATCTTGGTTCCGGGACTCAGCAGAACTTAGGAAATTAGTCTGAACAGGTTAGAGGGTGCGCCAGAGAACCGGACAGCTTCTGGGACGGGCAGAAGCACAGAGCCGCTGAGGCAGCAGCCTGGGCGGGCCGCAGACAACCGGCCACCATCCGGACCAGAGGACAGGTGTCCGCCTGGCTTGGGAGGCGACCTCAGCCTCAGCAGCAGCGGTCGCCATCTGGGTTCCGGGACTCCGCGGGACCTAGGAAATTAGTCTGAACAGGTTAGAGGGTGCGCCAGAGAACCGGACAGCTTCTGGGACGGGCAGAAGCACAGAGCCGCTGAGGCAGCAGCCTGGGCGGGCCGCAGACAACCGGCCACCATCCGGACCAGAGGACAGGTGTCCGCCTGGCTTGGGAGGCGACCTCAGCCTCAGCAGCAGCGGTCGCCATCTGGGTTCCGGGACTCCGCGGGACCTAGGAAATTAGTCTGAACAGGTGAGAGGGTGCGCCAGAGAACCGGACAGCTTCTGGGACGGGCGGAAGCACAGAGCCGCTGAGGCAGCAGCCTGGGCGGGCCGCAGATAACCGGCCACCATCCGGACCAGAGGACAGGTGTCCGCCTGGCTTGGGAGGCGACCTCAGCCTCAGCAGCAGCGGTCGCCATCTGGGTTCCGGGACTCCGCGGGACCTAGGAAATTAGTCTGAACAGGTTAGAGGGTGCGCCAGAGAACCGGACAGCTTCTGGGACGGGCAGAAGCACAGAGCCGCTGAGGCAGCAGCCTGGGCGGGCCGCAGATAACCGGCCACCATCCGGACCAGAGGACAGGTGTCCGCCTGGCTCGGGAGACGGCCTTGGCCTCAGGAGCAGCGGTCACCATCTTGGTTCCAGGACTCCCTGGAACTTAGGATTTTAGTCTGCACAGGTGAGAGTCTGCACCACAGAAGCTGACAGCTTCTGGGAACTGCCAAAGCAACACAGCTTCTGAGAGAGGCCCTGTTTTGGGCCTTCTTCTTCGACCAGGAGGAGGTCCAAAAACAAGATATCTGCGCACCTTCCCTGTAAGAGAGCTTGCCAGCAGAGAGTGCTCTGAGCACTGAAACTCAGAGGAGAGAATCTGTCTCCCAGGTCTGCTGAGAGACGGTAACAGAATCACCAGAAGAACAATCTCTAAACAGAGTCAACTATAACTACTAACTCCAGAGATTACCAGATGGCGAAGGGTAAATGTAGGAATCTTACTAACAGGAACCAAGACCACTCACCATCATCAGAACCCAGTACTCCCACTTCGCCCAGTCCAGGGCACCCCAACACACCCGAAAACCTAGACCTAGATTTAAAAGCATATCTCATGATGATGGTAGAGGACATCAAGAAGGACTTTAATAAATCACTTAAAGAAATACAGGAGAACACTGCCAAAGAGTTACAAGTCCTTAAAGAAAAACAGGAAAACACAATCAAACAGGTAGAAGTCCTTACAGAAAAAGAGGAAAAAACATACAAACAGGTGATGGAAATGAACAAAACCATACTAGACCTAAAAAGGGAAGTAGAAACAATAAAGAAAACTCAAAGTGAGGCAACACTGGAGATAGAAACCCTAGGAAAGAAATCTGGAACCATAGATTTGAGCATCAGCAACAGAATACAAGAGATGGAAGAGAGAATCTCAGGTGCAGAAGATTCCATAGAGAACATCGGCACAACAATCAAAGAAAATGGAAAATGCAAAAAGATCCTAACTCAAAATATCCAGGAAATCCAGGACACAATGAGAAGACCAAACCTACGGATAATAGGAGTGGATGAGAATGAAGATTTTCAACTCAAAGGACCAGCAAACATCTTCAACAAAATTATTGAAGAAAACTTCCCAAATATAAAGAAAGAGATACCTATGAACATACAAGAAGCCTACAGAACTCCAAATAGACTGGACCAGAAAAGAAATTCCTCCCGACACATAATAATCAGAACAACAAATGCACTAAATAAAGATAGAATACTAAAAGCGGTAAGGGAAAAAGGTCAAGTAACATACAAAGGCAAGCCTATCAGAATTACACCAGATTTTTCACCAGAGACTATGAAAGCCAGAAGAGCCTGGACAGATGTTATACAGACACTAAAAGAACACAAATTCCAGCCCAGGCTACTATACCCAGCCAAACTCTCAATTACCATAGATGGAGAAACCAAAGTATTCCACGACAAAACCAAATTCTCACATTATCTCTCCACGAATCCAGCCCTTCAAAGGGTAATAACAGAAAAAAACCAATACAAGAACGGGAACAATGCCCTAGAAAAAACAAGAAGGTAATCCCTCAACAAACCTAAAAGAAGACAGCCACAAGAACAGAATGCCAACTTTAACAACAAAAATAACAGGAAGCAACAATTACTTTTCCTTAATATCTCTTAACATCAATGGTCTCAACTCCCCAATAAAAAGACTTAGACTAACAAACTGGCTACACAAACAAGACCCAACATTTTGCTGTTTACAGGAGACACATCTCAGAGAAAAAGATAGACACTACCTCAGAATAAAAGGCTGGAAAACAATCTTCCAAGCAAATGGACTGAAGAAACAAGCTGGAGTAGCCATCCTAATATCTGATAAGATTGACTTCCAACCCAAAGTCATCAAAAAAGACAAGGAGGGGCACTTTGTTCTCATCAAAGGTAAAATCCTCCAAGAGGAACTCTCAATTCTGAATATCTATGCGCCAAATACAAGGGCAGCCACATTCATTAAAGAAACTTTAATAAAGCTCAAAGCACACATTGCACCTCACACAATAATAGTGGGAGACTTCAACACACCACTTTCACCAATGGACAGATCATGGAAACAGAAACTAAACAGGGACACACTGAAACTAACAGAAGTGATGAAACAAATGGATCTGACAGATATCTACAGAACATTTTATCCTAAAACAAAAGGATATACCTTCTTCTCAGCACCTCATGGTACCTTCTCCAAAATTGACCACATAATAGGTCACAAAACAGGCCTCAACAGATTCAAAAATATTGAAATTGTCCCATGTATCCTATCAGATCACCATGCACTAAGGCTGATCTTCAATAACAAAAAAAATAACAGAAAGCCAACACTCACGTGGAAACTGAACAACACTCTTCTCAATGATACCTTGGTCAAGGAAGGAATAAAGAAAGAAATTAAAGACTTTTTAGAGTTTAATGAAAATGAAGCCACAACGTACCCAAACCTTTGGGACACAATGAAAACATTTCTAAGAGGGAAACTCATAGCTCTGAGTGCCTCCAAGAAGAAACGGGAGAGAGCACATACTAGCAGCTTGACAACACATCTAAAAGCTCTAGAAAAAAAGGAAGCAAATTCACCCAAGAGGAGTAGACGGCAGGAAATAATCAAACTCAGGGGTGAAATCAACCAAGTGGAAACAAGAAGAACTATTCAAAGAATTAACCAAACGAGGAGTTGGTTCTTTGAGAAAATCAACAAGATAGATAAACCCTTAGCTAGACTCACTAGAGGGCACAGAGACAAAATCCTAATTAACAAAATCAGAACTGAAAAGGGAGACATAACAACAGATCCTGAAGAAATCCAAAACACCATCAGATCCTTCTACAAAAGGCTATACTCAACAAAACTGGAAAACCTGGACGAAATGGACAAATTTCTGGACAGATACCAGGTACCAAAGTTGAATCAGGATCAAGTTGACCTTCTAAACAGTCCCATATCCCCTAAAGAAATAGAAGCAGTTATAAATAGTCTCCCAGCCAAAAAAAGCCCAGGACCAGACGGGTTTAGTGCAGAGTTCTATCAGACCTTCAAAGAAGATCTAATTCCAGTTCTGCACAAACTTTTTCACAAGATAGAAGTAGAAAGTACTCTACCCAACTCATTTTATGAAGCCACTATTACTCTGATACCTAAACCACAGAAAGATCCAACAAAGATAGAGAACTTCAGACCAATTTCTCTTATGAATATCGATGCAAAAATCCTCAATAAAATTCTCGCTAACCGAATCCAAGAACACATTAAAGCAATCATCCATCCTGACCAAGTAGGTTTTATTCCAGGAATGCAGGGATGGTTTAATATACGAAAATCCATCAATGTAATCCACTATATAAACAAACTCAAAGACAAAAACCACATGATCATCTCGTTGGATGCAGAAAAAGCATTTGACAAGATCCAACACCCATTCATGATAAAAGTTCTGGAAAGATCAGGAATTCAAGGCCCATACCTAAACATGATAAAAGCAATCTACAGCAAACCAGTAGCCAACATCAAAGTAAATGGAGAGAAGCTGGAAGCAATCCCACTAAAATCAGGGACTAGACAAGGCTGCCCACTTTCTCCCTACCTTTTCAACATAGTACTTGAAGTATTAGCCAGAGCAATTCGACAACAAAAGGAGATCAAGGGGATACAAATTGGAAAGGAGGAAGTCAAAATATCACTTTTTGCAGATGATATGATAGTATATATAAGTGACCCTAAAAATTCCACCAGAGAACTCCTAAACCTGATAAACAGCTTCGGTGAAGTAGCTGGATATAAAATTAACTCAAACAAGTCAATGGCCTTTCTCTACACAAAGAATAAACAGGCTGAGAAAGAAATTAGGGAAACAACACCCTTCTCAATAGTCACAAATAATATAAAATATCTCGGCGTGACTCTAACTAAGGAAGTGAAAGATCTGTATGATAAAAACTTCAAGTCTCTGAAGAAAGAAATTAAAGAAGATCTCAGAAGATGGAAAGATCTCCCATGCTCATGGATTGGCAGGATCAATATTGTAAAAATGGCTATCTTGCCAAAAGCAATCTACAGATTCAATGCAATCCCCATCAAAATTCCAACTCAATTCTTCAACAAATTAGAAGGAGCAATTTGCAAATTCATCTGGAATAACAAAAAACCTAGGATAGCAAAAACTCTTCTCAAGGATAAAAGAACCTCTGGTGGAATCACCATGCCGGACCTAAAGCTTTACTACAGAGCAATTGTGGTAAAAACTGCATGGTACTGGTATAGAGACAGACAAGTAGACCAATGGAATAGAATTGAAGACCCAGAAATGAACCCACACACCTATGGTCACTTGATCTTCGACAAGGGAGCTAAAACCATCCAGTGGAAGAAAGACAGCATTTTCAACAAATGGTGCTGGCACAACTGGTTGTTATCATGTAGAAGAATGCGAATCGATCCATACTTATCTCCTTGTACTAAGGTCAAATCTAAATGGATCAAAGAACTTCACATAAAACCAGAGACACTGAAACTTATAGAGGAGAAAGTGGGGAAAAGCCTTGAAGATATGGGCACAGGGGAAAAATTCCTGAACAGAACATCAATGGCTTGTGCTGTAAGATCGAGAATTGACAAATGGGACCTAATGAAACTCCAAAGTTTCTGCAAGGCAAAAGACACCGTCAATAAGACAAAGAGACCACCAACAGATTGGGAAAGGATCTTTACCTATCCTAAATCAGATAGGGGACTAATATCCAACATATATAAAGAACTCAAGAAGGTGGACTTCAGAAAATCAAACAACCCCATTAAAAAATGGGGCTCAGAACTGAACAAAGAATTCTCACCTGAGGAATACCGAATGGCAGAGAAGCACCTGAAAAAATGTTCAACATCCTTAATCATCAGGGAAATGCAAATCAAAACAACCCTAAGATTCCACCTCACACCAGTCAGAATGTCTAAGATCAAAAATTCAGGTGACAGCAGATGCTGGCGAGGATGTGGAGAAAGAGGAACACTCCTCCATTGTTGGTGGGATTGCAGGCTTGTACAACCACTCTGGAAATCCGTCTGGCGGTTCCTCAGAAAATTGGACATAGTACTACCGGAGGATCCAGCAATACCTCTCCTGGGCATATATCCAGAAGATGCCCCAACTGGTAAGAAGGACACATGCTCCACTATGTTCATAGCAGCCTTATTTATAATAGCCAGAAGCTGGAAAGAACCCAGATGCCCCTCAACAGAGGAATGGATACAGAAAATGTGGTACATCTACACAATGGAGTACTACTCAGCTATTAAAAAGAATGAATTTATGAAATTCCTAGCCAAATGGATGGACCTGGAGGGCATCATCCTGAGTGAGGTAACACATTCACAAAGGAACTCACACAATATGTACTCACTGATAAGTGGATATTAGCCCAAAACCTAGGATACCCAAGATATAAGTTACAATTTCCTAAAGACATGAAACTCAAGAAAAATGAAGACTGAAGTGTGGACACTATGCCCCTCCTTAGAAGTGGGAACAAATCACCCTTGGAAGGAGTTACAGAGACAAAGTTTGGAGCTGAGATTAAAGGGTGGACCATGTAGAGACTGCCTTATCCAGGGATCCACCCCATAATCAGCATCCAAACGCTGACACCATTGCATACACTAGCAAGATTTTATCGAAAGGACCCAGATGTAGCTGTCTCTTGTGAGACTATGCCGGGGCCTAGCAAACACAGAAGTGGATGCCCACAGTCAGCTAATGGATGGATCACAGGGCTCCCAATGGAGGAGCTAGAGAAAGTACCCAAGGAGCTAAAGGGATCTGCAACCCTATAGGTGGATCAACATTATGAACTAACCAGTACCCCGGAGCTCTTGACTCTAGCTGCATATGTATCAAAAGATGGCCTAGTCGGCCATCACTGGAAAGAGAGGCCCATTGGACACACAAACTTTATATGCCCCTGAACAGGGGAACGCCAGGGCCAAAAAGGGGGAGTGGGCAGGTAGGGGAGTGGGGGTGGGTGGGTATGGGGGACTTTTGGTATAGCATTGGAAATGTAAATGAGCTAAATACCTAATAAAAAATGGAAAAAAAAAAAAAAAAAAAAAAAGAACACTAGCATCTGAATACTATGGCTGTGATTTTCTGGATTTGCTATAACCTACCAATCTAATGTTTCCACTAATGTATTCAAAATCTTCTTGGTTTATGATTTTCATTGTTTGAATTTTATAAAATTTCAAGAAACCTTTATCACATTGAAACATGCATATGCAGTAACCTGATAGATTTTCCTACAGTATGGTCATTTCTATTCAACTTCAAAATACATTGTTTGTTATCCCAGCTGAAGTAAGATTTGTGTTTTTCTGTTGACAGGTAAACTGTCGTTATTTAATGCTTATCTAACTTATTACAAATCTTTTCCACTCCTACGGAAAGTGGACTCGAGAAGTACTCTCTCTCCACTGCTGGGTATTTAATCTGAGGTCCGTCCGTTTGAGTCCCTAGAATCTCTCACCTCCCAGGTCCCTTGTACATTCTAGAGGGTTTCCCCACCTCCCACCTCCCGAGGTTGCTTGGCTCCATTCATTCAGCTGGCCCTCAGGGCTTCACGCGTGGCCCCCAGTACCTGATCATGTTCCCCTTTACCTTCTACATCCTGTCTCCTACACAAGTCTCTCTTTCTGTCTGCCCAACATGATGTCTTCCTTCTTTCTCCTGAGTGGGATTGAAGCACCCTCACATGAACCCTTCTGTTTGTTAAACATCTTGAGTTTGGGGAATTGTATCCTGGGTACTCTATATATTTTAGATAATATCCATCCACTTATTATTAGTTAGTGCATACAATGCATGTCTTTTGGGGTCTGAGTTACATCACTCAGGATATTTTCTAGCTCTTACCATTTGCCTGCAAAACTCAGGATATCCTCCTTCTTAATATCTGAATTGTATACCATTGTGGAAATGAGTGATTTTTGGCACATCTGGGTTGTTTCCAGTTTCTGGCTATCACAAATAAGGCCACTAGGAGCACCCTTGTGGCATGGTGGGGCATCTTTTGGGTGTATGCCTGTGAGTGGCATGGTTGGATCTTCAGGTAGATCTATTTCCAATTTTGAGGAACTTCCAAATTAATTTCCAGAGTGTTTGTACCCGTTTGCAATCCCACCAGCAATGGAGGAGTGTTTCTTTCTCCATATCCTCTCCTGTGATTTTGATCTTAGCCATTCTGATGGTTGTAAGGTGGAATCTCAGTGTTATTTTGATTTTCATTTCCCTGTTCACTAAGGACTTTGAACATTCTTTAAATGCTTCTCAGACATTCCAGATTCCTCTGTTGTGAATTCTCTGTTTAGCTCATTACCCCAATTTTTTTTTTTTTTTTTTTTTTTTACTGTTTTTTTGGTTGGTTTGGTTTGGTTTGTTTTTTTGGTTTTTAGAGGTTAGCTTCATGAGTTATTTATATAATTTGTATATTAGCCTTCTATTAGATGTGGGGGGTAGTGATGCTTTTTCCAGCCTGTAGGTTGTCCATTTGTCCTATTAGCTCTGTCATTTGCCTTACAGAAGCTTTTCAGATTCATGAGGTCTCATTTAACAATTTTTGATCTTAGAGCCTGAGCCATTAGAGTTCTGTTTAGGAAATTTCCTATCATGTCAAATGAGTTGAAACTCTTCCCCATTTCCTCTTTTATTAGACTGAGTGTACCTAGATTTTATGTTGAGATCCTTGTTCCACTTAAACTTGAGCTTTGTGCAAGGTGACAAATATGGATCCATTTTCATTTTTCTACATACATAGACTGGCAGTTAGACTAGCATCAATTATTGAAGATACTTTCTTTTTTTTCCATTGTAAATTTTTGGTTTCTTTATCAAAGATCGATTGTCCATAAGTGTGTGGTTTTATTTCTTGGTCTTCAATTCTATTCAACTGATCAAACTGTCTGTCACTATACAAATACCATGTGGTTTTTATCACTATTGCTCTGTAGTATAGCTTGAGTTCAGGGACAGTTAGTCCCTCATAAGTCCTTTTATTATTACAAATTTTTTTTGCTATCCTGTGTTATTTGCTTTTTTTTCATATGAAATTAAAAATTGCTCTTTCCACAGTTCTTTAAAGAATTGTGTTGGAATTTTGATGGGGATTATGTTGATTCTGTAGATTGCCTGGGGGACCTCTCCATTTTCTGAAGTCTTCTTCAATTTCTTTCTTGAAAGACTTGAAGTTCTTCTCATACAGATCTTTCACTTGCTTGGTTAGAGTTAGCCCAAGATATTTTGTGTTATTTGTGACTATTGTAAATGTTGTTGTTTCCCCATTTTCTTTCTCAACTTGTTTATCATAAGTATAAAGGAAGGCTACTAATTTGTATGAGTTAATTTTAGATCCAGCCACTTTGTTGAAGTTGTTTATCAGCTGTAGAATTTCTCTGATAGAATTTTTGAGGTTGCTTATATATATTATCATATCATCTGCAAATAGTGAATCCTTGACTTCCTCTTTGCCAATTTGTAGCCCCTGAATCTCTTTTTGCTGTCTTTATTGTTCTAGCCACCACTTGAAGTACTGTTTTGAAAAGATATGGGGAGAGTGGGCATCTTTGTCTTGTTCCTAATTTTAGTGGGATTGCTTCAAGTGTCTCTCCATTTAATTTGATACTGGCTGTTGTCTTACAACATATTGCTTTTATTATGGTTAGGGATGGGCCTTGAATTTTGGGTTTCTCCAATTCTTTTATCATGAATGGGTATTATATTTTGTAAAATGTTCTTAAGCAGCTAGTGAGATTAGCTGATCACTAATCACATGATTGTTTTGTGTTTGTTTATATAGTGGATTGCATTAATGGATTTTCATATATTGAAATAACCTTGCATCTCTGGGATGAAGCCTACTTGATCATGGTAAATTATGGTTTTGATGTGTTATTGGATTCAGCTTGCTAAAATTTTATTGAGTAGTTTTCCATCAATATTCATAAGCAAAACTGGTCTGAAGTTCTCTTTCTTTGTTGGGTTTTTGTGTGGTTTAGCTATCAGAGTAATTGTTGCTTCATAGAATGAATTAGATTGTGTTACTTCTGTTCTTAGTTTATGGAATGGTTTGAGAAATCTTGTTTTGGCTCCACTTGGAAGGTCTGATAGAATTCTGCACTAAATCAGTCTAGCCCTGGCGATTTTGGGGTTGGGGTGTTTTTAGTGACTTCTTCTGTATCCTTAGAGAATATTGGACAGTTTGGATAGTTTATCTGCTCTTGATTTAACTTTAGTACATGAAATCTTTCTAGAAAATACTCCATTTTATCTAGATTTTCCAATTTTGTTGAGTATAGGCTTTTGTAGTAGAATCTGAATTTTTAAAAAATTTTCTCAGTTTTTGTTGTTTTGTCTCCCTTTTCATTTCTGACTTTGTAATTTGTATACCTTCTAGTTTGTTTAGCTAGGGGTTTATCTATCTATTTGATTTTCTGAAAAAAAAAAGACCCAACTTTTGGTTTTGTTGATTGTTTATATAGCTTTCTTTATTTCTATTTGGTTAATTTCAGCCCTGAGTTTGACTGTTTCCTGCTATCTCCTCCTTTTGGGCATGTTTGCTTCTTTTTTTCTAGGACTTTCAGGTGTGCTATTAAGTTGCTAGTGTAGGATTTCTCTAACTTCTTTACTAGGACACTTAGTGGTATAAATTTTTCTCTTAGCACTGCTTTCATTGTGTCCCATATGTTTGGGAATGCTGAGTCATCATTTTCATTAAATTCCAGAAAGTTTTTAATTTCTTTATTTCTTCACTGACCAAGTTATCAATTGTGTAGAGAGTTGTTCAGCTTCCATGGGTATGTGGATTTTCTATTGTTTTCTTACTGAAGTCTAGCCTTAGTCCCTGGTAATCTGATAGAATTCTTGGGATAATTTCAGACTTCTTGTATCTGTTAAGGCTTGTTTTGTGATCAATTATATGGTCAGTTTTGGAAAAGGAACCATAAAGTTCTGAGAAAAAAAGGTATGTTCTTTTTCTTATGCCCTGAGTCCACGGGAAACCCAGATGAACCCAAGAATTGCTCCTCTGCAACTTGCAAAACAGTCTTTTCTTGTTTCAAGTTTGAGCTTGGATCACATGCCTCACACTCACAGGGTGAATGCTAGCAAGCTATCCTGAGTCTAGAAAATACGGGGTTTATATACGGTATAGATAGGAATCCCCTGAGTGTTCACAGAAAAGGGGAAAAAAGGGCTGTAATTATTTGGTGGGATGGAATTGAAGCCGGGAGGGGGGTTAATGCGTGTCTGTTCAGGGACTAATTTTGTGGCCAATCATAACTGTTTGTGACCTCTGATTACCTTTTCTCCATGTATTAAACATGGGACCCTAATCTCCCTTGAGTTTATTTCTTTAACGTCTCAGGAACCTGGAGAGTTCTGCCACTTATCAGGAAGAGTGCTGAGTTTTGCAGATGCAGAAGCAGGGAGAATATCTCAAGCTGTTTCCTCAGGATATTTCCATTAAGGGGTAGTTTTATGGGTAAAGCCAGGGAAGGGGAGGGAGCCCAGGGCTTGCTGCAGGAGGGCACAGAACCAGAACCAAAACCAGCTGTCCCTGAATCATGCTTGCTGAGGGCTGGAAGGAGGATGGGATATTCTTGGGGGGAGGGAAATGCAGAGACAAACTGTACACAACACTGAAGTCTCTCTGGTGACACTTTTAAGAAACAGGACAAGTATCCCTAGAGAGTTAGTATCAGTAATTCAGGGGTTACAACATTTTGTTTAGGGCAAAATGTTCTGTATATATCTGCTAAATCCATTTGACTCACAGCTTCTTTTAGTTTCACTGTATCTGATTAGTTTCATTTTCAGTGACATCTCCATTAGTGAGAGTAGGGTGCTGAAGTCTCCTACTATTAGTCTTTGTAGATCTATGTGTGCTTTAAGCTTTAGTAAAGTTTATTTTACATATGTGGGTGCCCTTGCATTTGGGGCATAGATATTCAGAATTGGCATTTTTTTCTTGAATAAATTTTTCCTTTGATGAATATGAAGTGTCCTTTCCCATCTTATTGATAGCTTTTAGTACAAAGACTATTTTTATTGGATATTAGGGAGGTCACTCCAACTTGTTTCTTGGAAACTTTGTGAGGAATACTTTTTTTTTCCAGCCTTTAAACTCTGAGGTAGTATTTGTCTTTGTTACAAAGATCTGTTTTCTGTATGCAGAAAAATGCTGGATTCTGATTTCATATCCAGACTGTCAGCTTTTTTCTTTTTATTGGGGAACTGAATCCATTCATATTGTGAGATATTAAAGACTAATGATTGTTAGTTCCCGTTTTGTTTGTTGTTGTAGGGGACACTATGTGTATGTGATTCTATACTTTTGGTTTTGCTAAGAGATGATTAATATTTATCTTTGATGTAGGTGCCCTCCTCGTGTTGGGGTTTTCCTTCTAGAATCCACTATAAGGCTGCATTGGCAGATAGATATTTTTACGTTTTGTTTAGTCATGGAATATTTTGGCTTCTCCATCTATGATTATTGAGAGTTTTGCCTGGTATAGTAGCCTGGGCTGGCATTTTTGTTGTCTTAGGGTCTGCATGACCTCTGTCCAGCCTTTTCTGGCTTTCAGAAGTATGGTGTAGTTCTGATAGATCTGCCTTTATATGTTACCTGATGTTTTTCCCTTGCCACTTTTAATATTCTTTCTTTGTTCTGGGCATTTTGTGTTTTGATTATTATGTGATGAAAGGATTTTAGCTTTTGGCCCAATTTATTTGTTGTTCTATAGGATTCTTGTACTATTATGGCCATCTCTTTCTTTAGGCTTGCTAAGTTTTCTTCACTTACTTTGTTGAAGACATTTATGGGTCCTTTGAACTGATAATCTTCACTCCTTTCTACAAATATTATTCGTAGATTTGGCCTTTATTTGTGTCCTTGATTTCCTGGATGCTTTAGGTTAGGAGTTTTTATGTTTCAAATTTTCTTTGCCCAATGTGTCAATATCTTCTAAAATATATTCTATGATTGAGTATGTCTGTTCTATATCATATATTCTCTTGGTGATGCTTACATCTGTAATTCCTGACCTATTTCTTAGGTTTTCCATTTCCAGAGGAGTCTTCATTTTTGTTTTCTTTTTGGTTTATATTTTTAGATCTGGTTCCTCTTTTTTCAATTCCCTGAATTGTGTGATTGTGTTTTCCAGTAATTCTTTAAGGATTTATTTGTTTCCTCTTTAAAGGCTTCTACCTGATTACCTGTGTTTTCCTATATTTATTTCAGTAAGTCATCCTTAAAGGACTCTATTATTGTCATGAGATAGAATTTTAGGTCCCCATCCTCTTTTTCATGTGTGTTGGTGTATCCAGGGCTTGCTGTGGTGGAAGAACTGGCTTCTGATGAGTACAAAGTATATTGGCTTTTGTTGCTTATGATCTTGTGCTTGCCTCTCACCATCTTGTTATCTCTGGTATAAGCTGGCCTGGGTGTCTCTGTCTGTAATCTGCCTACTATGACCCTGGGTTGCTACAGGTCTCCTGAGGGGCCTGTGGCCCTGGCTGTAACAGACCTCCCGGGAGGCTTTCAGATTGTGGAGTCTTCAGAGGAACACACAAGGTGCTGACCATTTATCTTGGCAGCACTGATCTCCTGGGATGACTTCAGACTGTGGAGTCTGTTACCTAGTGTGCAGCAGATATCATGGGAAGCTTTCATACTGTGGGAACTGTTGCCCTGCATACTGCAGACTCCTGGAAGGCCTTCAGACAGTGGGGTCTTAGAGGAGCAAACAAGCTTATGATCTGGCTTATTGCAAATTTTTATTTAACTTTTTACACATCTTTTAAAATTGAATGTATTTTCTCAATTTAAGATTATTTTTTCCATTATAGGACACACTTAAGAGAATGAAAAACATCCTTTAGAATGGGCAACACCAATTACAAACTTGTGTTTAATATAATTCTAATATTGAGAACATGAATGTGTGTGGTGTGTGATTGTGTTTAGGGAGAGAAAGAGAGAGAGAAAAGGAAAATTATAGATATTAATATACAATTACATATGAGGGAGATCTCCCTTTTTTTACTTAGGTATTTTCTTCATTTGCATTTCCAGTGCTGTCCCAAAAGTCCCCAATACTCTCCCTCCACCCACTCCCTTACCCACCCACTCCCACTTCTTGGCCCTGGCGTTCCCCTGTACTGAGGCATATAAAGTTTGCACAACCAATGGGCCTCTCATTCCACTGATGGCCAACTAGGCCATCTTCTGATACATATGCAGCTAAAAAACATGAGCTCCAGGGGTACTGGTTAGTTCATATTGTTGTTCCACCTATAGGGTTGCAGATCCCTTTAGCTCCTTGGGTACTTTCTCTAGCTCCTCCATTTGGGGCCTTATGATCCATCCAATAGCTGACTGTGAGCATCCACTTCAGTGTTTGTTAGGCCCCGGCATAATCTCACAAGAGACAGCTATATCAGGGTCCTTTCAGCAAAATCTTGCTAGTGTATGCAATGGTGTCAGCGTTTGGAAGCTGATTATGGGATGGATCCCCGGGTATGGCAGTCTCTAGATGGTCCATCCTTTCTTCTCAGCTCCATACTTTGTCTCTGTAACTTCTTCCATGGGTGTTTTGTTCCCAATTCTAAGAAGGGGCAAAGTGTCCACACTTTGGTCTTTGTTCTTCTTGAGTTTCCTGTGTTTTGCAAATTGTATCTTATATCTTCGGTATTCTAAATTTCTGGGCTAATATTCACTTATCAGTGAGTACATATCATGTGAGTTCTTTTGTGATTGGGTTACCTCATTCAGAATGAAGCCCTCCAGGTCCATCCATTTGCCTAGGAATTTCAAGATCTCCCATTTTGAACTGAATGCCAATCTCTCTCTCTCTCCCTCTTTCTCTCTGTAGTATCTGAATATTCTTTAATTATTGAAAAGTATCAAAAGTAATCACTGTATTATTACATAGTTTTTTTAGACCAATTGGGTTTGGTCTTACCCTTTTTCTCTAACTATCTAACCTCTGGTTGTTGATTAGCCAAGAATCTTTCAAGTATTTAATAAACCCTTAAAATGTACTTGTTTATATAAAATATTCATTTAGGTAACAATATAAAAGTTTCTTTGAATTATATTTTCACATTGAACTCAGAGATTATAATGATGATTTATTTTTAAAATAGGTACAATATCATAATTAATCCTATTCCATTTTTAATAGTCATGGATGAAAATAAAACATAATGATGCTTTATATTAATCAGAACACTGCTGAGTAATGTACTTTAAAAATCTTTAATTATACTAATTGGTATGCATTTGTTTTTTGGAAATGTTCCTAATACACACGTTATGTATAAGATTGAAATACTTTATTAAGATGTTATTATAAAGGATTTGCAAATAAAAATATTATTCAGAACAATTAAATATAGCTAAAATCTGTCCATCTCAATGAACTAGTCTAACCACAGTTAGAACATTCAGAAGATCTGCAAGCTTCATACTGGGTTTTATACTTTCACTATCACATATTTTATGCAATAATTATGAGTATACAAAAAGGCCACAGCAGAATTAGAACTAAAAGAACAATCGGTTTATGTCTCCTTTAGTAACTAAAAGCAAGACTACCATACTATTAAAGCTACATATACATAAATCAATGGATATAAATATTTCTCAAATATCAATTTTAAATTTACTTTTTCTGGTGGTGATCACTTATTATATAATCCCAACAAACAAAAACAGTAAAAAATAATGGCAATGCTAAGCTCATAAAATGCCATACATTTTAAAGATAATTTTTATCTTATAACATTAAAGTATGCAAACTATTGCTTGTATGACTATGTTACCCTGTTTTAAAAACAAGATTTCTAGGTTTTTAGACTACAGATCAAAATTTTAAAAGTTGTAGTCATTTTAAAACCAATTTATTGGTGCATGCTCAGTTTGCTTAATGTCTTATAAAACTTAGCTTAGATTCTATTGCTTTAAAATTAAACGTCTCTACTTTATTTATAGTATATGTAGTGTCTTCAAAAATAAAGATTTTAAGGTAAATTTATATAAAGTTATTGACAAAAATCTCATAAGCACTATGGTTAATACTCATAAGTGATAGATCAAATTAAAATTTAGAAAATATTTTCATTTTCACATAAATTTATTTAGTGTTTCACATGAATTTATTTTTTAATTTATTTTTGGTAGTTTATTAGCTTAATTTCCTTTTTTGTGGATCTATTTTATTTACAAAATTTTTCCTTTGCATTTTCTCCTTCAAACCTCTCATATGCCCTTTTCTTCTGTCAAAATCAAAGCTTTTTTATTTTTTACATATACACATATATTGCTAAATATAAATGGTTAAGCCCATATAAATGTTATGTGTATATTTTCAGAGCTGATTGTGTGTCACTGGACAACCAATTGGTGTGCTTTTCTGTGGGAAGGCCAAGACTTCTCTAAGTTTTACTCAGTCACTTGTAGTTCTTTGAGCATACTTAATACCTCCTGGGCTTTTCTCTGTGCAGTTGACTTATTTGTCACTGTCTGTCATGTTTAGTTCACTTTTGGGTAGTCATGTTGTTGAGACTTGATAAGTGTACCTTCTTATATTACCAGGTGATTTTAATCACCCTGATATGCTTATAATAACTATTTCTACCTCCTATTCTTCAGTGTTCCCTTAACCTCAGGTGTGATGGTTGGTCTTTTTAGTCAAGTCTGCCTTTACATATGACTACATGCTTGTATGCTGTCTATGTGCACTTGTGGTTTTATAATGTGTATATTGTATTAAATTGTTTTATAAATAATCACAAAATTAAAATTGCTACCTTCACCCAAAATTCTTTCCCTTAATAATGCAAATTTAAAAGTAAAAATATATGTAATTCAAAAATGGCTAAGATTACATTTGGTTGATCATTATTTGATTCCACCAGTGGTCTGAAGAAGTCTATGCTGCTCTTGAACATACACTTACTCCTAGAATACCCTGGCTCCTGTTCGAAAGTCTCATTATCATGAGTTCTGTTCCCCATGTAGACAATGATTATCTATTCTTATCTATTATTACTAGAATCAAATAACAATTTCAGAGCCTAAACCTTAAGCTTTCAGAGCTCCATGTAGAATTCAAAGGCTTAAGGTTGACTTATATTTGATCAAGATAATTGCTTACAGTTTTTCCTAAGTCTATAGGCATATAATTTATAAAAACTGAGTCATAGGAATGAATTCCACCTAAATTGCCAAAGTAAGTCCTAAGTATTGTAAAACTAAGTGTTATACAATAAGTCAAAACTTAAAACATAGTTTCTTCTTTAACACTGTGTGACTTACCTTCTGGGAGTTTCATAACTATTATTGGTTACCCCAAGCAAGGATATAGGAACTAAAAGACAACCAATATTTTGACCCTGACCTCCAAGTGAGCTAATATTCAGGAAATTAAAGAAGATGTCTCAAATCATTCTCCAACTGATATGTAACCCGTTCTCTTTATCCAGAAGGTAGGTCAACACACAGTAAAATATCCATGATATTTCTAACAAAAATTAAATGTCTAGCAAGACTTGACATAACCAAGTGTCATAATCAGTAAAGGGAAACAAAGAGAAGAATGGAGATCCTCCAAGTGCCTAAGAATAATCCCAATGAACCTAATTCAATAGCAACAGTGTTAATACTTGGCAGCCTACATGATATTTAATACCTAGTAAGAAACAACTTCCAAAGAATGAAATGATTTATGGTGCTTTGAATATACTTGGACAATAAGGAGTGGTACTTGGAGGAGATATGGCCTTGTTGAAAGAAGTATGGCTTTGGAAGTTTGGAGGTCTCCTCCTATGCTTAGACTCCTCTCATTATGGAACAGAGCTTCCACCTAAATGCCTGAGGATGCCAGTCTCCCCAGGTTGACTTCAAATCAAGATTCAGAACACTCAGCTGCTTCTTCAGCACCAAGTCTGCCCACATGTTGCCATACTATGCCATACTATAGTGATAATGAACTAAATTACTGATCTTGTAAACTAGCCCCAATTAAATGTCGTCCCATATAAGAGTTTCCTTGATAATGTTGTCTCTTCAAAGCAGTAGAAATCCTAACTACGACAACGATTACTAATACAATTTGAAAAGTAAGCAAAAAAACCGAAGATATTAAATATAACTTAAAAGTGATTCAAGCATTATAAGCCATGCCATTAAATTCAGAGTAGCATTAAAATGTCCTCAGCTTGAAAATAAAAAGAGAAGCCCCATGTACACATGTGTGGCAGGTTGGGCTGTCCCTCTGCCTTCTGCCTAAGTGCCAGAACACCAGCAACAAGCTTCGCTGTGGAGGCAGAACACATTCTGTGATGGAGAAGTCCTAGCTCCCATTTCCTCAGGTGAAAAAGAGCAAGATCTGGGACAGTTGCTGTGGTTCTCAATATCCTGTGTACCCAGGCATCACTTCCCAGTGAGAGAACCTTGAGGAGTTGAGAAGTGTAGTTTTTGAGTCTATACTTCACCTACAAGACAGGCAGGAACTGGATGACTGAGCCTGGGAAGGGGTGGAATCCAATCTGGTTCCAAGTAAGTGCCAAAAGTAGAGAGGGGGCCAGGCAGTGGTGGCACATGTTTGTAATCCCAGCACTTGGGAGGCAAAGGCAGGCAGATTTCTGAGTTTGAGGCCAGCCTGGTCTACAGAATGAGTTCCAGGACAGCCAGGGCTACACAGAGAAACCTTGTCTCAAAAACCAAAACAAACAAGCAAACAAAAACAAAACAACAACAAAATGGTAGAGAGGCGATGAAAGATAGAAGGCCTACTCCAGGATATTTAGGCATGGTTTTTTATAATGATGCCAGCCTCACCTTACTGTAATCTTTAATTAAGGAGACAGTCCTTACTTGTCCAAAGTGCTTTAATTATGGTGAAAATATGCATATTTTTTACTCAGGGTGAAACAGGGATTAAATACCTTTTTGAATGAAAGGATGCCAAAGAAGGAAAGTTCATTGGCTAAACACTGGGGACCTATTTAGATACCTCATTAGCATGACGAACTCAATGTTTTTTGTGTTATATGATCAGTTATCATGATCCTCTTGGTGGGGTGTCATGGTTCTGTGTTCCAGGTCAGGTAGATTCTGCCTGGCAGCTGACTCCAATGACATCCATTCTCAATTGTGAGATTTCCCAGGGTTTTTTAACCTGTTTAAGCCTTATCAGTTGTGTCTGGTGATATGGTTTACTTGCCGCACACTGTCAGATTAATTATGATTAATTCATGTTTAGCAGTAGGTTGAACATTGCTTTATGATTAATACTTTATTAGTATTAATATTATTATTAATCATTTTGAAACTGCTAATAACTCAATGCATTTGACCTTTCAAATTTTCTAACATATTTTCCCCTTAAATTAATTTTCATCAGCACTGAGAAGCCTGCAATCCCAGAGAGATCTTTCCCCTCACCTTCATCAAAACTTCTAATCTTGGACCATACAGACAGAAGCATGCTGTCCTCTGAAAGGCTCCAACCAGCCACTGACTCAGAGAGATATAGACACCCACAGCCAAACAGTGGATGGAGCTTGGGAACTCTTATGGAAGAATAGGAGGAAGGAGTGTGGGTATCCCAAAGAGGATAGGAACTCTACAAGAAGCCCAACAAGTCAACTAACCTTTGGGGTTCTCAGAGTCTGAACCACCAACCAAAGAGCATACCTGGGCTGGACCTAAGCCTCCTCAGACATATGTAACAGATGTGAAGCTCAGTCTTCATGTGGTTCTTGAATAATTGGAGTGGGGGTTATCCCAAAAGCTGATGTCTATAGGTGGGATGTGGTCTTTTAGGTGGACTATCTCTTCTGGCCTCATTGGGAGAGGAGGTACCTAGCCTTCTAAAAACTTGAAATGCCAGGGGTATCCCACACACTCAGAGGAGAAGAGGGTGGGCGATGAGTGGATTGTGGAAGGGATGACCTGGAGGTGATTGTGAGAGGGGTATAAAGTGAATAAGTAAAAAATATAATTGACTTAAAAAAAGAAAACTTGAAAATATTTTCTTTATATCTTACCACATTATGAACATACAATAATCAGTGTATTTTGTTAGTCTTTAAAAGACCAATGATCACACAAACAAACAAACAAACAAACAAACAAACAAAAGGATTCCTAAGCTTGGAAAAAGCAGTCATACACCATATCATAGCACTGTAAATGTAAAGGCTTAAATAAATAAAGAAAGAAAAATACCAATGTCCCACTTGTGTAGGAGGTATACCTGTCTTCAGCATGGGAGAAGTTATGGAAGACTGAATGATCATCAATAACTCTTAGGCTAATCTAGAGACTTTTGAGACAATAGCTCTCAAGAATGAGCTATAGCAGAAAAGTAGAAACCAGTGAAAGTTAAGTCTGTAACAGCACATGAAATAACATAATTAGATGAGAAGAATTATAATTTAGTTCTCATGTGAGTAGTATTCAATAGGACACTGCCTCCACCAAAAAAAAACAAAAAACAAAAAACAATAATACACAAATGTGGAAGAGGTGGTAGTATGTTATTGTCACATAAATAAAATGTCACGAGGCTCATGTCCTAGCACTTATGAGCACATTCTTTTTATTGATTGATTGATTGATTGATTTGTTTTTTGTTTGTTTGTTTACTTTTTAATTTCAGATTTTATACGTCTCTCTCTCCAACCTTTAGACTGTTCCACGTTCCATATCTACTCCCTGCCCTCTGTCTCCACAATCATGTGCCTACCCACCCCCACCCCACAAGACCTCTAAACTTTCTGGGACCTCCAGTCTTTGGAGGGTTAGGTGTATCTTCTTTGACTGAACCCAGAACCAGCAGTGCTCTGCTGTATATGTATTGGAGGCCTCATATCAGCTAGTGTGCTGCCTGGTTGGTAGTCCAGTATTTGAGAGATCTCAGAGGTCCAGGTGATTTGAGATTGCTGGTCCTCCTCAACTTCTTCCAGTTTTTCCCTAATTCAACTACAGGGGACAACAGCTTCTGTCCTTTGTTTGGGTGCAAATATCTGCATCTGACTCTTGGGTCTTTCAGGAGGCAGTCATGATAGGTTCCTTTTTGTGATTGCTCCATAGCCTTAGTAATAGTGTCAGGCCTTGGGGCCTCCCCTTGAGCAAGATCCCACTTTAAGTGTGTCTCTGAACCTTCCTTTACTCAGGCTCCTCTCTATTTCCAACCCTGTAATTCTTTCAGACATGAACAATGATGGGTCAGAGATTTGACTGTGGGATAGCAACCACACAACCTTCACTCAATGCCCTGTCTTTCTGCTGGAGGTGGTGGGCTCTAAAAGTTCAATCTTCCCAATGTAGAGAATTTCATCTAGAGTTCCTCCCTTTGAGTCCTGAGAGTCTCCCATCTTCCAGGTCTCTGGTACATTCTGGAGGGTCCCTCAAACCTCATACCTCTCGAGGCTGCCTGTTTCCGTTCTTTCTGCTGGCCCTCAGGTCTTCAGTCCTT
The DNA here is from genome assembly GCF_000001635.26 of Mus musculus. Taxonomy (NCBI): domain Eukaryota; kingdom Metazoa; phylum Chordata; class Mammalia; order Rodentia; family Muridae; genus Mus; species Mus musculus. The sequence goes on along the minus strand of NC_000070.6, from coordinate 17,288,542 downwards.
TTTCTCCAACAATACCAAATCATGTTCACCTATTCCCATCCCTATCTCCTTTTCCACCCAGGTCCCTCCTTCCCTTCCCCCTTGTGATTGCTATCTTCTCCCTCCCAAGTGAGAATAAGGAGTCTTCACTTGGGCATTTCAGCTTGTTGTCCTTTATTAGTTCCATACCATATCTTGGGTATTTTGTACATTTTTTTTTTGCGAATATCCGTATATTAGTGAGTACATACCTAGTATATCATTTTCGGTCTGAGTTACCTCACTCAGGATGAGACTAGTCCCATCCACTTACCTGCAAAATTCAGGGTTGCCTCATTCTTTTTTTTTAAATTAGGTATTTATTTCATTTACATTTCCAATGCTATCCCAAAAGTCCTCCACAAGCTCCCCCACCCACTCCTCCACCCACCCACTCCTGATTCTTGGCCCTGGCATTCCCCTGAATGAGGCATATAAAGTTTGAACGACCAATGGGCCTCTCTTTCCACTGATGGCCGACTAGGCCATCTTCTGATTCACATGCAGCTAGAGACACGAGCTCTTGGGGGTACTGGTTAGTTCATATTGTTGTTCCACCTATAGGGTTGCAGATCCCTTTAGCTCCTTGGTTACTTTCTCTAGCTCATCCATTGGGGGCACTGTGATCAATCCAATAGCTGACTGTGAGCATCCACTTCAGTGTTTGCTAGGCCTGGCATAGTCTCACAAGAGAAAACTATATCTGAGTCCTTTCAGCAAAATCTTGCTAGTGTATGCAATGGTGTCAGCGTTTGGAAGCTGATTATGGGATGGATCCTCAGATATGGCAGATTATAGATGGTCCATTCTTTCATCTCAGCTCCAAACTTTGTCTCTATAACTCCTTCCATGGATGTTTTGCTCCCAATTCTAAAAAAGGGGCAAAGTGTCCACACTTTGGTCTTCATTCTTCTTGAGTTTCATGTGTTTTGCAAATTGTATCTTATATCTTGGGTATTCTAAATTTCTGGACTAATATCCACTTATCAGTGAATACATATTCTGTCAGTTCTTTTGTGATTGAGTTACCTCACTCAGGATGATGCCCTCTAGGTCCATCCATTTGCCTAGGAATTTTATAAAGTCATTCTTTTTATAGCTGAGTAGTACTCCATTGTGTAAATGTACCACATTTTCTGTATCCATTCCTCTGCTGAGGGGCATCTGGGTTCTTTCCAGCTTCTGGCTATTATAAATAAGGCTGCTATGAACATAATTGGGCATGTGTCCTTCTTAGGGTTGGAACATCTTCTGGATATATGCCCAGGAGAGGTATTGCTGGATCCTACAGTAGTACTATGTCCAATTTCCTGAGGAGCCACCAGACTGATTTCCAGAGTGGTTGTACAAGCCTGCAATCCCACCAACAATGGAGGAGTGTTCCTCTTTCTCCACATCCTCGCCAGCATCTGCTGTCACCTGAATTTTTGATCTTAGCCATTCTGACTGGAGTGAAGTAGAATCTCAGTGTTGTTTTGATTTGCATTTCCCTGATGATTAAGGATGTTGAACATTTTTTCAGGTGCTTCTCTGCCATTCGGTATTCCTCAGGTGATAATTCTTTGTTTAGCTCTGAGCCTCATTTTGAATGGGGTTATTTGATTTTCTGGAGTCCACCTTCTTGAGTTCTTTATATATATTGTACATTAGTCCCCTATCTGATTTAGGATAGATAAAGATCCCTTCCCAATCTGTTGGTGGCCTTTTTGTCTTATTGACGGTGTCTTTTGCCTTGCAGAAGCTTTGCAATTTTATGAGGTCCCATTTGTCAATTCTCGATCTTACAGCACAAGCCATTGCTGTTCTATTCAGGAATATTTCCCTTATACCCATATCTTCAAGGCTTTTCCCTACTTTCTCCTCTATAAGTTTCAGTGTCTCTGGTTTTATGTGGAGTTCCTTAATCCAATTAGATTTGACCTTAGTACAAGGAGATAGGAATAGATTAATTTACATTCTTTTACATGATAACCACCAGTTGTGCCAGCACCATTTGTTGAAAATGCTGTCTTTTTTCCACTGGATGATTTTAGCTCCCTTGTCAAAGATCAAGTGACCATAGGTGTGTTGGGTTCATTTCTGGGTCTTTAATTTCATTCCATTGCTCTACTTGTCTGTCTCTATACCAGTACCATGTAGTTTTTATCACAATTGCTCTGTAGTAAAGCTTTAGGTCAGGTATGGTGATTCTACCAGAGGTTCTTTTATCCCTGAGCAGAGTTTTTGCTATCCTAGGTTTTTGTTATTCCAGATGAATTTGAAGATTGCCCTTTCTAATTTGTTGAAGAATTGAGTTGGGATTTTGATGAGGATTGCATTGAATCTGTAGATTGCTTTTGGCAAGATAGCCATTTTTACAATATTGATCCTGCCAATCCATGAGCATGGGAGATCTTTCCATCTTCTGAGATCATTAATTTCTTTCTTCAGAGACTTGAAGTTTTTATCATACAGATCTTTCACTTCCTTAGTTAGAGTCACGCCGAGATATTTTATATTATTTGTGACTATTGAGAAGGGTGTTGTTTCCCTAATTTCTTTCTCAGCCTGTTTATTCTTTGTGTAGAGAAAGGCCATTGACTTGTTTGAGTTAATTTTATATCCAGCTACTTCACCGAAGCTGTTTATCAGGTTTAGGAGTTCTCTGGTGGAATTTTTAGGGTCACTTATATATACTATCATATCATCTGCAAAAAGTGATATTTTGACTTCCTCCTTTCCAATTTGTATCCCCTTGATCTCCTTTTGTTGTCGAATTGCTCTGGCTAATACTTCAAGTACTATGTTGAAAAGGTAGGGAGAAAGTGGGCAGCCTTGTCTAGTCCCTGATTTTAGTGGGATTGCTTCCAGCTTCTCTCCATTTACTTTGATGTTGGCTACTGGTTTGCTGTAGATTGCTTTTATCATGTTTAGGTATGGGCCTTGAATTCCTGATCTTTCCAGAACTTTTATCATGAATGGGTGTTGGATCTTGTCAAATGCTTTTTCTGCATCCAACGAGATGATCATGTGGTTTTTGTCTTTGAGTTTGTTTATATAGTGGATTACATTGATGGATTTTCGTATATTAAACCATCCCTGCATTCCTGGAATAAAACCTACTTGGTCAGGATGGATGATTGCTTTAATGTGTTCTTGGATTCGGTTAGCGAGAATTTTATTGAGGATTTTTGCATCGATATTCATAAGAGAAATTGGTCTGAAGTTCTCTATCTTTGTTGGATCTTTCTGTGGTTTAGGTATCAGAGTAATAGTGGCTTCATAAAATGAGTTGGGTAGAGTACTTTCTACTTCTATCTTGTGAAAAAGTTTGTGCAGAACTGGAATTAGATCTTCTTTGAAGGTCTGATAGAACTCTGCACTAAACCCGTCTGGTCCTGGGCTTTTTTTGGCTGGGAGACTATTTATAACTGCTTCTATTTCTTTAGGGGATATGGGACTGTTTAGAAGGTCAACTTGATCCTGATTCAACTTTGGTACCTGGTATCTGTCCAGAAATTTGTCCATTTCGTCCAGGTTTTCCAGTTTTGTTGAGTATAGCCTTTTGTAGAAGGATCTGATGGTGTTTTGGATTTCTTCAGGATCTGTTGTTATGTCTCCCTTTTCAGTTCTGATTTTGTTAATTAGGATTTTGTCTCTGTGCCCTCTAGTGAGTCTAGCTAAGGGTTTATCTATCTTGTTGATTTTCTCAAAGAACCAACTCCTCGTTTGGTTAATTCTTTGAATAGTTCTTCTTGTTTCCACTTGGTTGATTTCACCCCTGAGTTTGATTATTTCCTGCCGTCTACTCCTCTTGGGTGAATTTGCTTCCTTTTTTTCTAGAGCTTTTAGATGTGTTGTCAAGCTGCTAGTATGTGCTCTCTCCCGTTTCTTCTTGGAGGCACTCAGAGCTATGAGTTTCCCTCTTAGAAATGTTTTCATTGTGTCCCAAAGGTTTGGGTACGTTGTGGCTTCATTTTCATTAAACTCTAAAAAGTCTTTAATTTCTTTCTTTATTCCTTCCTTGACCAAGGTATCATTGAGAAGAGTGTTGTTCAGTTTCCACGTGAGTGTTGGCTTTCTGTTATTTTTTTTGTTATTGAAGATCAGCCTTAGTGCATGGTGATCTGATAGGATACATGGGACAATTTCAATATTTTTGAATCTGTTGAGGCCTGTTTTGTGACCTATTATGTGGTCAATTTTGGAGAAGGTACCATGAGGTGCTGAGAAGAAGGTATATCCTTTTGTTTTAGGATAAAATGTTCTGTAGATATCTGTCAGATCCATTTGTTTCATCACTTCTGTTAGTTTCAGTGTGTCCCTGTTTAGTTTCTGTTTCCATGATCTGTCCATTGGTGAAAGTGGTGTGTTGAAGTCTCCCACTATTATTGTGTGAGGTGCAATGTGTGCTTTGAGCTTTATTAAAGTTTCTTTAATGAATGTGGCTGCCCTTGTATTTGGCGCATAGATATTCAGAATTGAGAGTTCCTCTTGGAGGATTTTACCTTTGATGAGAACAAAGTGCCCCTCCTTGTCTTTTTTGATGACTTTGGGTTGGAAGTCAATCTTATCAGATATTAGGATGGCTACTCCAGCTTGTTTCTTCAGTCCATTTGCTTGGAAGATTGTTTTCCAGCCTTTTATTCTGAGGTAGTGTCTATCTTTTTCTCTGAGATGTGTCTCCTGTAAACAGCAAAATGTTGGGTCTTGTTTGTGTAGCCAGTTTGTTAGTCTAAGTCTTTTTATTGGGGAGTTGAGACCATTGATGTTAAGAGATATTAAGGAAAAGTAATTGTTGCTTCCTGTTATTTTTGTTGTTAAAGTTGGCATTCTGTTCTTGTGGCTGTCTTCTTTTAGGTTTGTTGAGGGATTACCTTCTTGTTTTTTCTAGGGCATTGTTCCCGTTCTTGTATTGGTTTTTTTCTGTTATTACCCTTTGAAGGGCTGGATTCGTGGAGAGATAATGTGAGAATTTGGTTTTGTCGTGGAATACTTTGGTTTCTCCATCTATGGTAATTGAGAGTTTGGCTGGGTATAGTAGCCTGGGCTGGAATTTGTGTTCTTTTAGTGTCTGTATAACATCTGTCCAGGCTCTTCTGGCTTTCATAGTCTCTGGTGAAAAATCTGGTGTAATTCTGATAGGCTTGCCTTTGTATGTTACTTGACCTTTTTCCCTTACCGCTTTTAGTATTCTATCTTTATTTAGTGCATTTGTTGTTCTGATTATTATGTGTCGGGAGGAATTTCTTTTCTGGTCCAGTCTATTTGGAGTTCTGTAGGCTTCTTGTATGTTCATAGGTATCTCTTTCTTTATATTTGGGAAGTTTTCTTCAATAATTTTGTTGAAGATGTTTGCTGGTCCTTTGAGTTGAAAATCTTCATTCTCATCCACTCCTATTATCCGTAGGTTTGGTCTTCTCATTGTGTCCTGGATTTCCTGGATATTTTGAGTTAGGATCTTTTTGCATTTTCCATTTTCTTTGATTGTTGTGCCGATGTTCTCTATGGAATCTTCTGCACCTGAGATTCTCTCTTCCATCTCTTGTATTCTGTTGCTGATGCTCAAATCTATGGTTCCAGATTTCTTTCCTAGGGTTTCTATCTCCAGTGTTGCCTCACTTTGAGTTTTCTTTATTGTTTCTACTTCCCTTTTTAGGTCTAGTATGGTTTTGTTCATTTCCATCACCTGTTTGTATGTTTTTTCCTCTTTTTCTGTAAGGACTTCTACCTGTTTGATTGTGTTTTCCTGTTTTTCTTTAAGGACTTGTAACTCTTTGGCAGTGTTCTCCTGTATTTCTTTAAGTGATTTATTAAAGTCCTTCTTGATGTCCTCTACCATCATCATGAGATATGCTTTTAAATCTAGGTCTAGGTTCTCAGGTGTGTTGGGGTGCCCTGGACTGGGCGAAGTGGGAGTACTGGGTTCTGATGATGGTGAGTGGTCTTGGTTCCTGTTAGTAAGATTCCTACATTTACCCTTCGCCATCTGGTAATCTCTGGAGTTAGTAGTTATAGTTGACTCTGTTTAGAGATTGTTCTTCTGGTGATTCTGTTACCGTCTCTCAGCAGACCTGGGAGACAGATTCTCTCCTCTGAGTTTCAGTGCTCAGAGCACTCTCTGCTGGCAAGCTCTCTTACAGGGAAGGTGCGCAGATATCTTGTTTTTGGACCTCCTCCTGGTCGAAGAAGAAGGCCCAAAACAGGGCCTCTCTCAGAAGCTGTGTTGCTTTGGCAGTTCCCAGAAGCTGTCAGCTTCTGTGGTGCAGACTCTCACCTGTGCAGACTAAAATCCTAAGTTCCAGGGAGTCCTGGAACCAAGATGGTGACCGCTGCTCCTGAGGCCAAGGCCGTCTCCCGAGCCAGGCGGACACCTGTCCTCTGGTCCGGATGGTGGCCGGTTATCTGCGGCCCGCCCAGGCTGCTGCCTCAGCGGCTCTGTGCTTCTGCCCGTCCCAGAAGCTGTCCGGTTCTCTGGCGCACCCTCTAACCTGTTCAGACTAATTTCCTAGGTCCCGCGGAGTCCCGGAACCCAGATGGCGACCGCTGCTGCTGAGGCTGAGGTCGCCTCCCAAGCCAGGCGGACACCTGTCCTCTGGTCCGGATGGTGGCCGGTTATCTGCGGCCCGCCCAGGCTGCTGCCTCAGAGGCTCTGTGCTTCCGCCCGTCCCAGAAGCTGTCCGGTTCTCTGGCGCACCCTCTCACCTGTTCAGACTAATTTCCAGATGCTAGTGTTCTTAAACTTTCAGTTGATGGAAATTAGTGGTCTGTTTATAATCCCAGGAATTACCTATTGGTTAAATTACATAAGAATTGGATAATGTATGGATGCTAAGAGGTCAACAAAGCCCAAGCTTATTTTTAATAGGTCATATATTTGTAAAATTCCAAGCTCTTCACAATCTTTGAGGTTTTAGTAATTCTGTGGTCAATTAGATATGCATTTTCCAAGAATTCTGCCCATTACTTATAATATGTACCAAATTTTAGGCGTTTGACGATAAGAAAACAAACTTCATTGAAAATGGCCCATTGTGGCAAAGAAGATGGAAAATTAGTACAAAAAAGATAATCGGTATAATTTCAATGGACATGGTAATCAAGCAGGATATTACCAGAATCCTAAAGTGTTTAATTCAGAAATCTAAAATGGAAACTATTGCAGAGAAACGAATGTCATGAGAAGCCAGTATGGAGTAGAATTTGGAACTTGGCATATGATGGGAAGAGTGTCAGATGAGCTATTGCTATGAGAGCAAGTGGAATATGTGGAATATGGTACTCTTCAAACTGCAGCTCTGAAAGTAAGCTTCATTAAAGAAAAGTAAGCAAAATAATCTTTCATGAAACAACACAAAAAGGGAATTCATTATTTGAAAGCAATATTATCTGTAATAAACATTAGGGAATTTCTTCAGGCTAAACGAATTTGATACCAGACTGAAACAGAAGTAAAGGAAATGAATATAATTTCTATTCTGATTTTGACTGGCCTAGAAAAACAATGAGAATGTAAAAGACAACCTCACTGTTACTGAACCTAGTGGTTCCTATACAATCTCATCGAAAACACCAACGCTCAGTTCACAGAACCAAGAAATTCAGTTCTCAATCTTCTTTGCATGGTAGCTAGTGTGTTGGAAGATGAAATCATAGGCTTAATGAAATGAGGGGGGGAAAAAAAGCAAGTATTTTTGATCTCTGTAAGCAGGCAAAGTTCTGTTTCTTGGCCTCATTGCAAGGAGTGATATTCCTGAGGCATTTGTGCTTTCTATCACGTTATACATTTCATGTCAGTAACAGGTCTCCTCCACACAGGGGTCATACATTTTAGTAACTAGCTTATGTATGTTTATAATACAATTTACAGGAATACATATTTCTACTGTTTTACAAAATAGTTAAAATGTTTTGACACCATTATTAATTTAATAATTTTCTTAAGAAATTGCATTATTTTTTAAATCTAAATCATATATTTTTTCCAGGTGTGTTTAGGATTAAATATATAATAAATGAGTATTATAATTTTACTAAATATACTATAATTATTTTACTGGATAGTAAATGAATATATAATAATAATTTATAAAAAAATATATATGAGTTTTGACTTCATGTGCATCTGTGTACCCCTATGTGCATGACTAGCTATCTCATACCCTGGACTGAAGTTAGAGATCATTGTGAACCATTATGTGGGTGTCAGAAACTGAACCCAGGTCCACTGAAGGAACAAAAATGTTTTATCCAGTATAAAAATCTCTCTAACACCAATCATGGATATCTGAAAAACTGAGTAAGTTCTCTTATTCTTTCTTTGATTACCATACTGTTTTTTTCCTTTTTACAAAATTATTTGTTGAACACAGATAAAAATAATTGCCTTTACAAAGACTTTGGTGATTCATTATACTATTTTTCCCTCTTTAATTTATTTATTTAATTACTTAATATCCAGACTGCAGTTTCCCCTCTCTTCTCTATTCCCACTCATTCTCCCATACTCCCTTATCTATTTCTTTTCCCTTTCTCTTCAGAAAAGGGGAGCCATGTCATGAGTATCAAACTGCCTTTGCATATATCAAGTTGCAGTATATATAGGTGCATTTTCTCATATTGAGACTAGACAAGGTAAACTTATAGGGGTAAAGATGCCAGAAGCAGGCAACAGGGGCAGAGAAGGCACATGGTTGTCCTATAAGGAGTCCCACATGAAGGGCAAATTGTACAAGTATAGTTGTGTAATTGTGCAGAGGACCTAGTTCAGTCCCATTGACAATTTAATCTGGTTGGCAGTTCAGTCTCTATGAGGCCTATGGGAAGGACATAAAACAGTCCACAGAATGGGAAAAGATCTTCACCAATAATACCACATCTGACAGAAGGCTGATATCCAACATATATAGAACACTGAAGAAACTAGACATCAACAAACCAAAATACAAAAATGGGTGTTAAGGATGGAGTGGGTGGATAGGTTGGGGAGCTTCCTATTAGAGGCAAAGGGGAGGGGGAATGAAATGGAAGGTTCATGGAGGGGATATCAGAAAGGGGGTAAATATTTGAAATATAATAAATAAAAGAATAAAAACAACAAAAATATAAACAACCAAAAATACACAATCAAAAAATTGTGTATATTTCTAAATTGAGAATTCTCACTAGAGGAATCTCTAATGGCCAAGAAGCACATAAAGAAATATATAACATCCTAGGGAATACAAGTCAAGATTACTCTGTGATTCATTTACAACTTACAGGATAGCTAAGATTTAAATAAACTCAAGCAACTCATGCGGAGCAATAGGAACACTCCTCCATTCCTGATGGTAGGGCAAACTTATACAACCACTTTGGAAATTAATTTGGTGGTTTCTCAGAAAATTAGAAATAGATCTAATTCAAGTGCCAGCTATATCATTCCTTGGTATATACCCAAAAGATGTTCTACCATATCACAAGTACACTACTCAACTATGTTCATAGCAGCTCTATACATAATAGCTAGAAACTGGAAACAACCTAGGTCTCCCTCAAATATATAATGGATGAAAAAATATGATGTATTTACACAATAGAGTATTATACCATTATGAAAAACAATGACATTATGAAATTTGCAGGAAAATAAATGAAACTAGAAAATATCCTGAGTGAGTTACTCCAGACAAAGAAAGACAAACTCACCATAATTTTTTAACCTACTTTCCCCAAAGCTGTTCTGTCTCACTAGTTTATTATGTATGCCATGTATAAATATAAAATAATTTATAGTTATGTCTTATGAGAATAGACAAAAGAATTGACAATACTCTGTTGCACATTTTTCATAACATATATTTTTGAATAATGCTAATTTGAAGGAAATTCTAGTAATTTAAATATTTATGCTATACAAATTATTAAGAATAATTGATATATATAAATAATGAAACAATTCAAAATATATTGTTATTTTAAAATCTTAAATTAATCTAAGAAAAAGGTAACAAAGAGAAAGAAAAAAGAGAAAGAATATCATGAACATAACATATTATATTTAAATTAAACCACATCTCTAATCTGATGACTAGATTTAAGTGACAGTTTTCATCATATATGCTACAAAATACCCTTATACATAAAATTAAATCTAATTAAATACAAATAATACACAACTAATTCCCTTATATTTTTCAAAGCACACTAAATAGTTTCAAAGGTAAAATGGAAAATATAAACAAAGCAAGTAATAACCAAAATATAGCCTAATAAGCTTTATTTATATATTAGAAATTAGACATCAAAATAAAGAATATTATAAAGAATACAGAGTGAAAAGGATTTGATAATAATGTAATCCTCACAGGTAACACAATGACCTTAATTATGTGTTGATTGAATGTCAGGGCTTCAAATACAAATGAAGCACTAATTAAAAAAAGAAAAAAAAAACTCAGCACTGAATTATAATGAGAGGTCAATCCTCTATCAATAATTGAAAAACTAAATTCCATTGAGTAAATATGAACATTTAAACAATATCTAGTAAATAGATTTAAGCTGCATTTTTCATCACTTGTAGCAATAGAATTTATTAATTCAGTGCTTAATACTCTTACCCTCTGAACATCAGAATTTCCAACAATAGTATGTTGTAGATTATTGATGTTATGTCTAAGCTCAGGTGCATGTGACTGGTAGGGTGTTGATGTTACTAGCCTAAATCTTTATGACTGCATACTGGTGTAGTAGGAAAAGATAAAGACTCAAAATATAAAATACTTTCTCAGGTTAGTTATCACTCTTAGTTCCCTCCAACTTTGGAAAATCATGAGTTAAACTATAAGAGCACAGACGCTGGAATTAAATATACAATAGATACAACCTATTGTAAGAAAATAATCCCTTTTCCAACCCTCCATCTGGTACCCCTGAGCTCAGTACAATGGTTGGCTGTGTGCTTCTACCTCTGTATTTGTCAGAGACTCTCAGGAGGCAGCCATTTCTGGCTTTCATCAGCAAGCACTTCCTGGGATCCACAGTAATGTCCAGGTTTGGTGGCTGTGTATGGGATAGATCCCCAGGTGGGGCAGTCTCTGAATGGCCTTTCCTTCAGTCTGTGCTCCACACTTTGTCTCTGTATTTCCTCCTGTGAGTATTTTGTTCATCCTTCTAAGAAGCACTGAAGCATCCACATTTTCTGTCTTCTCAGGCTTCATGTGGTCTGTAAATTGAATCTTGGGTATTGTAAACTTTTGGGCTGATATCCACTTGTCAGTGAGTACATGCCATGTTTGTTCCTTTGTGACTGAGTCACCTCACTCTGGATGATATTCTCAAGTTCGAGGGGGTTTGCAGCCCCATGGTGGGAGCAACAGTGTCAACAGACCAGATTCCCTGGAGCTCCCTGGGACTTGATCACCAACCAAAGAATGCACATGGAACAACCCATGGCGCTGGCCACATATGTGACAGAGAATGACCTTGTTGGGGTTCAGTGGGAGGAGAGGCCGTTGGGTCTGAGGAAGTTTGATGTCCCAGTGTAGGGGAATGCTAGGGAGAGAAAATGGGAGTGGGGCGAGGGGAGCACCCTCATAGAGGCAGGGGGAGGGTAGATGGGATGGAGTTTCTGAAAGGGAGACCTGGAAAGGGGAAATCATTTGAAATGTAAATATAGAAAACATCCAATAAAAAAACAAATTAAAAAAGCAAAACAAACAAAAACCTAACTTAACTAGTTAAAACCTAACTGTGAAAGTTCAGTCCAATTTTGTTAACAACACTTCAATTCTGAAATTTCTTCTATTTTACCTTTTAAAATTTTAGTTGAAAAATATTTTTTATACACTATGTTATGATCAGTATGATCAGAATATTCTCTACTTTGGATTCATTTTCTTTTCACATGAATGGATCAGTACACTTGTTTGTTTAAAAAAGAAAAGAAAAGAAAAAAATCTAAGGTAACATTCAGTGAGACCAACTAGTTAATTTTTCAAGAGGCGTCGTAAAATTCTCTTTATTTCGTTATATTTTATAGGTTAAAGAGATTCTAGTAGTATATTATATAAGGTAAATTTATGGGTTTGACAAGAAAATGAAGAAGGAAGGCCAACCTGTGGATACTTCATTCCTCCCTATAATAGGGAGCAAAATACCCATGGAAGGAGTTACAGAGACAAAGTTTGGAGCTAAGATGAAAGGATGGACCATCTAGAGATTACCTTACCCAAGGATCCATCCCATAATCAGCCACCAAACGCATACACTATTGCATATGCCAGCAAGATTTTTCTGAAAGGACCCTGATAGAGCTGTCTCTTGTGAGGCTATGCCAGTGCCTGGCAAATACAGAAGTGGATGCTCACAGTCAGCTATTGGATGGAACACAGGGCCTCCAATGGAGAAGCTAGAGAAAGCACACAAGGAGCTGAAGGGGTCTGCAACCCTTCAGGTGGAACAACAATATGAACTAATCAGTACCGGCGGAGCTCATGTCTCTAGCTGCATATGTAGCAGAAGATGGCCTACTAGGCCATCATTGGGAAGAGAGCCCCCTTGGTCTTACAAACTTTATATGCCCCAATACAAGGGAATGAATGCCAGGGCCAAGAAGCAGGAGAGGGTGGATAGAGGAGCAGGGCTGGGGGAGGGTATAGGAGACTTTTGGGATAGCATTTGAAATGTAAATGAAGAAAATACCTAATAAAATTTGAAAAAAATTAAGGGTTTGAATTATAGGAAAATATTTTCAAAATACTATATTAACAAACAATTTATTTAGAGAGAAGATATTTTTACTTATATCAAGAACCTATAAAAGATGTTTATTAATTTAGCATCAAGGATCTCACAGAATGCTACATGTTTTTATCATCATAATGTATTACAATTAGAGTAAGATAGCAAAATGCTATTAAGCTCACTTTGGTGACATTTAATATATTCTCCTTAATAGTTCAAGTCACTTTATTATGTTTACCATTTATTGCCAGCCATTTTGTTTCAGCAAGTAAAATATTTACTCCAATAACAACCAAATTTTGCATTCCACATTATCCATGTAGCAAAATCTGACATAATATTGTGATATATTTTTCCAAATATGAACCTATTTTAAATGATCTTTAATAAGCCTAACATAATGTTGATCTATATTCTAATTGATTTATAGATTCTGCATATATTTTTGGATAATATGAGTTTGTGAATAAACTTTGAATCCTTTGTAGAATTTCAGACCAAAGTAGCTTTATATGAAGCATGCATCCATATGAGGTAGTTGTATAATGAATTTCTTGAAACTTCTGTGAGCCCAGTAAATGAGAATCCTCACTGACTAAGCTGCCTCTTGAGAACTCATTAAGATAGTGAATATGTTTTTGAGAACAACCCAAATATATGCAGAACACACTAGCAATTTTATGAAGAAGACTATCACTGAGTAAAAATACAAAACTTTTGAGCTGGGAAATGGCCCTTGAACATGCATCTGTGCATTGTGGTGCTTTATATGGGACATCTACTTCTTTTTGCTAAATTTTACATTAGTTAATTAAAGTTATATGTTGACTTTTAATGATGTGTACAAATTAAATTCTAGCACACAGAATGCAAAACTATGAATAAATTTATTAATGTATTTCTAGGGAAAAATTATCACAATTCAAATCTTCTCTAAATATTGTAGCTTTAGGCTATAATATATATGTATTAGACATGTTTATGTATTACACATATATTATGTATTATGTATTAGACATATATATGTATTAGATATGTTTTAGACAGAATTATGCTTCACATATTATCAAAATAGACTCTAAGTAGAAAAGAAACTATAACATTCAAACATAAGTAACATTTTTCAACATTTTTTTCATAATCAAAAATATATTTAACAGTTAAAAACTAGTTAATTTTGTTAATCGAAAATGAGAAACTAGAATCTAGACAGTAGATTCTAAACCATAATGTCAGGCTATCCCTAAAGAAGTTGACAATAACAATAGCTTATAGCACATTACATAGGTACAAATAATATTAAATCAAAGGCCTTCATTTTTCTCTGAGATCAGAGTGAAAAAAGCCAATTATATTGTATTACTTATTTGACATGCATTGTTTGACTAGTGTCCCATTATTTTTGACTAGAGACTAAGTGTCCTTAAGATGGGGAAATGATTATTTAGTAATTACCTGTTTAGGGTTGAAAATTCCAAAAATTTTTAAAAGCTAATTCGATGCTTAATGTCATGCTATAATTAGTTATAATTGTACTAAAACGAATATAGATGTTAATGTAGCTGACTACTGAGTGTAACCAGAAGAAATGAAGAATTAAAAAGAATGAATTTGTGAAATTCCTAGGCAAATGTTTGGACCTGGAGGGCATCATCCTGAGTGAGGTAACACAATCACAAAAGAACTCAAATGATATGTACTCACTGATAAGTGGATATTAGCCCAGAAACTTAGTATAGCGAGATATAAGGTACAATTTGCAAAACATATGAAACTGAAGAAGAACGAAGACCAAAGTGTGGACACTTTGCCCCTTCTTAGAATTGGGAACAAAACACCCATGGAAGGAGTTACAGAGACAAAGTTTGGAGCTGAGACAAAAGAATGGACCATCTAGAGACTGCCATATCCAGGGATCTATCCCATAATTAGCCTCCAAACGATGATACCATTGCATACACTAGCAAGCGTTTGTTGCAAGGACCGTGATATAGCTGTCTCTTGTGAGACTAGGCCGGGGCCTAGCAAACACAGAAGTGGATGCTCACAGTCAACTATTGGATGGATCACAGGGCCCCCAATGGGGGAGCTAGAGAAAGTATCCAAGGAGCTAAAGAGATCTGCAACCCTGTAGGTGCAACATTATGAACTAACCAGTACCTCAGAGCTCTTGACTCTAGCTGCATATGTATCAAAAGATGGCCTAGTCGCCCAACACTGGAAAGAGAGGCCCGTTAGACAGGCAAACTTTATATGCCCCAGTACAGGGGAACGCCAGAGCCAAAAAATGGGAATGGGTGGGTAGGGGAGTGGGGGGGGGGACTTTTGGGATAGCATTGGAAATGTAATTGAGGAAAATACGTAATAAAAAATGTTAATTCTATGATGAGATCAATTAATTTGGCATACCTTAGTTAGACTTACCAAAACATGAGTATATTATGAGCAATATATCACATCAATTTAAGTAGATAAAATTCTAAAAAAACTTGAAAAGCTAACTATTAACCATACATAGGTCTTTGTAAATGACCATAAATGACTTTTGTAAGTGAAGATAAAGGATAAGTCATCCAAAAGTTCCACAAATAAAGGCCTAGGATGAGAGGCCTTCACTTATAATTAAAAATATATATATTTAAAAAAAGATTTCAGTTTATTTTGGAATTCTATATTATTCCAACAATAAGATAAACTAGAAACTATATACCAATATTATTTCTGAATGTATACACAAAATAATCCATTAAAATATATCAAACTTCATCTAACAGTGTATTAAGAGTTACGGTACACAGTTTAGTGTAATCTATCACATACATAAAAGTTATTTAAAAAGAGGAAATTAATCGATATGAAAGTATACTAGTCAGAATAAAACAAAAGTGGTATATGAGCATCTCTATACACAAACTAATGACAATTATAAAAAGTTAATATATTTTTTCTAAATTTGTACAAACATAAAATTAATAAATAATAAACTTCATCAACCTGATATAGATTATGAATAAAAGCAAATATAAGTAATATATTAATTACTGGTAAAACATACAATATTTTATATCCAAGATAAGAAATAAAATAAGTGTGCTTATTTATGACACTTCTAAATGGGATCTGGAATAGTTGTAGTTAAGGAAAGAAAAGAGGTGACAGATTCAAACTTTCTAATTCAAAATTTTACTAAAATTTATAATGGTGAAGACAATAGTAAAGAAAAAATGAAGTAAGATGACAAAAGCCTAGAAGCAAATCTTACATTTATAAATCCTTTTGTTTGAATGTCTCGCAACACTCAGACACGAAAACTTAAGGACCAATGTGACAATACTAAAGAAGCAGTTAGAAAAGTAATAGGTTACAAGGGCACATCATTTGATGAAAAAGATATATGCTAGTATAAGTGAGATCTTTGGCCAGGCATGGTTGTACATGACTGCAGTACCAAACATTTTAAAAAGCTGAGGCAGAAAATAAAATCACAATTTTAGAACCTACTTAATTAAAATAGATAGTCAAATGTCAGCTACATCCACTTAGTGAAATTATATATCATACTAGGACTTTCAAAATGGCTACAGTTCCCTAATAAAGCACTTGTCAATCATAGAGAAATTTCTAAGTTCAAAACCTTCTATTGTGTGTTGTCTGGCCTTAGTGGAAGAGAATGCACCTAATTCTGCAGAGATTGGAAGCTCCCGTGATGAGGGATACCTTCTGGGGTGGTGGTGCACGTTCTCAGAGGAGAGAGGGAACAGAGATGAAGGGAAGAATTCTGGGAGAGGGAGACTAGGAGGGGACAGTGTTTGGGATGCAAATAAATGAATATAGTTTAAAAAATAAAAACCAACAAAACAAAACAAGACATCATTTAACAGTCGATAACTGGCTCTTTCACATTCAATAGATAACTAACTGCCTTATAAGGTTCCCTGGGTGCTAAGAAGAGTTGTTAAAGATATTAAATATTAAAACAATATCCATTAAGCATAAATATAAAATAAGGTAATTTAGGAAAAAATTAGTTGGTTTCTCAAATATTTACATGTAATTTTATTATATGATCTATAATTTCCACTTCTAGTACCCTTATATGATATTTTAAAGAAGAAAACAAGAAAATGAATATAGAGAAATGTTAAGAGAAGTATTCACTTGTCAAATTAGAGAAAGTACAAAAATTGTAAATAGTGAGCAATTGATGAATCAATAAACAAAATGGCATATAAAGAAAAATATTCAGCAAGAAAAAGAAATTGTATGTAAATATGTGATGTAAAAGAGATTATACTTTAAAATCTTCAGCTAATTAAAGGAAGTAAGACATAGAGGGAAATGTAGCATGAAAGTTCTTTGAGAAATGTATTGAGCACAAAGGTGAAAAGGATAATGGTTGTGTCCAAATAGAAAACATAAAAGAGGATCTGGATGTGGTGAGAAAATAAAATGTTTTCCAATTAGATAGTTACAGGGGTTATACGACTTTGTGAATATACTAACCCACTAAAGTATATATTTAATTAGATCAATTTATAATGTGAAATATCTAATCAAATAAAGAGCTGTTTTAAAACTTTGGGACTGCCATAGGCTGTCAGGAGCTTTTATGTGCTTTGATATTGATGAACCTGATATGCTAGCACATAGAATAAAGTAGAGAGCAATGTAATTGAGGCTGGAAATTTGAATTAGGGTTAGCTTTTGAAGAATCTTCGCTAATAATGATTAATTCATGCCTTACTCTGCATAAAATTATGATTGTCAAAGTTTTTTAATTGGAAAAGTTACACAAGCAGATCCATATATTAGATAGAAAACTCTTATGGCCTCCAGAATGTATTCAATGAAATATAGAAATATAAGTTTCCAAATGGCAACATAAACATTTTAACTATTAGCTAATCAACATGTACAAGTTGGATAATTGCCACATAACTGAGGATTTAGAAAGTCAACATGGAAGTCCTTGACTGGAAAAAAGATAAACCTTTCTTACTGTGCCCAAAGTCCTGGCTTACCAAACTAGAATCATAAGGAAGAATCATTTGTTACTTTCTTAAAGGCACTGTGATTCACAATTACCCTAACCTATTTTCAAAATTTTCTACATGCACTCACAAAACTAATGTTATATGAAGCAATATGCTGTAATTATATTTAGAATAAAATAAAAAAAGTGAGGATTGAGAAAATAGTGTCAGTTGGTATAGGGGTTTGTGTGAATGCATGTTGATCTGTCACTGTCAAAGTTTTGAAATAATATTAGCAGAAAAGACAAATCAAACAGCAGTAAACAACAGACTAGTAGGCCATTAGGGAGTTGCTAGAGTTGTTACACTTTAGGGACTAAACAGTAGATGTGTGTTCATTCTTCGCTTCTGATCCTCAACCTAACTAATGAAACATTCACTGCTCCATCTTTTTACCCTATGTTGTATTATCGTTCTTGATTTTCTGACCATAGTTTGTATCATATCCACCCTCATTCCCTTTCAGTCACTATATCCTAGAATTTAACTGTTTCCTAGAAACGTTGATTTTAATTGCTCCCAATATTTGCTGTAGAAGTTCTATTTTTCTGTCCTCTTATTCATAACATATTTGAATTTCTCTTAAATATCAAATTTTAATCACAGTTGACTTATTGTACAGCCCCCTCTACTTGCTTGTTAGATATTTTCTGTTTCAATAAGATAGCTTCTGTCTTTACCTGTTCATTTTTAAATGTTACTCTTCCTTTAATGACAGTTCTGCGTAGGATTAGATCAACATAGTACAGGATATAAAACATATTTAAAAAGTTCTAGTTCTATGTAAGATCACATTGTAAGGTGTTGTTGCTTAGAAGTTTAGCCTAAGTTTAGGAAAACATGTATCAGCCCAGAACACCATGCTTGAACCATGGAAAGAAAACATTAAGTGGGTTAAGGTCTGTCTTCAGAACCAGTTTTATTAAAAAAAATAATAAGGTTTTAAACTTTTGAAGTGTCCTGGACTCTGCTGTCACTCTTTTCAAGAAAATAAGGCTTCTATACTAGAGATAGGCTAGAGTTCAAGGGTAGATTATGTGCTTAGTATGTGAAAAGCCCTAGGTTTAGTTTCTAGCATTACACCGAGAGACACATATACATACATGAGCCTGCACACAAACATACTTACCAGCTGTCAGCTACCTTATTGGTTGAGTACCAAATAGGAAAACCTATGTAGAAGATCTCCCAATATCATCACTGACCTTAGAAGTGAAACTTTCATTTCTAGATATGACAGAAGTTCTGCCCAACAATTTGATAAAAACCTTTAGAGATCTTGATTTGGAAATACCTACATTCCTAATCCACTGATGCTCCATAATGATCAAACCCAAGACAGGACAGTAAAATAATTAGTAAATGATCCCAAAGAGAAAAGTCACTAAGAGTGCTGTTATGGCAGTAGATGAATTTGTGTCAAAGATTATTTTCAACAAAACTACAGAATTTGTAAAAGGGTATTTTTGTTTGCTATTTGTTTTTTGTTTTCTTGTTTGTTTTTAACAGGAGACATAGAAATGTTTTGCATTATTACTATTTTTTCTATGACTTCTTTGAAATATATAACCTTTAATATTATTTGCAAAAAAATCCACCAAAAATGATAATAAAATTTATATATAGATAAACCAAAGTATATACATATATATTATTGTCCCAAGGTCAAATATGTACAAAAAGAGGAAAAATAAGTACAGTCTGTCATTACCATGGTCATGATATTAATGATATAATTAAGTGAGGAAGGAATTAGAAAGGAAAAATAAATCTTATGACTTCTGGTAGGAGGATAGTGGCTGAAAAAGATACCCTTTTGAGAAAAAAATGATGCCTTTTTTTTTTTTTTTTTTTTTTTTGGTTTTTCGAGACAGGTTTTCTCTGTGTATCCCTGGCTGTCCTGGAACTCACTTTGTAGAAAAGGCTTGCCTCGAACTCAGAAATCTGCTTGCCTCTGCCTACCAAGTGCTGGGATTAAAGGCATGTGCCACCATGCCCGGCAAAATGATGCCTTTTATGGAAAAAAAAAATCAGAGCTTAAAAGAAATAATGTAAGGAATGAAGTTTAAAATCAAAACAGTTTCATCACCTGAATTTGAGTTATCAAGAGGCCTTACAGCTCAGGTCAAATGACAGTCCAGTGAATAAACCATTGGTACTTTAAGCATAATCCAGACACTACACTAGTATCTCTTCTAAGACCAATGTCAACCTATCAGTGACAACACATTGATGTCACTTTCATACTTAGGTCACAGATTGTCAGAAAACAATCTCACAATCTGAATACTAAGGGAAGCAAAGCTTCAGAGTTAAAGAAAATTAATTTGAGACAGGATTGACCTTCACAAAGCTTTTCCTGAAGACAAAGCCTATGAGTAGCATCAGATTGATTACTTTAATAACACAACTTTTTGGAATTATTTCTTTAAAATATCAACAATACTCTGTGAATATATGCATGCTGATTACTTTTACCCGACCCTCTAAGTTCCAAAATTTAAATGATTTAACCTTCAATGAGAAACACAAGGAATAACATTAATTTTTCTATTTAACATCTTAAAACTCTTTAGTAAAAGTAGGTATGATTACCTCTAGTGTGTGAAACTACCGTAAAGGGAAGACAAGAAAGGAATCTATGTGTCTTTTGCCTAAGACCTTAACTGGTATAGCTTTACTAACTCAAGAGTAGAATAACTGAATATTTAAAACGCTAGCAATATTAGTTGAGAAAAAAGAGTACATTAGCAAACCATTTCAGCAATGCAGGAATAGCATTACAATATGAAGAACTGTTTAACATATTGTACTTTCATTCTCTGTACATTGGCCAGTCAAGGATCTGTGTTAATCATCAAATACTGCAAACTGAAACTTTTCAAGAGTACAGCATGGAAGGGATGGCATGACCGAGTTTCCTCCCCTGGAGGAGAGTCAGCAGTGTTGGGCCTCCACAAGTCTTGCTGATTTCTAGATGCAGAGCTTGTTTGTAAAATGCACATATTTTCATGTTTCTCCTTTAGGAATGCTCATCTGTTAAGGGTAATGACTCCATGAGAATTATAAATAACATGAGTTCGGAAAGTGAGAATGTGCTCCTCAGCAAAATGGTAAATTCTGTGACTTCCAGGACAGCCCTTGAGGCTGTGGGAAACAACTCTGAAAACATGAGTTCAAGAATATATAAATTCTCAACTATGGAAAATATGAGAATGTAATATAAATTATATAATGATATCAGACATTATCACAAACAGCAAATGAGGAGTCAGTGAAATAGCTATGCAGGCGTAGGCAACAGTAACCAAGCCTGCTGAACTGAATTTGATGTCTAGGACATATGCAAACACACACACATACACACTTACAAGATGCAAGCAGACAGGCAACTCCTACAAAATGTCTTCTGTCTTTCAAATGTACTCTGAGGCATGTTCTTGTACACACACACAGACACACATACACACACACAGTGATACACACACATGTGCATGTACACATATATCAGAACATAAAACCCCTTTAATTTTCTGTGTAGCATTTAGGCAAGCACATACTAAAATTGTCAGAGTTAATTTCTAAAATGTGTCATTTTGAAGACAGAAGATCTCCAGGAAGTCCAATTGTAATACTAAAGTCAAGTTTAAATCAACAGTGTCAGAACTAGTGAATGGTTCTGTTTAGATATCTGTATAGAATAATAATCAAATTTTTAGTTACACCAATAGCTTAATAGTCTTAAGACTTAATTATAAATGTGACAAAGAAATAAAGGCATAAAAGAGATTTGTGTACGTGATGATTTTCTTTACCCACCATGGTGTTCTTATGTTTTTCCAAAACAATTTAATTAGAAGTACTGATTTTGCTGCTACAATGTGCGTTACCCTCATTTGCATTCAAAGGGATATCACTTTAAGTGTGGAAGTATATGCTTTCTATGTTTGCTTCTCATCAAGTATCTTGTGGCTGAAAAATTGTTTCAGACCTTACAGTCTCTTGCTCCCTAGCATATGGTCCCAGTAGTATACAAAGTGAACTAGTTAGCAGGTGGATAATATAGCAACAATGATTGCTCTCCAGGTTTCCCTGTGTCTTTCCAAAGCATAGAAATTTTGGAATGTGATACAGACACACAGACACACAGACACACACACACACATACACACACACATATATACACACACACACAGACACACACACACATACACACACACACACACACACACACACAGACACACAAAGACACAGACACACACACACACACACACAGAGAGAGAGAGAGAGAGAGAGAGGATCAATTGAATGAACTACCATAATTTAAAAATACATTGCTTTTATTAACTATTCCTAAAACTCATAATCAAATTTCAAATATTTCTCAGTAATTTTTTTTACTGTTAAAGTATGAAATATATCCAGATTAAAGCCCCCCCCCCCCCGTCTTCCTCCAAGGATCTCCCAACTTTTCCCCCTATTTGGATCCATTATCTTACTGTCTCTACTTAAAAAAACAAACAGTATTTTAAGAGATAATAACATGACATGACATAACATAACATTATATATTATAATAATGTATAAAATAAAATGTAACACACTGAAAATGGACAAAACAACCAGAAGGCAAAGCACCAAATAGAAGACATAAGACAGAGACAAACTCATTCACGTACTAAGAAATCTTATTTAAAACAAAACAAAACAAAACAAAACAAACAAAACAAAAACAGTAGCAGAGGCCATATATACAAAGAATATGCTGCAGCACTATGTAGGGCCCATGTTAGCTGCCCTAGTCTCTGTCAATTTTTATATGTTTTGCTCCTGTTGATACAGCAACCTTGTTTTCTTAGGTCTTCAATTCCCTCTGGCTCCTAAACTCTTTCTGCATCGTTTACTGCAGAGATCCCTAAGCACTGTGGGAGGGACTTGTCGGAGACATCCATTTTATGGCTAGATGTTCCAAGGTCACTCAGTCTGCATAATATCTGCAAAGTACTCTCTGTAGTTGCTCCTGTCTGCTGCAGAAAGAACATTCAGCCAAATTATTAATTCACTAGTTTAGGCATATTTTTGTCTATTATTAGTCTCACAATTATAAAGGCCAACGCTCAATAAATGTCCATACTCCCATAAATTTATATAAAATATTTAAAATTTATACATCTCACTCCAGACCTATTAACATATTATATATAGATCAAAGATAACTTTAAGAGGATGTATAAAAATTATTACAACTGTCAATAAAGTTATAGTAATCAAGAATTTATATTGTTAATTTAAAAATAGAAAAATCTAGGTCACTGGAACAGAATACTTAGTAGATCCACACATATATTGCTAATTAATTTCCATCAAAAATATAAAATAATATTTAATTTTGATTATCTAGAAATCTATATGTTATAGATACTATATAACTCTAGATTGTTCCAAACTTGTTTCATCATATTTTCACAAGCTCAAGTGTTTTTCAAGATGCATACAGAAATTTAATTACTAAATCATTTTATAGCAACCCATTTGCTGCTCTGTATTCTTAGGAATCCTTCATTTATTATTGTAAACAGTTCATATGGAATGCTAGATTTTAGCATTGCAGCTGTGGAGTGGTTTACTAAATTTTGATGGCATAGCATGATAGCACTTGCTTTACAAACAAGAGGAAGAAAAACACTTGCCTGCCTGTAACCTCAGAATTCTATAGAGGCAGATTGCTGAGGCTTGCTGACTAGGAAATTGTATAGCTAAACAGTTCAGGGGTGGTGGTGGAAAATGTCTCAAGGAAATAAGGCAGAGAGCAATAAAGTAGTTTTCTCAGGATTCTCCTTTGGCCTTCACACAGACAGACAGACAGACAGACAGACAGACAGACACACACACACATACACACACATAGAAACAACCACTCACACACAGAAACACACACACACACACACACACACACACACACACAGAGAGAGAGAGAGAGAGAGAGAGAGAGAGAGAGAGAGAGAGAGAGAGACTGATTGGTTTTCTAAACAGTGTTCTTCCCAGTGGCAAAATTGGGACAACAATATTCAGGAGAATGCATAAATTGGGTTCTGCTTCTGTGTTTCTATGATGCTGATGTGAATATTGCAGGTTTTCAGTAGTGAATTCAGCATTAGGAAACCATGCCTAATTTTGGTCACATTAAGACTTCATTTTAAAATGTTACTAAACTACAAAACTAATCTTTAGTTTTCTGTATATATAATCTAAATATAGCTGTAAAATACATCCTAATCTGTTTAAAATGTGTTTCTAGTACTTAGTGCTGTTATTCAAAACTGTCACATACCTAAAATAACACTTTTGACAATTTAAATGTATTTATTGTATTATAATATTTATCTTAAAAATAAGCATTTAAAAATATCTCTGTGTATAGTTTTATAGGAACATAGGACATTCTTTATGCTAACAACCTAAACAATATTGTAAGAAACTCAGAGATAATTTACTTATTTAAATGTAAAAAGCTATTTTAGAATATGCATTAGTTTTTTACCTATCTATATTTGAAGCATTCTATATTAAGGGCATATATTAAATTACTTGGATCTGCTCAGTGAATTGTAGATGTAAGACCATGGCCTTAGCATCTAAGGAATCGCTTGCCAGTTTGTGTGTGTGTGTGTGTGTGTGTGTGTGTGTGTGTGTGTGTGTGTGTGTGAGAGAGAGAGAGAGAGAGAGATTATATACATTTCTTTTTATATATTATGATCTTTGCACATGACTATCACAGATCTATAATAAGGAAATTTCTAAATTTCTAAGATTCATTTCAAATAGGTATCAATTCTTGTGCATATACACCACACACCTCTGTCTTTCCTGGTTATACTAGTGAAGCTTTGAGTCAGTTATGAGAAAACTGTGGGTCCACCCTCTGTGCTTTTCTTTAAAGTTGTCATATGCTCATGAAATCTGCCATTGACAATTTTCTAAATTGAAAGATTGCCAGAGGAAAAATCCCAGTATGTCCAAAATAAGAAAAAAAAAGTGTAAAAAGAAAATCTAAACATATATCTAGCCCTCAGATTATATTGCCATTATTCTTTCAATGTTGCTTCCACTCAGATCTGATAAAACCACGGGGAAATACAAAAGCTAAATGATATCAATGGCTTCCTTTTTTAAAGATGTCTCAGTGTTTCTCATTCTTAGTCTTCTCAAACTTCTTTTTGTTTTTACACCTACTGTCTTTGAACTACAGAATAATTTCTACAAGAATTTGTGTTTATGGGATCTTGATTTTAATTGTAGTGCATTCTATAGTCACTGTTAAAAGTTTCTGTATAATATATAGTGCTATATATATTCATTTAGAAAAATGTGCATACTCATAACATGTATTTGCTTTTTTGGTCTGATAAAATATATTATTTTCTGAGTCTTCCTGAAAAATTTTTAACTAGATTTATTTATTTTATGTATATGTATATTTTCCTTACATATATCTATAATCTATGTACATATTGACGGCAAAGGAGATTAGCAGAAAGGCTCAGATCCCTTAGCAATAAAGATCAAGATGGCTATGAGGCACTATGTGGGTTGTGGGTATCCAACTTGGATCTTCAGCAAAATCAATATATGCTCTTAACAACTGAGTCATCTCTGCAGTCTCCTTTCTGGATTTTTTTATGTGTCATTTAAGTGTGTAGAAATTTACCAAATATTTTATTATTACTGACTTGTTGGTTATGGATTTTTTGCTTTTGTTTAAAATTGAAATATTTTCATGGAACTTCATTATGAAGTTATTTTTGATAGGTATAGTAATGAGTGTAATAATTATTGTTTCCTGAGCCTAGAAAACTGTTTTTAACGTTTTTATGTTGAAAATATGATATTACTTTAAAGGAATTTTCACTTTACAAATGACTTTAAGTATGGTGCTTCTCTCTTATATGTTTCAATATCATTACTTTTACGTATGAATTTAATAATAATACAATATATGAATGTCATTTTCATTCTTCAAACCAGAATAAGAGGATTTGAAATGGACTTCCACATAGATATCTACTCAAAATATCTCTATGTTATTTCATATTTGACCTTAGTAATAAGTGCTCCATTCACTGATTCAGTGTGTTTTGGAAGAATGGGGACACTGGGTGCTTACTCTATGATCTTTTTAATTAAAACTTCCCAACTTACTTTAGATTAAAAACATATGTTACATCATTTTTTTATTTTAACAATTAATTTATTCATTAACTTTGCATTCCAATCACATTTTCTCCTCCTTCCTCTCCTTCCAGTCATTCCTCATCTCCGTTCTCCCCTCCATCCAATCCATCCATTCTAGCAGACCAGTAGGATTTGATGAAGGAGGCAGAGGCAAGTAGATCAGCAGGTAGGGGCTAACCTGAGCTCCACTCAGCTATCAAATCTTAGTATTAGTCTTGTGGAATGCATTGTACAATGTGCTAAAATACATTTAGTTTCTTTGAACATAAATTAACTAATTGTATTATATGTTCTATTAATATAAACAGCAATAGAGTTTATAATTTAAGGGTTATTAATCCTAAGGTTGAGTTGTAGTGTGTGGTGCTAAATGAGTTGATGCCATCAATATATAAGGATAATATTACAGAAATATTTACCTGGTTTACACACTGCACATGTTGCTTTGTGTATAAGGAAATTGTGTGTAGGGACTATTATGTAGTAAATTTTTAGATGAATTATTGCATTATTTAACAAATAAAGATTTAACATTTCTCTTGAGTTGGTAAGGCAAAACTCAGAATTTTCATGTACATTTCACATGACAAGTAGAAGACACTACTTGGAGGTGTCAGACAGAAAGCACTGTGCTCATAGTTATGCAAGTGCCAAAGAAAAAAGGGATGCATGTCTCTGAATTAAGATGAGCTGCCAGGAGCAAATTAGTTTTGAAGAAAAATGTGAACCACAAACCTGCTTAGGTTCTATTTAAAGAGACCACTTGATAAAACATGCAAAAGTCATTAAATATGAAGAAGGTTTTTCAGCCTTTTTGACATATTCTAAAATTTTGAGATATTCTACTTATTTCTCTGTGGTTCTTGTCAATTATCATACTTTTCTCAAAGACCATTTGACAGGCCATGAAATGTCATGACAGAACATTATTCTCAGAAAGGATGGTATCATTGAAGATGGCAAATGACAGACCATGTGAAATTCCAAGAATACTACTGTGGGTATGTAAAATTCACTATCAGTAAACACAAAGCACACAGAGAAGGAAAGAGAGAGGGGGAGGGAGAGAGAGAGGGGAGAGAGAGAGAGAGAGAGAAAGAGAGAGAATGAGAGACAGAGATGGAGAGACAGAGACAGACAGACAGAAGCATGCAAATGCACACACACACACACACACACACACACACACACACACACACCACATACTTGACTTATCACTTCACAGTCTATCAGTAATGTTAGGATTTCAGATATTAAACTAAATCACTCTTTATTGCGATTAGTGTTTATTTAAGTGTAAGAAGATATATGAAGTTATAATTATTTACTTTATGATTTATGGAAACTATGTAATTATATTGAATAATATTTATATTTTCTTGACAAATACTTATAGATTTGACTTAATCAGAGATTTTAGAATATAAAATTTTCTTTTCTTGTCTGGATATTTGTCTATATACTGTAAACATATATTGTGTATGTGTGTATATGTATATCTATATATAGATATATAGATATATAGATATATAGATATATATACATATATACACACACACACATAGATTTGTGTGTGTTCATATATACAAAGCACACATACAACACACATACTTAGAGAGAGAAACCTTAGTGCATATACTTGATAAATTTTTTCCTGAAATTCATAGTTGATTAGAGAGTAGTTTTAATTGAATGTTCAAAGAGGATTTCAAAATTTTATTTTATTTTTATTTACATGTTCATGGGTTTATCTATCTGTGAGTAGGCACACACAGGTGCTAACAGAACTCAGAAGCAGCCACTAGGTTGCCCGGGGCTAAAGTTAGAGGGACAGGTGAGTCACCTCATATAGGAGCACAAAACTGACTCGGGTTCTCTGGAAGAGCAACAATCCCTCTTAACTGATGACTCATTTCAACACCTTTCACCACAAATAAGCTTAACTTTCAGTTACATTGTAATATGAAGGAGAACCATATTTGAAACCTAACTACACAAAAATCTCTTAATGTGTCTTGAGTTAATATTTATTGGTGTTCACTAATATTAGGAAGAAAAACTTCTGTGAATACTCTTAAATATATATGTAGGCACATATAAATGTTCATGACAAATAGTAAAAGACCTGGAAATATTTTAAAAATAGTATAGCTGTTTTATTAAGTGTTGGTACAAGTTTTTGTTTTTTTAAATTTTTTATTAGGTATTTTCCTCATTTATATTTCCAATGCTATCCCCAAATCCCCCATACCCTCCCTCCCACTCCCCTAGGCCCCCACTCCCACTTCTTGGCCTTGGTGTTCCCCTGTACTGAGGCATATAAAGTTTGCACGACTAATGGGTCTCTCTTTCCACTGATGACTGACTAGGCCATCTTCTGACACATATGCAGCTAGAGACACGAGCTCCGGGGTACTGGTTAGTTCATATTGTTGTTCCATCTATAGGGTTGCAGATCCCTTTAGCTCCTTGGGTACTTTCTCTAGCTCCTTTATTGGAAGCCCTGTGATCCATCCAATAGCTGACTGTGAGCATCCACTTCTGTGTTTGCTAGGCCCCGGCTTAGTCTCACAAGAGACAGCTGTTGATACAAGTTTTATTAAAAATTCAGTGCTCTAAATTTAATCATTCTTTCCACGAATTGCAATTAACATGAAATCTTATTCATAGGCCATTACCTGAATCTATTTATCATGTCAACTTTCTTTGATATGTGTGTGTGTGTGTGTGTGTGTGTGTGTGTGTGTGTGTGTATCCTTTTATAAAAAGTAAAATCCAGTTTTTTATGAGGGATGGAAATCTAGGGTCAAGTAAGGTTTTTTTTTGGGAAAAAAGTTTTAGCCCAGTTATTATTAAAACTTCATAATTTGCCAAATTTTTACTTTAATATTGGCTTCAGATAGAGAAAATATGCACATGAGATGTGCCAGTTACTTCTAAGATTTGTTTAGGAATTGTCCCCACTAAGGGAAACCTGAAACAACTACAATGTCTGGTTAATAGATAATTTGAAAAGTCTATACAAAGCAATGTTAAGATGTATGTCATTTGTTATAACATAGAAGGCATTTTACATTGAAATATTTTCCCTTCTTCCAGATCCTTCTACTGCAATTGGCTGCAAGCCCTAAAAGAGCTGTCAGGGAAAATCATGTTAATGAATGGATCCTGGAAACATATACATAGAGAATTGTGCTGTGCTGTATTATAGGATGTCTTGCAGAGTCAGCAATGTGTTACAAGTTGGAGATCTTGTCATTACTTTGGCAGTGTTTTGTCCTAGGATATACTTATCAGCTGAGAACTGCCATGCCTTGTATTAAAATCCCAGAAATGTGAATACGAAGAGCATCTCGAGCATGCTTACATTTTCATGGAAAACTGTACCGCATTGTCATTTACAAATGCCAGAATATTAAAAGATCAGAATATTAGTACCAAGAAGATTGGGTGAAGATTGTAGATATAAGATAATTCACATTTTCTTCAGAGTTAACTTCCCCTAGAGATTCCCAACATCATCAGTAGTCAGTATCGCTATATAGTCAAGTTAATACCAATAATTTTAATCCTACCAAGCCTGGCATTTAGTTTATATTTTCCTCTTATAAAGTCCATTGATAGCTTCTTATATTGATTTACTACAGATAACTGTGTTCTTTATAGTCTGAAAAAGATAGCAAATTGTAACATCATGCCATAAAACATAACTCACCTTTACAGTCATACAGCAAATCCCTCAGTCCTTTATCATCTCAAGCCTGTGCGTTTACCTGCAGCAGAAGCTGTGGAGGAGCTAAGGGTAGATGTTCCTCCAAGTACAGTGAAGGATTGCCTCAGTATTCCACCAGTGCCCAGGAGATTGATAGGTCATCCAGGAACACATCTCAGATTCTTTCTAACTTTGCAAATAACTCTGTAAGATGTTTTTTGGGAAACCTAAGGTCTCATGAGGTATTATTTAACTAAAAAGCACAATGTTGCCATTTTGCTAGGGTCATGTCTTTCTGAATGTTTACTACTTATGATACTTCAGAGTGGGCCACAATCTCCTCCTTTCCAATATAGCAAACTCCTCTCCTGTCATCCTTCCTATTCTCTAGCAAGAAATTGGTATAATATTCCCATCTGCATCTAAGCACCATCCTTTCATATCTCCTCTTTCTTATATATACATCTGCTCCATCATTGCAGGCATGGGTGGCTTTGTTTTCAATTAATACAAGATATGAAACATGAATGTGGCAATTTGTCCTATAGGTGAACACTTATCATGTTTGAACAGACTGAGATGGTAGTCTAATATTCTGCAAATAAAAGGACTGGTTTATATAAATCCCCGCAACATTTAGTCTTTATCAAATACAAATAAGTCGAAAATATATTGGCAACACATTACCTGCCTTGTTTGTGAGGTATGATTCAGATCCCGTATGTTATCACCAGGAGCTTCTAAGAAATCACCAGCAAGTATTCTTATGCCCAAACCTTAAAAATGTGATCCATATTTCCATTAAAAATTAAAATTTTCTTCAAACTCATTGTCTGACAAAATAAATGAAACCCAGAGGAAAATGGTATCTAGGTATGTTATCATGAGTATATAAATTTAATATAGTACTGGTATGTGCTTATTCACACAGTCATTAAACAAGAGATTTTTGCTTGTTGCACCATTTGTATTAATACCATATTGCTTCTCTAAAGTGCATTTTGTGATAACAGCATGAAATGCACTTCATTAAGTTAAAGTGTTCTGGCTTTAATGTAATGGCTGATGGCATCTCTAATTTGAGAGGCCTGCGAGGTAGTTTTATGGGTGCATTTTCTTAACAACCAAAAGAGAGCTGTAGACTATCTGTGGGATATGGTTTCTCCTCAGGCAAAAATTTATTCCTTTAGCCAAAGACTCTTTATAGATGATAGTAATATTAAGCAAAGTATTGTGCCCTTGACACTTTTCCCAGAAAACAACTTTGTCTCTAATTTTACAAAAACATTTTCCAAAATTTTAGTTCTAGGTATCTTAATAATGAAGTAGAGGATTCTGAGAACAAGTTTTCTCCAGATGATATTTTGTGTAAATTAAACAGACACCTCTATTTTAAAACAACATAAACATTATTATATTTTTCACAATTATAAGAATGAAGTAAATGAACTTTATAATGCGTTGATCCAAAGTTCTACTAAGATTGCAACAAGTCATCGTAAGAAATATTCTCCGTGAGTAAGAATTTCAAATTTTTGTAGTAGACAGAGTAGGTATACAATGCAGGATCACAGGCTCAGGTCAGATGTTCAGGAAGGTTTTGGATAGTGATGCTGATGGCCCAAAGCATTAGTGGCTTTCTGCCCAGTCCTGGTTCTGTTGCTCTGAGAAGTCTCTAAAGATTAAGATTTTACTTCTATAAATGCCATCTTCAATGTGATAGTTTTTCTGCTATATTTTATTTTGTAATACTTTCATATTACATCTCAGAAGGATGCTCTTTTTCTAGTGAAAGACAGAAAGGAAATGAATCCAGATGGGAGGGAAAATGGAGAGGAACTTGGAAGATTAGAGGGAGGTAAAATCATAAGCAAGGTGTATTATGTGAAAAATGAATCTATTTCAATAAATAAAACCCAAACTGAATAATAGTGACTTGTATTTGCAATTTGTTTTAAGGAATAATGAGCTCCATAACTACTTAGTTTTCTGTTTCAATACAAGTAAAAAGAAACAAAAAACAAAAATAAAACTATATAATTGATTGAATATTACAGTTCTTTTTGATAGAAAATAGAAAAGCTATGTCATTGAATTTTGGAAAATATTTTGAGCAACAATTATTTGTGAGCATTTAATATATACCATTGCATTATTAAACAAACTTTTCTAATATATCATTGTTCAGAATGGAATATATTTTTCATTATTTTTATCCTTCAATTCTTTCTCTTTAAGCCTCCTTTCTTCTTCCTCTCCTCCCTGGCTAAACTTCTCTCCTCACAGTAAATCTCCAGGAACCTGAATGTTGGGCCATAACACTAGAGTCTCATCTGTCTGTTGACCAGAACACATATAGGAAAAAATGAACTATTCTCTCAGTCTAACTTTGAAAACCAAAAATTAGAGATGATTGGTCTCTGGTATTTTTTAATATATTTATAAAACTATCCAAATGTCCTAGTAGACAGTCCAAAGATTGTAAACAAGCAAGTTAAGGGCAACATTCTGGCCAAGAGGATCAATGTGTGGATTGAGCACATCAAGCACTCAAAGCACAGAGACAGCTTCCTGAAGTGGGTGAAGGAGAATGACCAGAAGAAAAAGGAAGTCAAAGAGAAGGGCACCTGGGTTCAACTGAAGTGCCAGACTGTGCCACCCAGAGAAGCACACATTTTGAGGACTAATGGAAAAAAGTTTGAGCTGTTGGAGCCCATTCCATATGAATTCGTGGCCTAATGTACAAAAAGAAATAAAGTACCATGACTGCAAAAAAATTATTTATATATCATATACATATAAAATTGCAGAGATGTACTTAACTCTTAACAGTTTCTATTATGGAATCATATATATATATATATATATATATATATATATATAGTAATGTAATTGTATTGGTGTAAAGCACAATAGAACTGAAGAAATATGTTATGAGACGTAACTACTGCAATGAAATCTGTGTTGCATTGTTTAGTGCCTGTATCTCTGTAGGCACATCATATTTTAGTTTTCATTTTGTCATTGGGAAAGAGAAGGTAGAAATAATAAGCCTGTGACTTATGAGAGGAGCAACAGAAGCACAAGAAGAGAATTCTAACATAATGGAAAAGAAAAAACAATATATACCAAGAAGATACTTGGCTTTGTTCTTGTTCTGATATTTGGTATTGATAGTTCATTAACTGATAACATGTTATCAATTCATCATGTATTAAGCATTTCTGAAACAGTGGTGTTTCTTTTTAAATGTATTATGCATTGCTTAAGAATTAAAAGGAAAGGTAAACAAGACATATTTCTTCACTTAAGAAATACTCAATCCAGATTTATTTTCAGAATGGTTGCATCAGTTTGCAATCCAATCTGCAAAGGAGGAGTGTTTTAAAAAGGAAAGAAAGTCAGACAGTGGTGGCGCACACCTTCAATCCCAGCACTTGGGAGGCAGAGGCAGGGAGATTTCTGAGTTTGAGGCCAGCCTGGTCTACAGAGTGAGTTCTAGGACAGCCGGGGCTACACAGAGAAACCCTGCCTCAGGAAACAAGCAAACAAACAAACAAACCAAAAAACAAACAAACAAACCAAAAAACAAGAAAGAGAGAGAGAGAGAGAGAGAGAGAGAGAGAGAGAGAGAGAGAGAGAGAGAGAGAGAGAGGGAGGGAGAAAGAGAAAGAGAGAAAAAAAGAAAAAGAAAGAGAGAAAGAAAGAAAAAAGCAAAAAAGAAAAAGAAATGCTCATTCCAAAAAGAGTCAAGTCTTCAGGCCTTAGTTTGTTCTGGTATTCTTGAAGATTCTTTTCTTTTCTTTTTTTTTTTTTTTTTTTTTTGGTTTTTTGGTTTTTTGGTTTTTTTGGATTTTCGAGACAGGGTTTCTCTGTATAGCCCTGGCTTTCCTGCAACTCACTTTGTAGACCAGGCTGGCCTCGAACTCAGAGATCCACCTGCCTCTGCCTCCTGAGTGCTGGGATTAAAGGCGTGCGCTGCCACTTTTGTTCTCCAGATTGGTTACATAAATTAGCCTCAGTTTCAGATAGCCTCCAAATATCCATAATATCATCCATAAACATCAGAATCTGACAATATCCATTTACTGTAATGGACATGGCCATTTTATTGGGATACAAAAGTTTTCAGGTTTATAAATCATGAGATCTCAGGTTTGTGTCATTTGAGCCCACAAGGTAAAAAGTCAATGCTAGAGTACACCTAAGTGACTTAAAGCAACTTTTTGAATTTAAAATGAATTTTATTAAAGCCACCAAATAAAAAGGGAAAGGAAAATCATTGTGTGGCGAGAAATAGAAGACAGGGTAGCTCATGCATTCTCAGAAATAATGGAAGTTAACCTCATCTGAACCACATAACCAAGATGTACCCAACTAGGAAAGTTTTAATACACATGAATGTTCTTCCTTTATCAGCTGCTTCATAAGTCTAAACTCAGTCTTGGTCAATATTTTTCAATCACAGAAAGCTATAGTACTAATTTTAATTAATACTCACAAATAATTAGCCAAAATAAAGCTAATCAAATATTAATTACCCCTAATGTTCCATGCAGGTGTGTTCCTAATGAAAATGTTTTTAAAATAGTTTGTTCCCTTTGCTTAACCAAACATATATATGACAAAGTTGGTATCATATTATTCACAAGTTGGTATCATATTATTCACATTAATATTTGGCTTCCCTTGAAACATATCAGAGATAGCTTTCAGAGTAATCAATGACCATATGTACTACTCATTATCTATATTTGTTTGTATGTTTGTCAAGTACAACTTCCTCAGATTCATTGGGCTGTAACTGAATTTTTCTTATTGAAAAATCCTAAGGCTCCTAGTCATCTATCATTTAGTTTTCTATATTTTCTAGGAATCTGATATAATAAAACAGCCACGATGTTTAAGAATGATAACAAAATATATCATGCATCATCCTACTTTTTAATAAAACCATGACTGAGAGCTGATGAACCATGATACCCTGGCATACAACATATCATTTCCCATCACATTATAAGTTCTGGTTTTCAAAGTCAGGCTTAGAGAGGATAGATCATTTTCTCTTATGTGCCTTCTGGTGAGAAGATAAATAGAGACTATAGCTTCATGGTCCCAGCATTCAAGTTTCTTGGAGATTTAATTTTTGAAGAGAAGTGTGGCCAGGGAGGAGAGAAAGAAGAAAAGAGGCATGAAGAGAAATAATTGAAGGATAAACAGAATGAAAACCAATTTCCATTCTTAGCAATTATATATTGGAAATGTTTTATTAACAATGCTTGCAGAGTTATTATTAGAGTCACCCGATTTCATTTTACACAGTAGATATTAAATCCCAAGTCATTTTTATAAAGAACATGTCTTTATATGGAGAAACTTCTCTAAAATGGAGTTCATTTTGTTTTAAAAACATTAATTCAGAAATTTATAACTTATGGTGGCATAATTTACCATTATTCCAATTACCCCTGGAGATTCAAGGAGACCACCGAAATGAGAGATTGGTAGACATGGTTAGAAATGGAAACTTTTAGCTCAGGAAACAAATTTGTATGAGAAATGAAAGAGTGGAGGTGAAGTTTGGGTAGGAAAAGTAGAAGAAAGAGTTGGAGGGGAGGAAAAGTGCATGGCAGATACAAGGTAAAGAGGAACTGAGAGAACTGGGAGGGAAAGAGATTAAGATGGGATAAATGGTTTTATGATGATAATTTGAAGTTCCTGTAGAAAGAAAGTGCAAAATATGACCAATTAATATCACAGAACAAATAAAGTACAGGTTATGTCATGGACTGAAAAGTCAGAGCTTTTATATTTAAAAATGTTATGGGATTAATATGTTGTCTCCTTCATTTTGTAGAACTCACATATTTGGTGTTCCTATAACCACAAAAACCTGACAGCACAAAGAAAATGTAGATTTATTATTCTGAAATAAATCTTCAATATTTTGTTAAAACAATTCTTAAAGCTTCATATCATTGGCTAATTTACAGAAGCACTGGTAGGAGAGATAGAATACACATACACACACACAAACACACACACACACACACACACACACATATCCTTAATGAATTAATAAAAAAATGTAAAGTAACTAGGCACACTAAATAATTATACAAAAAATTATATAATTTCAAAGACATTTAAAGATTAATGTAGGGATTTTTTTTTAAACCAAAGCAATGATTTCAGGAGTGAGTTAGATTGTCCCATGTTTCCCTTGGCTTCAGCTAGATTCTTGTAAGATTGTTGATGAGTAGGACAAGGTAGCAAAGGAAGAGCTTTGTCAATCTGATGAGATATGTCTAAAGACAAACAGTCAAATTAACATATCTTTACATTTCTACAATAGACTTAGGCTAGCAGAGATGAAGACGATGAGTCAGCTGGTATTAAAACAGATGAACAAAGGGACCATGGTTGAATGAATACATCTTTCATTGAGATGTGTTTGTCACCAAGTAAAGGTCACAGGAAAATGCCTTGCTGTCTGTGTGAAAATCATTTCAAGAGTTTCTGTCTGATCACTGTTATGAGGAAATAAGTTTACATGTGTACATTAAGTGTGATGAAAGGCTTTGAGACTGTCTTTAGAGGATAGGTATGTAGCTCACAGTCAAAGTGCTTCCTGAGTATAGCTAGTGCCCTAGCTCAATCTCTACCACAAGAAAAGCAAAGTCTGACAGATGGTTCCAAATTTACCAAACAAAACATTCTAGATTTACCATTATTGCATCATTTGAACTATTTTACAATTACAACGTGCTATGCTGGCACAAAGTCTTGTCTTTGATACTATAAGGTTCATATTCTACTTCAACACATTTCAGTAAAAGGTATTATCACTCAACTTAAAATCAAGTATAAGAGTAATTCGTAAATTATCATATACAACTACCAAAACTATCTAAATTTTAAACATTTTGACATACAATTTGTCTAATTTTGCGTGTTTTCTGTGGAGAGCCGTGCTGTGAGCAATCGCCATTATAAGATGGTGCTGGCTTCTACTGCGCCTAACTAGTAAACAAGCCTTATGTGCAAGTGCAAGAGTAAATTCACACCCAGTCACTGCCCATCTCAGGGCGTAGTAATGGGGTGATGGGCGAGCAACTAATCAGGTGCTCAGGTGCTGTCACGCTACATCAGGTGCTGAAACGTCACGCTGCGGGCTATATAAGCAGTGCCATTCTCCTGGTTCGGGGTCTTCCTTATGTTGAAGCAATAAAAGCTTTGCCGTAGAAGGATCCGGTTGTCCAAGTGAATTCTTGCCGGCGAGATTCTAGCTTGGGCGAGAGTTTCCATTGCTGGAACAAATTTTGGAACCATCAGCATCTTGTGAGAATCAATTATAACAATTTCCAAAACATCTGAGCAGTGGCATCATCTCGGAAAACTGTAAAGTACCATAAATTTAAGTCACTTTCTCATGTATTCCTTCATGAATGTTATCTATGTGATGTAATAGAATGAAACACATAAAACATCTGCTCAAACTCTTTTCTGTATCTCAGAATAATGTAAGGCATGTTTCTCACACACTTACAGAAACATCAGGCTTAATACTTCTAAATGGAAACCCTTCATCAGATTCCTTAAGGTGACACTTTGACATTCAGGTCTCAATACAGGTGAGAATTTAGCACCGTGAATAACAAGGCAATTATTGTGAGTGTGTGTGTGTGTGTGTGTGTGTGTGTGTGTGTGTGTGCTTAGTATGCTGAGATTTCATGAGATATATTCTCAGGGATGTATGGGTGAATCATATAAATGCATAATTTTTAATTACACTCCAATAATGGACTATAAGGGTTCCCTCATGTTTGTAAGCATTTATTATAGTTTGGGTTGTTTTTGTGATGATTAGTTTTAGTGTTTATTTTTAATGCTTATAATTTTGGGATTATATTTAGAATGAAATATCTTAAGATAGAATTTTGCACCTGTATTGACATATGAATGTATGTGCACGCCATGCACTACATTTATTTTTGATACTATAATATTTGAATATAAAAGGTATCATGCTGTGCCAGTCTTCAAAGGAGATTAATGTAATGATATCATTGATTACAGGACCTTAGAGGCTAAAACGTGTCCCAAGTTTCATTTGACATCTTCTGAAGTGTTCATCCCTTATCTCACCCCAATCAGTGTCAACACATTGAACAGAACATTGCAGAATACAGAAGTAGTTAGATCAATTTTAAAGTTGTAAGGGACAAAGTTT
Organism: Mus musculus; assembly: GCF_000001635.26. Classification (NCBI taxonomy): domain Eukaryota; kingdom Metazoa; phylum Chordata; class Mammalia; order Rodentia; family Muridae; genus Mus; species Mus musculus. The sequence continues at coordinate 17,250,606 of NC_000070.6, read as the reverse complement.
ATTTTATGTGATTGCATATTGAAAGTTCCCAGTTTTTGTGAATTCATGACCTAAGAGTCTTAAAAGTATGTAAGAGCACAGCTACTTGTTTGTCCTTAACATTCCTCTGTTTAAGTAAGCTGTGACAGAAAAAAGAAAACTTCTAATAAAGAAACCTGCCTACTTATGCATTCACCACAATAGTCAAGCAATTTTCTATCCAGACAAAATAAATTGACCTCTATCTAGCAAGCAAGTCAATAGCCACAATGGGGTAACCATCATTACTTGGTTTATGAGTTTGTCCAAAAGTTCTGTGCTATCAATTAAAAATGTCTACCAATTACTGCTTTTGGAGTCCGTTCATTGCATATAGAATAGCCATATAGTGCACCAATCATGGCTCATGTTTTAGTGCTGACAGAGGCTATAGTACAGAATATGTACTACTGCACAGATCATTTTAGACAAGTAGGCATTCTAGATGTAATTCACCAATCACTGAGCTTATACAAATTTTTAATTTTTGAATTTGAAGATAGATTCTTATCTCCTATAATATATCCTGGTTATTGATTTCCATTCCTCAACTCTTCCTAGTTCTTACCTAACTCCCCTACCTTTTGATTTCACAGTTTCTATACCTCTTTATAAAATAACTAGCTCTAAATCATAAAAATCAAACATGAAAATATAAAATATAATAAAATGAAGTAAAAAAGCCTCATATTGAATTTGAATACAACAACCTAGGAGAAAAAGAATCCCCAAAACTGGCACAAGAGTCAGGGACCCACTTGTTCTCACTCTTTTTCTCTCACAGTAGTCCCATGAAAATACCAATTTAATATATAATATAATTACAAAGGGCCTGATGCAGATGTCGATAGGACCTTTGCATGCAGGTTCAGTCTCTGTGAGCTCATATCCACCTTGCTTAGTTAACTGACATAGCCTTGTTCTCCTGATGACCTTCATCCTCTCTGGCTCTTAAGATCATTTTCCCACCACTTCCAATGGATTCTCTGAGCTCTGAAGACAAGAATTTGCTGGAGACCTCCCATTTAAACTCTGTCTGGGCCTAATGTTTGATTCTGAGTGTTTGTATCTGTTGCCCTCTACTGCAGAAGAAAACCTCCTGATGATGATTGGAGAAGGCACTGATCTATGAGTATGGCAGACTATCATTAGGAACATTTTGTTGCTGTTGTTTTGACAAGAAGTGTTTGGTTTTACCCTGTATCTGTGGGTTATCTAGGCTTTTGTTTTTGTTTACACAAAAAGTGTCAGGCATGGGTCCCTTCTTATGTAGTTGATCTTAAGTAAAAACAAATATTGGGTGGTGTCTTAGTTAGGGTTTTGCTGCTGTGAACAGACACCATGACCAAAGCAAGTCTTATAAAAAAAAAAAAAAAAAAAAAAAAAACAATATTTAATTGGGGCTGGCTTACAGATTCAGAGGTTCAGCCCATTATCATCAAGGTGGGAGCATGGCAGTATCCAGGCAGGCATGGCACAGGAGGAACTGAGAGTTCTATGTCTTCATCCAAAGGCTACTAGTGCAAGATTGACTTCCAGACAACTAGGGTGAGGATCTTATTCCCACACCCACAGTGACACACCCATTCCAACCAGGTTGCACCTATTCCAACAAGGTCACACCTCCAGATGGTGCCACTCCCTGGTCCAAGGATATACAAACCATAACAGGTGGTTATTCCCAGATGTTATGTGTCACTGCTACCCTAGCATATTTTTCAGGCAGTTCAGATTGTGGGTGACAAGTTTTAGGGTTGTGTTGGTTTCAATAACTTTTTCCAGTTACCTGTGCAATACTTTTCTGCACCAAGAATGTAGAGTAGAGGGTTCATGTGGGCACCAGCTTGACTTCTTTATGTTCAGTGAGATATGTGGGTGCTGTTTTGAACACTGGGGCCATGCTGTCACTTTGCAGAGAACAATTCTTTGTCTTTTCATCTGCCAGGGTTGTTTGGAGATTTCCATGGGACCTTCTTGACCAACAACTCAAATGAATACGACTGAGTCTTTCCACTGGAACCCCTACCTGACAATAAGAGACTCCATATCTCCCATTAGTGAGAGTATTCATTAAGATTACCTTCATAGATTCCACAATGTTTATATTGCATTAAGGTTACATACCACTCCCTGAAATACCACCACCAACTCCAGCTATTTTCCACTGCATATTCTTCACCCCCTTCTTTCTGCTCCCTGACCCCTTCATCTTCCGTACCTGCCACTAGGCTGTCCATAAAAATCCATTCTACTCTCTTCCTAGAGAGGGCCATGCTTTCTGACTTAGAACATGCCTTATCACCTATCATGTCTGAGTCTATGGGTTGTATCTTTTAAGTAAATCCATATTATATGTATCTTTCTTGGCTTGGGTTACCTCATTCATGATGATCTTGTTTTGTGTTCCATTAAGTAGCCTACAAATTTCATGGTGTCATTGTTCGTGATATCTGATAACTGATACTTCATCCTATATATCTATCACAAATCTTTAACATTGCTTCTGTTGAGGGACATTTATGTTGTTTCCAGTTTCTGAGTTTTATGAATAAAACCATAATGACCACGATTGAGCAATTTCCTTGAGATTAGATGGGAAGAATAGTTTGAGTATATGCATAACACTGTTAAAGATGTATCATGTGATAGTTTCTCAACTTTCAAAGAAACTACCTTAAGGATTTCCATAGTGGTTGTAGAACTTCACACTCCCTCTACCAATAAAGGGGTGTTCCCCTTGATCTACATAATTGCTGCATAAATTGTTATTTATGTTGTTGATGTTAGCCACTCTGACAGGAGTCTGATGAAATCTCAAAGTACTTTTGATATGTACCCTATTTTTAATTAGACTATCTAGGTTTTTTTGATATCTAGTTTTTCAAGCTCTTATATATTTAGTATATTAGTCCTGTATTGGATATTGGGCTGATAAAATTCTCTTCCCATTTAGTGGGTTACATATTGTCTGATTGACAGTGTGTATTTTCTCAGGTGAAGGGATGAGATGAGAGCCAAAGACAAGTTGTGCTAAAACACTGCTTGGCTTGAGTCCAGAGAGTGTCTTTCTGTTATAACTATCCCATCCATCTTTAAGCCTGGAAGCTTCTAGCCTCCATAGAATTTAATCTTCCAAACTAACTGATTAAATTTGGCTTCTCTCAGCTTCTGACTGAATTGCTGGGCTTCACCTCATACTAACTTTGGCCATATATTCCAATTCTGACTCCTTTTCATACTCTGGCTTTTTCTGTCTTCACCTGTGTCTAGCTTATTTTTTTATACAACCTGTCTCTGTAAAACTCTCCAGTAAAAGTGATATACACATATACCACACTTTCTCTCACTGTTCTTAAATATCCCCTCTTTCTTAGGTTGTTATTATGTGAGTTGAGAATATTCTTTCTTTCACTCATTCTGGCAGATCTTTCTGTGATTAGTTCACTTTATCTGCTCCTTAAATAGGTGCCACTTTCAAAGATTGCTACTTCATTCTAGAAACTAACCTTATTTTCATTGTTAAGGATTAAAGATCTGTCCTAAAAGTCTGTCTGTATTCCAGTCAGATCAGACTTTTAACCGGAGTGTGTCTGTCCTTTGTCTAGATCCAAGTTAACCAAGAAACTCTTTGTATGTGATCCGTTGCCAAAGCAGCCATATTGCTGGTTTAAAATTCCTTTACACAGTGTATTTTGCATTACATAAACTTCTTGCCATTTATGGATTGTAGATCTTAGTGCCTATAAAATCAGTGCTTTATTCAAATAGCTATCTCCAGTGACAATACTTTCAATGCTATTCCACACTTTCTCATTGATCAGGTTCAGTATATCTGGTTTAATGTTGAAGTCTTTAATAAATTTAATCTTGAGATTTAAAAGGTTGTAAGTATAGATTAATTTGCATTTGTCTACATACAGACTTATAATTATACCAGCACCATTTATCTTTTCTCAAGTGTGTATTTCTCCTTCTTTATCAAAAATTAGCTGTTGATAATATGTGGATTTTTGTCTGGGATTTCAATTTTATTTATCAACATGCCTCTTTTTATGCCAAAATCATGTGGTTTTTTTATTACTATGGTTATTTATGTGGTTATTTATTATCCTGTGGTACAATCTGAAAAGAGTAACCATGAGACAAGTAGAAGTTTTTATTATTTAAGAATATTTAAGTATTCTGGATTTTTTCCCTTTCTTTTATGATTTTATTTGTTTATATTTCAAGTGCTGCTCCCCTTCCTGTTCCCTCCTCCAGGAATCTCCCACCCCAACTGCCCTTTGCCTCTAAGAAAGTATGCTTCCACCCACTCACCTATGCCCACATCACTCCTCTAGCATCCCCCTTTTCTGCAGCATCAATCCTCCACAAAACCAAGTGCATCCCTTTCTATTGAGTCCAGACAAGGCAGTCTTCTTTTACATATATAGTTGGGACCATGGACTAACCTATGCTCTTCAGTGGTGGCTTCATCTCTGGGAGCTCTGAGGGTTCCAATGAGTTTATACTGTTGTTACTCCTGGCCATGGACTAGCCTATGCTCTTTGGTAGTGGCTTCATCTCTGGGAACTTTGAGGGTTCCAGTTAGTTTTTCCTGTTGTCACTCTTACGGGCTTGCAATCCCCTACAGTTCCTTCAGTTTTTCCCCTAACTCTTCCATAGGGGTTCCTGGGATCAGTCCAATGGTTGGCTATAGGTATCCTGGATTTTTTGTTATTGTTTTGCCATGTGAAGTTGAGAATTGAAATTTTGAGATCTGTAAAAAATTCTCTTAGGATTTTGATTGGGATTGCATTCGAGATTGCTTTGGTAGAATACCAACTTTCCTATGTTAATTCTACTAATCCGTGAGCATGGAAGATCTTTCCATCTTCTAATATCCACTTTAATTTCTTTCTTTCAAAATCTTGAAGACTTTATCATACAAGTATTTAACCTACCTATCTATATTTACCCAAAATATGTCCTATTATTTGAGGCTATTATTAAAGATATTGTTTCCTTTATTTCTTTCTCAGTCTGTTTATCATTTGTATAGAGAAGGATTACTAATTTTTTAAATTATTCTTATATCCAGCTATATTCCTGGGAGTGTTTATGAGCTACATGAGTTACCTGGTAGAATTGTTAAGAGGGGTCCCTTATATACACTATCATGTCATCTGCAAATAAAAATAACAGCTTTGTTTTGTTTTTAAGACAGGTTTTCTCTATATAGCCCTGTACCTTGCTCTGCAGACCAGGCTCCTGACCCACCCCTCTAATGCAGAGATCCTCCTGTCTCTGACTCTTGAGTGCTGGAAAATGCTTTAATTTTTTTCTTTACAGTCTTATCCCTTTGATCTAATTGGTTTGTCTGTTTGCAATATTTAAGATATAATAAATAAATAAATAAATAAATAAATAAATAAATAAGCAAACAAACAGTCAAACAAGCAAACAAGAAAATGCAGGAGTCACCATTCCAGACCTAAAGCTTTACTACAGAGCAATTGTGATAAAAACTGCATGGTACTGGTATAGAGACAGACAAGTAGACCAATGGAATAGAATTGAAGACCCAGAAATGAACCCACACACCTATGGTCACTTGATCTTCGACAAGGGAGCTAAAACCATCCAGTGGAAGAAAGACAGCATTTTCAACAATTGGTGCTGGCACAACTGGTTGTTATCGTGTAGAAGAATGCGAATCGATCCATACTTATCTCCTTGTACTAAGGTCAAATCTAAGTGGATCAAGGAACTTCACATAAAACCAGAGACACTGAAACTTATAGAGGAGAAAGTGGGGAAAAGCCTTGAAGATATGGGCACAGGGGAAAAATTCCTGAACAGAACAGCAATGGCTTGTGCTGTAAGATCGAGAATTGACAAATGGGACCTAATGAAACTCCAAAGTTTCTGCAAGGCAAAACACACCGTCAATAAGACAAAAGACCACCAACAGATTGGGAAAGGATCTTTACCTATCCTAAATCAGATAGGGGACTAATATCCAACATATATAAAGAACTCAAGAAGGTGGACTTCAGAAAATCAAATAACCCCCTTAAAAAATGGGGCTCAGAACTGAACAAAGAATTCTCACCTGAGGAATACCGAATGGCAGAGAAGCACCTGAAAAAATGTTCAACATCCTTAATCATCAGGGAAATGCAAATCAAAACAACCCTGAGATTCCACCTCACACCAGTCAGAATGGCTAAGATCAAAAATTCAGGTGACAGCAGATGCTGGCGTGGATGTGGAGAAAGAGGAACACTCCTCCATTGTTGGTGGGAGTGCAGGCTTGTACAACCACTCTGGAAATCAGTCTGGTGGTTCCTCAGAAAATTGGACATAGTACTACCGGAGGATCCAGCAATACCTCTCCTGGGCATATATCCAGAAGATGCCCCAACTGGTAAGAAGGACACATGCTCCACTATGTTCATAGCAGCCTTATTTATAATAGCCAGAAGCTGGAAAGAACCTAGATGCCCCTCAACAAAGGAATGGATACAGAAAATGTGGTACATCTACACAATGGAGTACTACTCAGCTTTTAAAAAGAATGAATTTATGAAATTCCTAGCCAAAGGGATGGACCTGGAGGGCATCATCCTGAGTGAGGTAACACATTCACAAAGAAACTCACACAATATGTACTCACTGATAAGTGGATACTAGCCCCAAACCTAGGATACCCAAGATATAAGATATAATTTGCTAAACACATGAAACTCAAGAAGAATGAAGACTGAAGTGTGGACACTATGCCCCTCCTTAGATTTGGGAACAAAACACCCATGGAAGGAGTTACAGAGACAAAGTTTGGAGCTGAGATGAAAGGATGGACCATGTAGAGACTGCCATATCCAGGGATCCACCCCATAATCAGCATCCAAACGCTGACACCATTGCATACACTAGCAAGATTTTATTGAAAGGACCCAGATGTAGCTGTCTCTTGTGAGACTATGCCGGGGCCTAGCAAACACAGAAGCGGATGCTCACAGTCAGCTAATGGATGGATCATAGGGCTCCCAATGGAGGAGCTAGAGAAAGTAGCCAAGGAGCTAAAGGGATCTGCAACCCTATAGGTGGAACAACATTATGAACTAACCAGTACCCCGGAGCTCTTGACTCTAGCTGCATATATATCAAAAGATGGCCTAGTCGGCCATCACTGGAAAGAGAGGCCCATTGGACTTGCAAACTTTATATGCCCCAGTACAGGGGAACACCAGGGCCAAAAAGGGGGAGTGGGTGGTCAGGGGAGTGGGGGTGGGTGGATATGGGGGACTTTTGGTATAGCATTGGAAATGTAAATGAGCTAAATACCTAATAAAAAATGGAAAAAAAATATGTAAAAAAAAAAAAAAGAAAAAAAGAAAATGCAGGAGTTGAAGGGGTTTGCAACCCCATAGGAAGAACAACAATATCAACCAACCAGTTTCCCAAGAACTCCCAGGGACTAAGCCATTAACAAAGGAGTACACATGGTTCCAGCTGCATATGTAACAAAGGACGGCGTTGTTATGCATCAATGGAAGGAGAGGTTCTTTTTCCTACGAAAACTCTATAGGTGCCACAGTGTAGGGGAATTGAGGGCAGGAACATGGGAGTGGGTGGGTGGGTGGAGGAACACCCTCATAGAAGCAGGAGGAAGGAGGAGGTGATAGGGTGTTTCCAGGAGGGAGGGAAAACAGGAAAGGGAATAACATTTGAAATGTAAATAAAGAAAATATCCAATAAAATTTCCAGAAAAAAATGCAGGAAATAAATACGAACATACAAATTCAAAAGAAGTAAAACACACACACACACAAATACAGGCAGACAAACACACACAGACACATGTGTATACACACATTAACCCACACTACCACCAACACTACCACCACCACTACCACTACCACCACCACCAAAACAACAGGAATTAACAAACACTGTGACTGTGAAAACAGGATCCATAATTTTTCTCCATCTAAGAAACACAGCTGAACATCATGGAAAGACATCACCTCAGCTTAAATGGTTGAGAATAGATATTTCAAACAAGAGAACCTCATAAGTAAGCTGCCGTAGCAACTTTAATATCTAAGAAAATAGACTTAAAATTAAAATTAATCAAAAGAGATGAATAAAGACGCTTCATACTCATCAAAGAAAAAAAGACACCAAGATCAGAGTTCAATTCTTAATATCTATGCCCCAAATACAAAGGCAATGAAGTTTTTTTGTTTGTTTGTTTGTGGTTGTTGTTGTTGTTGTTTTGATATTTTCTTCATTTACATTTAAAATGCTATCCCCAAAGACCCCTATACCCTCTACCCACCCTGCTCCCCAACCCACCCACTCCTGCTTTCTGGCCCTGGCATTCCCCTGTACTGGGCATTTGTAAGGCAATGACGTTTTTGAAGAAACACTACTTTGGCTTACATCATATATTGTCTCTCACTCACTGATAGTGAAAGATATTAATATCCCACTCTTACCACTAGATAGGTTATCTAGACAACACTAAACACAGAAATGAGGCAGTTAACTGACATAACCAACCAACTAGACCTAATAAATATTTACAAAACACTTCACCCAAACAGAAAATATTTTGAAACTTTCTCCAAAACTGGCCAGGTTCTTGTATACAATATAAGTCTGATCAGATACAAGAAAACTGAAAGAACTACCTCTATCCTATCAGATCAACAGGATTAAAGCTAGATAACAACAGAAGCTTATAAACACATACAAATTGAACATTTCTCTAATAAAAACTGGATCAAGCAGAAAAAAAACCAAAATATAGTAAAAAAAACTTTATAGAATTTAATGAAAATGAAATGATAGACAGCATAGACAGACTTATAGGACACAATACAAGTGGAGATAAGAGGGAAGTTCATAGTCCTAGATGCCTACATTAAGCAATGGAAATATCTCATACTATCAGCTTAACAGTACAACCCAAAGCTCTGGAACAAAAAGAAGTAATCATACCCAAGAGGAGTAAAAGGCAAGAAATAAAGGGAAAATGGGAGCTGAAATCAGTATAGGAAAATTTCATTTCAAAGTACACATTTTACAGTAAGATCTAAAATATACCATACCACTGAGTATATGTTAATGTGTCAAAACATCAGTTTCTGGTTCTACTTTATGTATTGCTAGGTAACTGATTTAATAAATGAAACTGATTAATATGGAAGTCAGTATATGGGAAATGAGCCCATTGAGTATGCTTATGGTGCTATTGTTATAATATTAATTTGTTAGAAATGATTTTTTTGCTTTAAGATGGAATATGAATAATAAATATTGAATAAATAAATAATACATATTTTATCTTATTCATGGGAAAATCTCTAGCTATTGAAGGTCTTATTTCTCCCAGAATTTTAGATACCAAAAATGCAGTAAGATCAGGGGTTCTTTTTTTGTTGTATTCATTGAAGTAACAGGGCCTCAGATCTATTTTCTCCTTCCAAAGCTAACAATTTCTCAAGATTATAGCTACCCATAAATGTGTTTGTTGTAAACTATAGTCAATAATTATGATTTTATTCAACTTTAATTGTTATTTAGCAAATATAAATCAAAATAATGAAGTAATAGATAGACAATTCATTATAGACAAATAATCTCCTTATAGAAGGTACCTTTATAATTAGAATGCTGAACACATCATTCATACTGAATATTTATTTGACAGCTTTTCCAAGAGCTTATTATGTGCTAATTCTGTGCTGATGAAATTTTGTTTAAATATCTTTATCTTCTCTAGCCCCTGAAACTGTGTAACAGTAATGATTCTAATTTATCTATAGCTAAATAACTCTGGTCACAAAGCACAAAATGATTGATAACTACACAATCAGTGTAAAAAAAGGCACCTCTTTCTCAAGCTAAAGTCAGGAGTAAATGATTTGTTTCTTCAGGTAAATAATAAACAAGAAGTCCTGTGGAAAACTAGTGCTATTTATAACCAGTTTATCTTTCATCCAGCTGATATATTATGTGAGCAGCATTTTGAGAAATTAGATCAGCTACACCAGGGAGAGTAAGTACTGTGGACTTAAATAACACAAGGCCCTCAGAAGACCCTTTCATGAAAATCTAACTCAAAGGCCCAAATGTTTCCAATTACAGTTTTTCCTCCCATAGGCCACATAAAATTTTCCTGCATCTCAATATCCCAGGCATGTTTTCATTTTAACATTTAATTATCTATATTTATTGAATTTTTGTATCAAAGTTCTAGGTTTCTCATCTTGAAATTTATTACCAGTGACTAAGCAAGTAAGTGCATGTCGCTTTTGTTATTGTTGTTTACTAAGTGGTAAGAAAGTGTTCAGTCATAATAAATACTGGGTCATTATCAGATCATAAGTTTGCTGTGAGAAGAAAATGAGGTAAGATATATATTTTACACACAAAATATCCAACAAAACAATGAGGGTATTGTGGTGGTATGAATACGCTTGGGCCACGGAGTAACACTCTTTGGAGGTGTGGCCTTGTTTGAGGAAATGTGTCACTGTGTGTGTGTGTGCTTTAAAACCCTAATCCTAACCAGGCAGTGGTGGCACATGGCTTTAATCCTAGCACTTTGAAGTCAGAGGCAGGCTGACTTCTGAGGCAGAGGCCAGCCTGGTCTACAAAGTGTACAGAGTGAGTTCCAGGATAGCCAGACTACAGAGAGAAACTCTGTCTTGAAAATAAACAAACAAATAAAAAATTCAACAACAAAGAACAAAAACATAAACAAAAAACTGAACAAAACAAAAACAAAAAAACAGACAAAACCCTAATTATAGCTGACTGTAGGCCAGTCTTCTCCTAGTGGCCTTCAGATAAACATGTACAATTCACACCTTCTGGACCATTCCTGCATAGGTGCTGCCAAAGCTCCCTCCTTGATGATAATAGACTGAACCTCTGAACCTGTAATCCAGCTCCAATTGTCCTTAGTAAGAGTTCCCTTGTTTATGGTGTCTATTCACAACAGTAAAACCCTAAGACAGGAGATAATGAAATAATTACAAAAACATGTATTTTAAAGAAAAAAAATACTTTTAACTCATTTCTTATGAATTCTGAGGCTAGTCTAATCATGCTTTCGGCTCCACCAAAGCCATGTTTAAATAATAGCCTGTCTTGTAGCTCTTATAATATTTTATATGTTAGTATAATTATTTGGTTATTAAAAGTATATATTAGTTCTCAATAATAATAAAAAGTGTTACTACTACTTTTATAATTCTTCACATATAATACAGTGTTAAATAATAGTAGAATCTGGAGAACGCTTCCATAAATGGATTTATCGTAAGCTGACAACTATATCAATATGTGCCATGATGAATTTTGAATATACCACAAAGAATGTACCAAAAATATGCAAGATATTCTGCAGACATAGACAAGTACAAAAGCTTTTCTAATAGAAAAATGGGTAAAGTGCCTTTCCTTGGAATCACAGAAGGGATAATACTTAATCGTTCTCAAGAAGAGCTTTCCTCAAAAAATGTTGTCAAGTGTTTCATATAAATTAACAAAACCTCTGCAAAATAGATGAAGGGCAATTCTAGATAACAGATAATATTATATACCTGCATAAATTAAGAGTGTGGCATGTTGAGGCATACTTCAGCAAACACAGTATGAATTTGTGTAAGTATAGGTTCTTCTGAAATATAAAAGAAAGTTAAGATATGGTTGTAACTATATATGTGTACTATTGCATGACATATAATTTAGCTGGACAAGACAGGAGGAAGTAGGATAGAGTATCAAGAAAGAAAAAGTACATGATGGATAAGCACTCAAGAAATGGAAAAGACCATTTAAGCTTGACTTAAATATTGAAATGTCCCCTTCTCCTATCTTTTCTATGCCTTTTTCTATTTTTCACATTTTGTTTATTTTACAGATTCTTATTCATTTGTTTTACACATCTACTCAGTAGTATTTATCTTAATTATTTCTTGAGTATTTTATAAAGATGCTTATCTTCATAAATATACTATGGCTGAGTTAAATAAACTTCTTTCCTAGCTATTCAAGTGGTAAAAACTGGTAAAGTTTTAAGTAGAGAATAGTAATATACTGAGGAGACATATAGAGAACAGATAAATTATGTAAGTGAAAGCTGTTATCCTATATTTATCTATACAGGATGATATTTTAAAATATCCTTATTATCATCACCATGTTTTCTTAAACACTCACTGAAAATGTACACTATGTCTCTAGAGTAATCAAGACAACTTTATAAATTAAATTCTGAATGAAATTTAAAGAAATAAAGAAAATACTTTAGTGAATTTTATAAAGAGAGTCACAGCTGGTAACATCAGCAGCATTTTGTAGTTCTATATGATTTCTGGACATTTAATTTAGTTACCAAGGAAACAGAAGATTGTTTTATTCTCAAGCACCTAATTTTTAAACCACCTACAATGATTTACAACTTTATACTGTCCAAATCTCTGTGCTTTATAGGAAAAAAATGATTTCTTAGACTAGGAACTCAGAGTATCTCACTTAATAATATATTTATGAAGAGTAGAAGATGGTCATATCATTATGTGACTAAAAAGAAAAAAGTATGCATATAGTTTATCTACTTCAGAGTACTTTTCAGATTTTTATTTTTTAGATCATAAAATAGTTTCATTATTTCTCTCTTCCCATTCAAACAATCACATGTATCCATTCTTACACACACACACACACACACACACACACACACACACAATATATATACATATATAATATATATATATATATATATATATATATATATATATATATATATATGTTGTTGGTCTATAACTTACTAATCTGTATGTTTTCAGGGCTGAACATTTGATAGTCAATACCAGATGTTCAGAAAGACTCTTTAGTGGACACTTTTACATATAAATAAAATAGAATAATATAGAATAATGGCAATTGAATAAACCCAGAATCATATGTCTCTAGGATATTGAGGTAAGCACTAAACTCAGAATCGTATCTCTCTAGAGTATTAAGGAAAGCACTTAAAGGAGATTAGTTGTTATTTTTTATTAACATATATATTTAAGCATTTCCTATAAACCACATGCTATGCCAAACAGTTTCAATGTGGCATCAAATGAAATGGCAACATGTAGAGAAAAATCAAAATTATGAGAACCTGGGCAAAGTATGTTTGAGGAAATGATTTTTAATAATAAAATATTGATTTGAGTTAACATGATAGAAATAACTGAAGAATTAAGTGCCAAATATGGGCATGTTTTTACTTGAAGATATTTTGCATTAAAGTCACTTTATTTTAATAGTTTTTGTTTTAATGTGTAGTTTGCCTGCAGATATGTCTGCACATCATGTGAGTGATTGAGCCCTCAGAATCCTAAAGAGAGCATCAGATCCCCAAAATTGGAATTATAGATGATTGTGAGTTGCTATGTGGGTACTGAAAATCAACGTAGGTTTTTTGGGAGATTTGCTAGTGCTTCTCATCATTAAGTATTCTTTCCAGGCTCTTTTATATTATTTTTAGTGTGTGTGTGTGTGTGTGTGTGTGTGTGTGTGTGTGTGTGTGTGCGTGTATGTGTGTAGGGTTATGTGTGCATGTTTATGTTTGGGCAGTTTTGATGTGTGTATCTGTGCATGGATGTGTATATTTATGCGTTTGCCTATGTTTGTGTTACTATATGTTTGTGTGTATATTTTGTGTCTGTGTATATGTGTACATGAGTTCATGTGTATGTGTGTATATTTGTGTGTGTGTGTGTGTGTGTGTGTGTGTGTGTGTGTGTGTATGTGTGTGAACATGAATACAGGTCCAGCATATGGAGAACAATGTGTTGAAAGTAGTTCTCTTCCTCCACTGTGTGGATCCCAAGGATCAACATCAGGTCATTAGGCCTACCAGCACTGCCTTTTCTTGCTAAGCCATCTTGCTGTCCTCCCTTATCGTGGATTTAAAAGGTCTTTCACATACTGGCCAGAAAAGTGTGAATGATGGTGTAGAAGTGAAAATCATCTCATGCAGAAAGTAGACAGTGAGTGGTAATACGAGGCCTATGAAGAATTGCCTAGCATGTATCCTACTCTACAAATCAGTTAACAGGACACATTGACACTCTCCCTGGGGCCTATCCCGCTAATGAACATTATAAACAAATTTTCTCCTCTGAGACAGGCAGCATATGGAGTGAAAACTTAATTAAAGCAGAGACAGAACATTAACCAAGTAAGAGAATGAACACAAAGAGGGCAAACAGAAGGAGAGAGTGGTGCTCTGGGATGGAGGCTGGGGTAGAATGAAGGTGAGAAGAGAATGGTGTGACTGCTGACAAAGGTGAAAATCCTGGCCTCTTACCTGTCTCCCTAGTGACTATACTATATTTTCATTTCCTGCTTAGGAACAACCTTTCTGAAGTTGCGTTTACCAGGTCTTTGTGTGCATTAAGCATTTTATCTATTGCTCTAGGAGCAAATTCAGCTGTAAACATAGACAAGAAAATACCTGATTTCAGAAGTGTCCATATTCTACTAGAGAAATTCAAACTTTAGTTGTAATTTTGCATATATTTACATTTGATATATTATGTTCATTGATATGGAATAAAATTAATTGATGTGTAATATGTTTGTTGCAAATTCTTAAGTATAAAATAAAAGTAAATATCATTATTAGCATGGTACAGATAATGTATTGTGAAAGTAAAAGTGAGAATAGAGGATCTGGTTATGCATAAGTTATTAAACAATATTAAACAAAGATAATGATGAGTGATAAAGAATAATTTTAGTGTGAATTGTAGAAGGTAGACAGGCTTGATTCATCTTTACAGTAAGAGGCAACAATATCTAATGATGGTAGATGTGAAGAGCCAAGGTTTGATGAGCTAAAAAATAGTCTTCACTTTTTTTAAAAAAAATTTTTTTTAATGGCTTCACGCCTAGCTTGAGAATTAATAAATGGCAGTACCATGTCATTAGAGAGACCAGGCTTAAAATAGGGAACATTGAAGGAATACTAAATTGTAGGTGGATAGTAGACATCTAGGAGGAGACATAGAATTCACCATTGCCTGCATATGCATATTCCTGGTTTAAAGGATTTTACTTGGAAGCTATTTCCTTGAAGGAGATATGTAAGTTTTAAATGGAGCATGAAGAGAAAAAAAGAAATTTAAGAGAGTGTGTCAAAAGAAAGGATGTGACAAAGAAAGAATTGCAAATCATGTCACATCCTGATATTATAAAAGAAAAAATTGAAAGCATTTTGGAAGCCCCATATCTTTGTTGATCTTGAGAGGAATACGTCATGGAGTGATGAGAAATAAAGTTGATTGAGAGAGATTCTAAGGCAAGAATGTAATGTGAGAAAGAGAATATGAAATGACAACCCTTCTCTATAAAAGATTAAGATTACATTAACAAGCTTTCAGGGTACAGATTTGTTTTGTTTTCTGTAAAATAAAAGAGTCCAGAGACTGCCTGTGCAATAGTAAACTGAAGGTTACAATCCATAGAATTGCTCAAACACTCCTAAGAAAGGAAGAGGAACAGCAGGACTTCAGTAGAAGAAGGAAGGTTAGCAATGAAGCACACAGGAACTGGAAGAAGGAAGAGTCCACATCATTCTTAAGACTGAGAAAATAGAACATGAGAAAACAGATTTGCAAAGGACAGAGTTTTCCATAGTCAGAGAGGGTGGAAAATTCTTTCTGCTTCTTTTTTGGGACAGGAGATTTTTCCTTTATAAATTTTGTCTTTACCTCAAGGGTTAACCTGAGAAACAGAGTAGTGCCTAGTTGCTTAAGGAAGAAGAAGAAGAAGAAGAAGAAGAAGAAGAAGAAGAAGAAGAAGAAGAAGAAGAAGAAGAAGAAGAAGAAGGAAAGAAAGAAAGAAGAAGAAAGAAGAAGAAGAAGAAGAAGAAGAAGAAGAAGAAGAAGAAGAAGAAGAAGAAGAAGAGGAAGAAGAAGAAGAAGAAGAAGGAAAGAAAGAAAGAAGAAGAAAGAAGAAGAAGAAGAAGAAGAAGAAGAAGAGGAAGAAGAAGAAGAAGAAGAAGAAGAAGAAGAAGAAGAAGAAGAAGAAGAAGAAGAAGAAGAAGAAGAAGAAGAAGAGAAAAGAAGGAAGAAGGAGAAGGAAGGAGAAGGAGAAAAAAAGGAGGCGAAAGAGGAGGAGAGGGAGAAGGGGAGGGGGAGGGGAGGAGAGGGGGAGGGGGAGGAGAATCAAAACAAAATGACAAAAACCAAGCAAGCAAGCAAACAAACAAAAAACCACTAGAATCTGGCATCTTGTACCTTTCCTAAATCAAGCACCAGATTTCTTCCTATAGTCACAGACTCTATTTATCTGAACACTGTTAATGAGCAAGACACATAGGATTGGCCCTTAGAATTAAAACAAGGGGTATAGCAGAGAACATTTTAAAAAAGGTTTTACTTTGACATGAGAAAGGATTTCTGGATGGCAATGCTAGCTAAAAGTAATATTAATGCCTGTGTGCTAAAGGAAGAAGGATGTTTTTTATTGCTTTAGGACAATCCACTAATATTTAGGACACGCTGACTAAATTCATTGAGACATATTTTGAAGATAAGGTTAGGAAAATGGATAGCAAGAGTCTCATAGCCACTTCCAATTTTAGACTGAGATTCTGTGTCACTGAAGATATGCAGCTCTCTCCAGGGACAGTAGTAGCAGAACAGAAAATTTTAATTATAAGAATTTTTACATTAAAGGAATTGTGCAATGAAAATATGTTTAAATTATGACATTCTTTACAAAGGATGCTGCTGATGTTGGTGAAAAATAATCACATTTGTCTGCGATAACTACTATAAAATAATGATGAACCAACTTCTCTACAAAAGTTCCTAGAGGTGGTAGGTGATTATTGTAATTAACAAATAGAGGTTTTAAAACATATTTATACATGTAATGAACTATGTGTACTTGAATAGGAGCAGTAAATACTTTATTCTCTGTAAGTAAATGTACTAATCTTAACCCTGCTGGTAAATTTTTGTGAACCTCATGAAATACAATCTGCCATGCAATATCAATTTTCTTGAAAAATCTCACACAATGCATAATGCATACTATACACTTTAACATTTCCATTTGTATCTGATGTTTCTAAACAATTTTGGTTGTAACTTCAATTCTATTGATTTTTCTCTCTCTAAGAAAACTCTTATGAACCAAAAATGATTCATCTCCTCACAGTGTAAATATTTCCAAATTCAGGATGTACTGCCACAGAGCAGTGAAAAATCAATAGAGTAATTCTGATTAGTGAAATTTCCAATAAGAAACATAACTTGTTTTTAAATATATGTTAGTTGCAGTCATTACAAAATGCTTTATCCTAATAGTGCCATAACTCACTTTAGGGACTGATAGCTGTTCTGTGTAAGAAAGCTTCTTAAGAGCCAATTTCAGTAAACAAAGAATTCTCAGCTGAGGAGTACCAGGAATACTGAATGGCTGAGAAGCACCTAAAAGAAATGTTCAACATCCTTAGTCATCAGGAAAATGCAAATCAAAACAAACCAGAGATTCCATCTCATACCAGTCAGAATGACTAAGATCAAAAACTCAGATGGCAGCATATGCTGGCGAGGATGTGGAGAAGGAGGAACACACATCCATTGCTGGAGGGACTGCAAGATAGTACATCCACTCTGGAAGTCAGTTTGGTGGTTCTTCAGAAAATTGGACAGAGGATCCAGCATTGTCACTCCTGGGTATATACCCAGAAGATGCTCCAACATTTAATAAGGACACATACTCCACTATGTTCATAGCAGCCTTATTTATAATAGCCAGAAGCTGGAAAGAAGCCAGATGTCCTTCAATAGAGGAATGGATAAAGAAAATGTGGTACATTTATACAATGGAGTATTACTCTGCTACTAAAAACAATGAATTCAGGAAATTCTTAGGCAAATGGATGGAACCAGAAAATATCATCCTGAGTGAGGTAACCCAATCACAAAAGAACACACATCGATTACACTCGCTGACAAGTGGATATTAGCAAAGAAGCTCAGAATACAATTCACAGACCACATGAAGCTCAAGAAGAAGGAAGACCAAAGTGTGGATACTTTGGTCCTCCTTAAAATGGGGAACAAAATACCCATGGGAGAAGTTACAAAGACAAAGTTTGGAGCAGAGACTGAAGGGAAGGCCATCCAGAGACTTCCCCACCTGGGTATCCATCCCATATACTGTCTCCAAACCCAGACACTATCGTGGATGCCAACAAGTGCTTGCTGACAGGAGCCTGATATATCAGTTTCCTGAGAGGCACTACCAGTTCCTGACAAATACAGAGGTGGTTACTCTCAGTCAACCATTGGACTGAGCACAGGAGCTAATCTAGCTTCCAATAAAGGAGCTAGATTCAGGACCCAAGGAGAAAAAGGGGTTTGTAGCCGCATAGAGGAACAACAATATGAACCAACCAGTACCCCCATAGCTGCCAGGGACTAAACCACCAACCAAAGAGTATACATGAACGATCTTTGGCTCCAGCCACGTATGTGGCAGAGGATGACCTTGTCAGTCATTAATGGGAGGAGAGGTCCTTGGTCCTAGAAAGGCTCTATGCTCCAGTATAAGGGAATGCCCGGCCAGGAAATGGGAGTTGGTGGGTTGGTGAACAGGGGGAGGGTGGTGGGGATAGGGGGTTTTCAGAGGGAAAACCAGGAAAGAGGAATAACATATAAAATGTAAATAAAATATCTAATAAAAAAAGATACAAAACAAAAATAAAGAGCCGTTTTCACCTACTTAATTCAAAATCAAAATGATATCATTAACTATATTGTGAACTTGTATGAGAAAAGGATGGATATAGAAAGGGAAATGTATTTGAATAATATGGATAGTATATATTCTTTTGATAAGTTATTCATAAAAACATATATGGTGAGAAACATGCCATATTTTATTATGTAAAAGTAAGATTAACACAAAAATGATTAGGAAAAACAGTGTAATCAATTATTGTTATTTTTAATTACTGTTATTTACAGTATTCTCCATTTTGCAAGATGCATGAAAATATAAGAATGGAGCCATGATAATTATAATTAGTGTTGTAATTCCATAAATTGTTCCTGGTTATTGAACTGCTTAGAGATCTTTATAAGATTTCAGAGTTATAGGCTCCTTTAACTAAAATTTAATACAAAAATGAATATTAGGTAGTGAAAATAATGCTCTACAATAGATTGTAAAATTTTTAAGGTGACTTGGGTACATCCACAAGCATGTATCATGGTACATCTAATATTAATAGGAATAAACAAACAAACAAACAAAAACCCTAATAGCTTAGAAATAAAATTAACCTAAAATTGTCTAAATTTATGCCCTTGTTGCATTGTAAAGTCTCTTAAGAAAATTTTGGAGACATAGTTTTTCTACTGGCCTCCACCTTATAAAATTTTAATGCCATAGAGAAACAAATATATATTTCATATGTGTGTCTCAAATATAATATATGATATATAGAGTGAAAGAACCATATATATATATATATATATATATATATATATATATATATACACACACATACATATATGTATGTATATAGATATATACCGTATATATATCTAATTATTAAAAAATAATAAGATAATATTTTTCTGTTTGAAAATAATTTTTGCCTCCTTGGTTCCCGTGGCTAAAGAGCAAGGATACACTTATGAGAATTTATATCCCAAGCCTGCTTGGGTCACAGAATTTTCAGCATGAGAATCCAGAAGAGAATGGGGTCTGGAAAGACTTGACAAAAACTTACAAAAAATACCATATAGAAAAAGAAAAAGAAAAAAGCTGCAAACTCTCCAGACAAAGCCAAATAAACTGATCTTGCACCGCTGACAAGGGCACAGAGGCACTACAGAATGTCTGGGAGTAAAGATGTGTGGCTCCTTATAACACAAAAATGTAAACCCTTGCTTGGACTTTGAAGAAGTTAATTGACATGCAACACATTAAGTCGTATGTAAATTAATATGTAATAGATCATGAATATAAATGGTTAGGCTATATCAATGGGGCAAAAAGCGACGCTTTCAAAAAAAAGCATAGAAACCCTGGATAAGGTAACTTAAAATCTCCAACTCTGTGAAACAAGGACTGTGGGCTATAAGATTTTATCTATATTCTAGCATCCTTTTCATTTGTAATTTTATTATTTCTATCTTTTTCTTTAAGTGATAGAATGTCCTTTTTAACCAAACTTTTCCTACTTATTGGATGTTGCTTAAATTTTACTGTAAAAAAGACATAATAACAATTACAAAAAATTAAACTAAGAAAACTATATTGCTTGATAAATTTTATACCACTAAACTTCTTTTTAATTATTTATATCTGTTTTACTTGTATGAGAGCACAATACAATTATAACCTTTTTCCCCTTCTCTGTTCTCCATCCAATCCCTCTCTTATGTCCTCTCACTGCTCTAGTCTCTTTCAAATAGATATGAAAATGAAGCCTCAGCATTTGGTCTGCAGGAGATGAGCTTGAAAAAGCAATAGCAGTTGTTTAGAATTTTTCTCAAACAAGAGCTGAGCTATCCAGAGATCTCTAGAGAGTAAAAGCAACTCTTCAGGAATGTTTTTCTAATAGAATTTCTGATTTTGGTTACAAAATTCAAAAAGAACAAGCACATCTCTTTTAGAGATTTTCATAGCTCTTTTACAGTTTTTTTTTTTTTTCTAATAGAATTTCTTAGTCACGTAGACACTGGTACTTTAGAATGTTTTCTAGCAGCTATCCAGGAAAGGCTGGCTGAACAGTGAACACAGCGCTTGTACAATTTTTTTGGCTATTTGACTTTGATCAGAAAAAATAGCTTTTAGAATTTTTCTAATAGGATTTATGGCTTGGTTAGAAGATCCAAGAATTTTTTATATCACCTTTCTGAGTTTGGTCAGAAAACCTATTACCTATCCATGGAATTTTTAGACATTTTACTAGACTGGCACCCTGCACACAATATTTGACTTTCAGTCCCTTGTTTTCACTGCTTGAAAACAACACCTTTCTCTCAGGAAATTCTTAAAGCCTTGACATGTTTATATACATGTGTGTGTGTGTGTGTGTGTGTGTGTGTGTGTGTGTGTGTGTGTAATTACTGATGTACAGACTCTACAGCATGTATTTCAATAGCCTATTGATGAGTATAGAAAGACTGTTTGATTTTATAGTGTACCATGACATTATTTTTATAGAGTTTATAACTTCTTGAAATATTTAGTGGATAGGTATGTCAAATTAAACTTGTTCGAAGTCATTTCTTACGATATATAATGTGTCTCAATTATTTCACCTGAAATCAATGGTAAAACATTCTCATAAGTAAATAGCTTTAAAATAAGATTCAGAAATGTATGTATAAACTCTTGGGATCATTTATTTGTAATACTTTTTATTTTCACATTTTTTAATACAATTACTCATATTTCATAAAAGAAACAAAATTTCTTTCTCTTTTCTATTAATTTATATTAAAGTAATATATAATACTCATTTTTTTAAATTTGCCAATAAACTTACCTTAGTCCAGTGCATCGTATGTGGAGAAAATTTTGTGAAAACATAATATCTTATTCTGTCTATCATATCTTATTGTTATATATTACATATCTCATATATTATATATTACTATAACTATCATATGTTATTATCTAGAGTCATTCTACCGTCTTAACTCATGCTCTGAAATGATATATTTTATTGAAGTGTCAACTTTGTCAACTATTCTAAACATAGATGTTTTCTTCTTGGCTTTATGCCTCTAAATGGAAATACAGCAGGCGAATGGAGCATGTATTTCAATACAAAACTAACTGGTTAATGTCAGGAGATATAGTTCTGAACTAATTAGCCCTATATAAAGTATTTTTATCAATGTGTTTTAAGTAGCTCTGAATATAAGACACATTTTCAACATTGTGATGAGACAGGTAGATATTTTTATTATGACATTGGAGGACAAAACTACAATATAACTTCTTTCAGTCTTACAACTTTCTCCTCTCTTTCAATGGCACTTTACCATACATAATGGATTTTGTAGAGCGACACATAATCAAATTTTTAGCTTAGATGAAAATGTTCTTGCACCAGTGTTGATCACATGATGATGTATATTGTTACTAAACACAAAGCATTTCCATGTAAGTTAACTGACTTAAATGGCCAAAAATAAATGTTTATTTCTTCCCATAAAGGTCCAGAGCAATAGTCTCCAAGTTTACAATTACACATGTCAACAGAAGCAGAGTGAGAGAGTACTTGCCCTCTTCTGCTGCCTCATGAGAAAGATTTCTGATCAAGTGAATGTCAAAAATTGGATCATATATCCTGGACTACACGTCTCAAAGACATTTACACATGACATTTCCAAAACAGCAAAGAAATAGATACATCATTTCTTTCCTCATTAAGAACCGAGCTGGGATGACTGTGCCCAGTGAATTGACATTGTGCTGATGGCTGAGCCTTTCCTTCACTCACAGGTTTCTTTAATGACTTCACAAAATGGCAAGAACATTTCAGTTACATTCTGAATCACTTTGATTTGTGCTAAAATTAGCACTCTGCTTCTCATAATAAATTTATTCATGCATTTTATTGTGTCTATCAGCTTTACTACCTAGGTGATCAGCCAGATATATAAAAATGTAAAATAAATTAGAAAGTGGAAATTATCCTCGTGCAGCTTGAATAGTTCTAATGCATTATATGATGTTTTGGTTTTTCTGGTTAACATGATTTTTTGTAATGTTAGAAAAGCCAGCAGTATCAGAATAATTTAGTTAATAATTTATTGTCAATTGAAATAGATAGTTCTTTTAAGAGGCAGTTTCTCATTCTGAACGGTGTTTTTAATATTAAAGAAATAAAGCACCACCATTTCCCCTACTTATGAGATTAAACTTAGTGATAAATAATATAAATTTTTTCTGAGCTATTTCATCAGGTCATGGTCTTTAGGAAGTCTATTAAAAAGAAAGAATACTACTTAAAAAATCTTCATAAAAAAGCAATTCCCACATCCAAGGTAGTTTAAGATATCTTTCAAAACTGCCAGTTGTATTTCTATAAAAATTTGACCATCCTCTTTCATCCTATTTCCTCTCTCAGGCCCTCTTGTGTGTTTCACTACAAGTTCTCCTCAAGTTGACATGTGAGTTTTATGTGTTCTCCTTTCTCTTGGCTAACCTAGATACATGTGGGGTTAATATTAGGAAAATAGTGACTTCATGTATTATGTGCAAGTTGCCTTCTTTCTCATGTTTATTTACATGACTGAAACAAGAAATCTTGGCACAGATTAGTGAATATAAATTCAGTTTGAATTCCTTCCACAAAAGCCTCAATGTTCTCATTTTTAGTAGGATGTGTTTAAATCTGTTAATGGTTGTGCAGTGTCGCTATTAGTTTTTTTAAACCACATTTAAACAAACACACCAATATATCTATTATAAGAATATGTTATCTTATATATAAAATGATCTAAATATGTGTCAAAGAAAAGTATTTTATCAATATCAGAAACACTTTGCAGGTTTTATTTTTTGAACTGACTTACTTATTTGAATAACATTAATGAATTAGAATTTGTTGTTAGCATAGTGTGATATACTAATTAATGATATGCTATAGTATGATATACTAATTTCATATTTCTTTGTGATGTTACATTGAACTAAATGATTAGTAAATTATGATGCAAATAAGTGAGTTTTAAGGTGGGGTTTGTAAAGTAGTGACAGTGGTATGACTATGTAACAGATTTATAGTACCAGCTATATTTTTGTATTTAGTTTCTTTGAGAAGATATACATTATTTATGAGTTGGCTGAAGATGACTACAAGGATTAGTAATGAGATATGAAAACTTTCATCTCAGAGTGTCTATCTAAACATGTGATGTGGTTCTTATGCCTGAGTGTCTGTTTTACTACTCATTATGGGATATGCTAAATAACATGAATTTAAAGAACTGAGTTGTAACCTGCAACCAAATTTCATCTACTTTGAAAACATGCTCTTAATGTATGTTTGGAAACCATTGATAAGCTTTTCAAGGACATCATCACCAGATTACATCTGCATAGTCTGTCTTCTTACAGGGTTCTGTAGCTCAAGTTTGATGGTCTACTCTACTGACTTTTGTTGTTGCTGTTATTGTTTGTTTTGAGATGGGTTCTCTCTGTATAACTCTGATTTTCCTAGAATTCATAATGTAGATCAGACAGGCAAGATGTTCTGTCTGGTTATGCCTCCTTAGTGCTGGGATTAAGTAAAGGGCAGGATATTCTACCATGCCTGGTTTAGAGGTTCTCTGCCTATGTGTTATAACTCTTAGCTTGGATTATTTTGTGGGACCACTATTAGTGTATGAGGGTATATCTCTGATTCTTCCCTATTTCTAAGACTCTTTTCATCCTGTTGGGTTGCTTTGTCCACCTTCAATATGAAGGGCTTTTACCTTGTCTTATTGTATCTTGCTTTCTCATATTTGGCCTTTGTTTCTTGGAGGTCAGCTCCTTTCCGAAGAGGAAACTGATGCAGGGAGATCTGGAAGATAGGGGAGAATGAGAGAGGGAGAACTGTGAAGAGTGCATGAAGGGGAACTGTGGTCAGGAGGTATCATGTGAGTGAAGAATCTATTTTCAATAAAGAAGAAATGTAAAAGACAAAAATTATGGCATATTGGTCACTGTTTTCCCCAATATGTTAAGATTCAAATGAAGCTTTGAAATTTATATTGTAATCTTAGTTTTATAGGAAAAATGAATTGAAATTAAAAGAAATTAAACTTAAGTCAAAGATTTATAAGTGATTCAGTTACGGTTCAAACACAAAGTCACTTTTACTTTGATTATTCAACAACTCGATTTCCTTTAAAATTCTGATATTTCTTTCTTTTAAAAAATGGACATTTTATTTATTTACAT
This sequence comes from Mus musculus, assembly GCF_000001635.26. Lineage (NCBI taxonomy): Eukaryota > Metazoa > Chordata > Mammalia > Rodentia > Muridae > Mus > Mus musculus. The sequence goes on along the minus strand of NC_000070.6, from coordinate 17,225,592 downwards.
TTCAGATATTGCCTCTTCAAACTCCTTATCCCATTGTCCCTTACCCTGCTTCTATGAGGGTGCTCCCCCACCCACCTACCCACAAGTACCCTAGCATTATACTTTAGGGCATCAATCCTTCAGAGGAACAATGGCTTCCCCTCCCATTGATGCCAGATAAGGACCCTTCAGCTCCTTGAGTCCTTCCTCTAATTCCTCCACTGGGTCTTAGTTGGCTGCTAGCAGAGTATCCTTATCCTGCATTGATCAGGATCTGGCAGAGCCTCTCAGGAGACAGCTGTATCAGACTCCTGTCAACAAGCATTTCTTGGCAGCAGCAATATTATCTGAGTTTGATTTCTGCATGTGGGATAGATTCCTTCAGTCTCTGCTCCACTCCATGTCCCTGTGTTTCATTTAGACAGGAGCAATTCCAGGTTAAAATTTCGGAGATGTGTGGGTGGCCTCATCCCTCACTGGGGGTTGGGGGAGCATGCCTAACCTCCGGATATGGGCTTGACAGCTTCTCCCTCCCCTTTGTGAGATATTTCAGCTAATCTCATCAGTGTGGGGTCTAGGGTGGCTCTTGCTTTCCTGGCATCTGGGACTTTCTGGATGCTACCCCCAGTTCCCCATGCCCCTGTGCTACTCACCCCTGTTCAATTTCCTGAGTCTTTGATCTTTTACATTCATGAAAACTTTCTAAAATCCTTACAAAAAGCCCCAACAACAACAAAAACAAACAAACAAAAAAGTCAAAAAATCCCAAATACTATTTTGTTTTGAATATTCTAATATACCATGTTTAGGTTACACTCTTTCTTCACATTAATTTAATGTTCGAGGTTTTAAATTAATGTAATTGAAAATTTCATTGACAATTTTGAAGTTTTAACTGTAAGCCAGTTGTTGTAGCTTACATCTATACTTAAGCTGACACAGAAGTGAAGCAAGAGTTCAAAATCAGTTTAGTCTAGATACCGAGTCAATGCAACCCTAAACTATAGTGAGAATCTCAGAAAAGTAAAGGTAGAAGGATCAGAAATTCAAGGGTAACCTGGGCTAAGTGAGACCCTGCATCAACCACTTTTAAATAAATAAATAAATAAATAAATAAATAAATAAATAAATAAATAAAATTGAGTAAATTTAAATATATAAACATGCATAAAATCTTAATAATATACATTAAAGATTCAAGGATATATGGTATTAAATTATGGCAGGTTATACTTTTTCCAGTTATATGGTAAATTCAACATGGCACATAAATAATATTTGTAAATTAAATATTAACGTCAGATATTTGTTTATTACTAAAATAGTATAGGCAAACTACATACTAAGAGTAAAAATTGAGTTCGATTAAATCAAATTTCTTTTACCAGATATCATTATTTAACATTCCATGCTAATTCCTCATCTAATGCAAAATTGTCTGAATATATAGTTACACAATTACAGTAGGCTTAAATATGTCATCAAAAAAAAGAATATTCTACAGTCACTCTCCTAGTAAGAAGGTAGAAATTATACTCCTTTTAAAACATATTAATTAATATACACAAATTTATTTATTAATAGATTTAGGAAATAAATTTGAATTCATACAAAAGCATCACTCCTAGGTACCATATTGATTAAAAATTACTAATTCTAAATTGTGTTTACTTTATAATATTTATATTTTTTTTTTCATTTTTTTTTTATTAGGTATTTAGCTCATTTACATTTCCAATGCTATACCAAAAGTCCCCCTTACCCACCCACCCCCACTCCCCTACCCACCCACTCCCCCCCTTTGGCCCTGGCGTTCCCCTGTACCGGGGCACACAAAGTCTGCGTGTCCAATGGGCCTCTCTTTCCAGTGATGGCCGACTAGGCCATCTTTTGATACATATGCAGCTAGAGTCAAGAGCTCAGGGGTACTGGTTAGTTCATAATGTTGTTCCACCTATAGGGTTGAAGATCCCTTTAGCTCCTTGGGTACTTTCTCTAGCTCCTCCATTGGGAGCCCTGTGATCCATCCATTAGCTGACTGTGAACATCCACTTCTGTGTTTGCTAGGCCCCGGCATAGTCTCACAAGAGACAGCTACATCTGGGTCCTTTCAGTAAAATCTTGCTAGTGTATGCAATGGTGTCAGCATTTGGAAGCTGATTATGGGGTGGATCCCTGGATATGGCAGTCTCTACATGGTCCATCCTTTCATCTCAGCTCCATACTTTGTTTCTGTAACTCCTTCCATGGGTGTTTTGTTCCCACTTCTAAGGAGGGGCATAGTGTCCACACTTCAGTCTTCATTTTTCTTGAGTTTCATGTGTTTAGGAAATTGTATCTTATATCGTGGGTATCCTAGGTTTTGGGCTAGTATCCACTTATCAGTGAGTACATATTGTGTGAGTTCCTTTGTGATTGTGTTACCTCACTCAGGATGATGCTCTCCAGGTCCATCCATTTGGCTAGGAATTTCATAAATTCATTCTTTTTAATAGCTGAGTAGTACTCCATTGTGTAGATGTACCACATTTTCTGTATCCATTCCTCTGTTGAGGGGCATCTGGGTTCTTTCCAGTTTCTGGCTATTATAAATAAGGCTGCTATGAACATAGTGGAGCATGTGTCCTTCTTACCAGTTGGGGCTTCTTCTGGATATATGCCCAGGAGAGGTATTGCTGGATCCTCCGGTAGTACTATGTCCAATTTTCTGAGGAACCGCCAGACTGATTTCCAGAGTGGTTGTACAAGCCTGCAATCCCACCAACAATGGAGGAGTGTTCCTCTTTCTCCACATCCTCGCCAGCATCTGCTGTCACCTGAATTTTTGATCTTAGCCATTCTCACTGGTGTGAGGTGGAATCTCAGGGTTGTTTTGATTTGCATTTCCCTGATGATTAAGGATGTTGAACATTTTTTCAGGTGCTTCTCTGCCATTCGGTATTCCTCAGGTGAGAATTCTTTGTTCAGTTCTGAGCCCCATTTTTTAAGGGGGTTATTTGATTTTCTGAGGTCCACCTTCTTGAGTTCTTTATATATGTTGGATATTAGTCCCCTATCTGATTTAGGATAGGTAAAGATCCTTTCCCAGTCTGTTGGTGGTCTTTTTGTCTTATAGACAGTGTCTTTTGCCTTGCAGAAACTTTGGAGTTTCATTAGGTCCCATTTGTCAATTCTCGATCTTACAGCACAAGCCATTGCTGTTCTGTTCAGGAATTTTTCCCCTGTGCCCATATCTTCAAGGCTTTTCCCCACTTTCTCCTCTATAAGTTTCAGTGTCTCTGGTTTTATGTGAAGTTCCTTGATCCACTTAGATTTGACCTTAGTACAAGGAGATAAGTATGGATCGATTCGCATTCTTCTACATGATAACAACCAGTTGTGCCAGCACCAATTGTTGAAAATGCTGTCTTTCTTCCACTGGATGGTTTTGGCTCCCTTGTCGAAGATCAAGTGACCATAGGTGTGTGGGTTCATTTCTGGGTCTTCAATTCTATTCCATTGGTCCACTTGTCTGTCTCTATACCAGTACCATGCAGTTTTTATCACAATTGCTCTGTAGTAAAGCTTTAGGTCAGGCATGGTGATTCCACCAGAGGTTCTTTTATCCTTGAGAAGAGTTTTTGCTATCCTCGGTTTTTTGTTATTCCAGATGAATTTGCAAATTGCTCCTTCTAATTCGTTGAAGAATTGAGTTGGAATTTTAATGGGGATTGCATTGAATCTGTAGATTGCTTTTGGCAAGATAGCCATTTTTACAATGTTGGTCCTGCCAATCCATGAGCATGGGAGATCTTTCCATCTTCTGAGATCTTCTTTAATTTCTTTCTTCAGGGACTTGAAGTTTTTATCATACAGATCTTTCACTTCCTTCGTTAGAGTCACGCCGAGATATTTTATATTATTTGTGGCTATTGAGAAGGGTGTTGTTTCCCTAATTTCTTTCTCAGCCTGTTTATTCTTTGTGTAGAGAAAGGCCATTGACTTGTTTGAGTTAATTTTATATCCAGCTACTTCACCGAAGCTGTTTATCAGGTTTAGGAGTTCTCTGTTGGAATTTTTAGGGTCACTTATATATACTATCATATCATCTGCAAAAAGTGATATTTTGACTTCCTCTTTTCCAATTTGTATCCCCTTGATCTCCTTTTGTTGTCGAATTGCTCTGGCTAATACTTCAAGTACTATGTTGAAAAGGTAGGAAGAAAGTGGGCAGCCTTGTCTAGTCCCTGATTTTAGTGGGATTGCTTCCAGCTTCTCTCCATTTACTTTGATGTTGGCTACTGGTTTGCTGTAGATTGCTTTTATCATGTTTAGGTATTGGCCTTGAATTCCTGATCTTTCCAGAACTTTTATCATGAATGGGTGTTGGATCTTGTCAAATGCTTTTTCTGCATCTAACGAGATGATCATGTGGTTTTTGTCTTTGAGTTTGTTTATATAATGGATTACATTGATGGATTTTCGTATATTAAACCATCCCTGCATCCCTGGAATAAAACCTACTTGGTCAGGATGGATGATTGCTTTATTGTGTTCTTGGATTCGGTTAGCGAGAATTTTATTAAGAATTTTTGCATCGATGTTCATAAGAGAAATTGGTCTGAAGTTCTCTATCTTTGTTGGATCTTTCTGTGGTTTAGGTATCAGAGTAATAGTGGCTTCATAAAATGAGTTGGGTAGAGTACCTTCTACTTCTATCTTGTGAAAAAGTTTGTGCAGAACTGGAGTTAGATCTTCTTTGAAGGTCTGGTAGAACTCTGCACTAAACCCGTCTGGTCCTGGGCTTTTTTTGGCTGGGAGACTATTAATAACTGCTTCTATTTCTTTAGGGGATATGGGACTGTTTAGAAGGTCAACTTGATCCTGATTCAACTTTGGTACCTGGTATCTGTCCAGAAATTTGTCCATTTCGTCCAGGTTTTCCAGTTTTGTTGAGTATAGCCTTTTGTAGAAGGATCTGATTGTGTTTTGGATTTCTTCAGGATCTGTTGTTATGTCTCCCTTTTCATTTCTGATTTTGTTAATTAGGATTTTGTCCCTGTGCCCTTTAGTGAGTCTAGCTAAGGGTTTATCTGTCTTGTTGATTTTCTCAAAGAACCAACTCCTCGTTTGGTTAATTCTTTGAATAGTTCTTCTTGTTTCCACTTGGTTGATTTCACCCCTGAGTTTGATTATTTCCTGCCGTCTACTCCTCTTGGGTGAATTTGCTTCCTTTTTTTCTAGAGCTTTTAGATGTGTTGTCAAGCTGCTAGTATGTGCTCTCTCCCGTTTTTTCTTGAAGGCACTCATAGCTATGAGTTTCCCTCTTAGAAATGCTTTCATTCTGTCCCAAAGGTTTGGGTACGTTGTGGCTTCATTTTCATTAAACTCTAAAAAGTCTTTAATTTCTTTCTTTATTCCTTCCTTGACCAAGGTATCATTGAGAAGAGTGTTGTTCAGTTTCCATGTGAATGTTGGCTTTCTGTTATTTATTTTGTTATTGAAGATCAGCCTTAGTGCATGGTGATCTGATAGGATACATGGGACAATTTCAATATTTTTGAATCTGTTGAGGCCTGATTTGTGACCTATTATGTGGTCAATTTTGGAGAAGGTACCATGAGGTGCTGAGAAGAAGGTATATCCTTTTGTTTTAGGATAAAATGTTCTGTAGATATCTGTCAGATCCATTTGTTTCATCACTTCTGTTAGTTTCAGTGTGTCCCTGTTTAGTTTCTGTTTCCATGATCTGTCCATTGGTGAAAGTGGTGTGTTGAAGTCTCCCACTATTATTGTGTGAGGCGCAATGTGTGCTTTGAGCTTTACTAAAGTTTCTTTAGTGAATGTGGCTGCTCTTGTATTTGGAGCATAGATATTCAGAATTGAGAGTTCCTCTTGGAGGATTTTACCTTTGATGAGAATGAAGTGTCCCTCCTTGTCTTTTTTGATGACTTTGGGTTGGAAGTCAATCTTATCAGATATTAGGATGGCTACTCCTGCTTGTTTCTTCATACCATTTGCTTGGAAAATTGTTTTCCAGCCTTTCATTCTGAGGTAGTGTCTATCTTTTTCTCTGAGATGAGTTTCCTGTAAGCAGCAAAATGTTGGGTCTTGTTTGTGTAGCCAGTTTGTTAGTCTATGTCTTTTTATTGGCGAGTTGAGACCATTGATGTTAAGAGATATTAAGGAAAAGTAATTGTTGCTTCCTGTTATTTTAGTTGTTAAAGGTGGCATTCTGTTCTTGTGGCTGTCTTCTTTTAGGTTTGTTGAGGGATTACCTTCTTGTTTTTTCTAGGGCGTTGTTCCCGTTCTTGTATTGGTTTTTTTCTGTTATTATCCTTTGAAGGGCTGGATTCGTGGAGAGATAATGCGTGAATTTGGTTTTGTCGTGGAATACTTTGGTTTCTCCCTCTATGATAATTGAGAGTTTGGCTGGGTATAGTAGCCTGGGCTGCAGTTTGTGTTCTCTTAGTGTCTGTATAACATCTGTCCAGGCTCTTCTGGCTTTCATAGTCTCTGGTGAAAAATCTGGTGTAATTCTGATAGGCTTGCCTTTATATGTTACTTGACCTTTTTCCCTTACTGCTTTTAGTATTCTATCTTTATTTAGTGCATTTGATGTTCTGATTATTATGTGTCGGGAGGAATTTCTTTTCTGGTCCAGTCTATTTGGAGTTCTGTAGGCTTCTTGTATGTTCATATGCATCTCATTCTTTAGATTTGGGAAGTTTTCTTCAATAATTTTGTTGAAGATGTTTGCTGGACCTTTGAGTTGAAAATCTTCATTCTCATCCACTCCTATTATCCGTACGTTTGGTCTTCTTATTGTGTCCTGGATTTCCTGGATATTTTGAGTTAGGATCTTTTTGCATTTTCCATTTTCTTTGATTGTTGTGCCGATGTTCTCTATGGAATCTTCTGCACCTGAGATTCTCTCTTCCATCTCTTGTATTCTGTTGCTGATGCTCAAATCTATGGTTCCAGATTTCTTTCCTAGGGTTTCTATATCTAGTGTTGCCTCGCTTTGAGTTTTCTTTATTGTGTCTACTTCCCTTTTTAGGTCTAGTATGGTTTTGTTCATTTCCATCACCTGTTTGTATGTTTTTTCCTCTTTTTCTGTAAGGACTTCTACCTGTTTGATTGTGTTTTCCTGTTTTTCTTTAAGGACTTGTAACTCTTTAGCAGTGTTCTCCTGTATTTCTTTAAGTGATTTATTAAAGTCCTTCTTGATGTCCTCTACCATCATCATGAGATATGCTTTTAAATCTATGTCTAGGTTCTCAGGTGTGTTGGGGTTCCCTGGACTGGGCGAAGTGGGTGTGCTGGGTTCTGGTGATGGTGAGTGGTCTTGGTTCCTGTTAGTAAGATTCCTCCATTTACCTTTCGCCATCTGGTAATCTCTGGAGTTAGTAGTTATAGTTGACTCTGTTTAGAGATTGTTCTTCTGGTGATTCTGTTACCGTCTATCAGCAGACCTGGAAGACAGATTCTCTCCTCTGAGTTTCAGTGCTCAGAGCACTCTCTGCTGGCAAGCTCTCTTACAGGGAAGGTGCGCAGATATCTTGTATTTGGACCTCTTCCTGGCCGAAGAAGAAGGCCCAAAACAGGACCTTTCTCAGACAGTGTGTTGCTTTGGCAGTTCCCAGGTGGTACAGACTCTCACCTAAGCAGACTAAATTCCTAAGTTCCTTGGAGTCCCGGGACCAAGATGGCGACCGCTGCTGCTGTGGCTTAGGCCGCCTCCCCAGCCGGGTGGGCACCTGTCCTCCGGTCCGGAAGGTGGCCGGCTGTCCCTGGCCCACACAGGGTGCTGCCTCAGCGCCTCTGTGCTTCTGCCTGTTCCAGAAGCTGTCAGGTTCTCTGGCGCACCCTCTCACCTGTTCAGACTAATTTCCTAAGTTCGGCGGGTCTCGGACCAAGATGGCGACCGCTGCTGCTGTGGCTTAGGCCGCCTCCCCAGCCGGGCGGGCACCTGTCCTCCGGTCCGGACGGTGGCTGGCTGTCCCCGGCCCACAAAGGGTGCTGCCTCAGCGCCTCTGTGCTTCGGCCTGTTCCAGAAGCTGTCAGGTTCTCTGGCGCACCCTCTCACCTGTTCAGACTAATTTCCTAAGTTCGGCGGGTCCCGGACCAAGATGGCGACCGCTGCTGCTGTGGCTTAGGTCGCCTCCCCAGCCGGGCGGGCACCTGTCCTCCGGTCAGGAAGGTGGCCGGCTGTCCCCGGCCCACACAGGGTGCTGCCTCAGCCCCTCTGTGCTTCTGCCTGTTCCAGAGGCTGTCAGGTTCTCTGGCGCACCCTCTCACCTGTTCAGACTAATTTCCTAAGTTCGGCGGGTCCCGGACCAAGATGGCGACCGCTGCTGCTGTGGCTTAGGCCGCCTCCCCTAATATTTATATTTTTATATAAGATAATAAAATGGGCAATGGGAATCATGATTTGAGAAGATAATGCAGTATGAAAATTTATTTTACATCAAATATCTTGCAGAATTCTTTTGTATCTAAAACAGTATATCTAAAATTTAAAAGGGCATAAAGATTTAGGAAATTTCAAAATGGTTGGTAAAAGAACTCTCAACATATTGGAATTCTAAAACGTGTTGTCTTGAAATTCTAAAAAAAAAAAAAAACAAAAGCAAAAACAAAAAAAAACATACTCCTATGAAAGCTTTTACAAAACAAACAGAAGAGTTTGTGATATAATATTTATGCCAGAAAAAAAAATCTCAACATACTTAATTATTTTGTTTGTTTATTTCTTTGGCTGTTTTTTGTTTCATTTTTAAAATATTTAGAATTAACCTTGAACTTATTCATATTTTCATCTGTATATATAAATGTTTCTGGTTTGGGGGCTAAATTTTCAGGATATTCACAAATATAACCTAAACTTTCTTATCATATTTAAATCTATAAATATTTTAATATACTGCATAAGAACTCTGAACCCCTTAGACATATCTAATTCAAAATAAACAAGTGTTAGAAAAAAAATCATGTGAGAATGAAAAAGTAAATAACTTAATGCTGTAATTGTATACTTTGTACCATAGTCTTTATTTTTAAAGTAAGTCTGTGCTGAGATACACCTTTCTGGTGTTATGTCTATGGTTCCATATTAACATAATATAATATTGATGCTAGCAAGAAATCTCACAAATAAAATATTGAAAATAAGGAATGAAATATTTTTCAGTTTTATTTATTTCAATAAATAAATCGCTGTCATTATCTGAACAGTCTAACAATGCATTTACAGTGGCAATCCTGGCAGGCATGGAAATAAATCTTGAGTTTAATGTCAACATTGTGGAACTTGGAATACATTCCTCTGATTGAAAGGAAAAATAAATAAATAAATAAATAAATAAGTTTTTTAAAGGTGCTATTTTCAGTAAGCTTGATCTTAAGAAAACAACCCTCTGATAAAAATTAGTTTAATCTGAGATGTTATTATTCTTCTTTGAAGAGGAATTTTTTACTTTGAACCAACCTTGTATAAATATTAGAAAATAGTGCATACATTTAATAGTTACCATTTCTATTTGCATTTAACTAAATAATTGATTTTATATATCTTTTCTCAATTTACTATATATTAAAAGTTTATGTTTCATTGTCTTATAAAGGTAAATAACATTTTATCAAAAACTTTGTAGATTTCTGTTTCAAATACATGTTATATTTATTTATTCAAAATTCTTTTAACATTCTAGCAGCTTAAACATTACTTTGAGAGTCATCTGTCTTATTATGTTAGCACATGCTTAAAATACTAGCTATTGAAACTTAAAACAAAGTGATTCTGAGTTTGAAGTTAGCCTAAGGTGCATAGCAAAAGTTTATTCTTAAAACTAAAATAAGCAAATAGAACCTTCTCCAAATAATTATTTTAATCAATGATCTTAGAAATTAGTGGAAATAAAACAATTATCTAAAAGAACATGTAAAACTTTATAATTCACAGATTTAGAGTTGGTTTAAGAGTGCTCATATCAGATTATCTGAGGGTAAAATAAAATCTTCTATAATGTAATGTTAGGATAAGTAGTAAATGTATTATTTGAATAGTTGAAAATTGCATAATTGGGTAAGGAGTTGCTAGCTATATTCAGTAGATGATCAAAAGTAGTAACCAGCTGCCAGCCTAAGAGAGTCAACAGTCAGCTGCACAGCAACAAAGAATTGTACCCAGGCAGTCCTTGAACCTTCCAGATCTCCCTTTGCTCAGATGTATCTGCTTATCTCTGAATCAGAACTAAGAGCCCTGGATGGTGAAGACAGGGGAGACTGCAGCAAATGATTCAGAGACCCTCTGTCTCGTGAAGTCTGAGCCCAGCAGTTTCCACTGAATGTAAAAGATCTGAAGAGAAGAGAGTCCAGTTTCAATACTCAGCTTTCAAACCCACCCCACCTATCCCCTTGAATCCAGTTCTGCTGGTGTGCAGCTGGCAGAGATGTGTTGCTAGTAGTACCTTCACCTCTATTTGTGGTCACTTGGTTCACTATTTGGTCCTGAGAAGCCTTACATTACTTCAAGACCATACTGCTTCGTTGAGGAGGTAAGAGAATCCCAAGAATACCCCACTTGGAAACTTGTCCTTCCAATTCCCTTGTGGTCTGGTCCTCTGGAGCATAGCCGTCAGATTAAGTTCCACCGGAGGCACAGCCAGCAGAGACATTCATTGTATGGCCCACATCTCCTCTTGCCTTCCCAGGAAATCCTACCATCATCAGGATCATCTAGCCAACACCAGAGAAAACCATATGCCTGAAGGACAGCATAAGAACAAAACCAACAAGAACTAGGGCAATACGGCACCAGCAGAGCCCACCTATCCTCCTACAACCAGCCCTAGATATCCTAAGGAAACCGAATCACAAGAAGATGACCCTAAATCCAATCTTATAAAGATCACAGAGGCCTTTAAAGAGGATGTAAGTAAATACATAAATTCTGGAAAATACAAACAGGTAAAATATTTGATAACTGCCCAAGGCCTGAAAATGGAAATAGAAGCAATAAAGAAAACAAAAACTGAGACAATCATGGAGACAGAAATTCTAGGAAAGAGAACAGGAACTGCAGACATAAGTATCATCAACAGAATATAAGAGGTGAAAGACAGAATCTCAGGTGTAGAAGATAAGATAGAAGAAATCAATACATCAGTGAAAGAAAACTCAAAGTCTAAAAAGTTCATAACACTAAACATTCAGAGAGAGCAGTTTCCACAAATGGGACTGGTCTAACTGGAAGTCTACATGTAGCAGAATAGAAATAGATCCATATCTATCACCCTGTTCAAAAGTCAAGTCCAAATTCAGCAAAGACCTCAACATAAATACAGCTTCACTAAATCTAATAGAACAGGAAGTGGGGCATATACTTGAAATCATTGGTATAGGAGAAAATTTCTTTACCAGAACCCTAGTTGTTCAAGAACTAAGATTATATTAATTGAGTTATTAATAATTTATTAATAACTGAGACCCCATGAAACTGAAAAGTTTCTGTAAGTCAATGGACACCAGAAATAAGACAAATGGCAATCTTCAGATTGGGAAAGTATCTTCACTAATTCTACATCTGACAGAGTAGAAGTACACAATATATATATAGTACTCAAGAAATTAGACACAAGAAAACCTAATAACCCAATTAATAGATAGGGTACAGAGCTGAATAGAGAATTTTCAGTAGTGAAATCTTGAATGCCTGAGAAGCAATAAAAGAAATGCTCAACATCTTTCATCATCAGGGAAATGCAGATTATACAATTCTGAGATTAAAACTTGTACCAACAAGAAGGGTTAAGGTCAAAAATTGAAGGAATAACACCCGCTGTCAAGGATATGGAAGAAGGGAAGCAGTCATCCATTGCTGGTGGGAATGCCAACTTATACAACTACCCTGGAAATCATTTGGGTGGTTTCTCAGACAATTGGGGATAGTTTTACCTAAAGAATCATCTATACAACTCCTGAGCGTATACTGAAAAGATGCTCCAGGATACTACAAGGACACTTGCTCAACTATGTTCTTAGTAGCCTTATTAGTAATAGCCACAAACTGGAAACAACCAAGATATTTGCAACTGAGGAATGATTGTAAAAAATGTGGTTCATTTACCCAATGGACAACTACTCGGATACCAAAAACAAAGATATCATGAAATTTTCAAATAAATGGATGGGACTGAAAACTACCATCCTGAGTGGGTTATGTAAGATCTCCCTTACCCCAACCCCAAGAGACAAGTGTTGTATATACTTCTACCCTTATGTATGGATAATAATCATAAAGTACAGGTTAACCACACTATAGACAGCAGACCCAAAGAAGCCAAATAACAAGGAGACCCAAGAGAAAATGGATGAATCTTTTTCCAAAGCAGAAACAAAATAGATGGATGGGGAAAATGGGTGGGTGATGGGATATGGAACAGAGCAGAACCAGGGACAAGATGTAGAGAGAACAGTGTAGAGAGAACGGAGATTGGCAGTGAATGGTAAATGGAGGATGTTATAGAGACTTGGAGAGGAGGGAGGCCCCTTTGGAACTATGGAGGTGATTATAGCTGAGACTCCTATCTGGGGGTGATATGGATCCTGAAGTAGGCAATTTGTGTAGCCAAGAATAACTCCCAATGGAGAGAAAAGAATAGCAACCTACTCACAAAACTCCAAATGTGTCCTGTCTTCAACATGTTCAGTGATGAAGATAGAGCAGAGAGGGAATGAATGTCCAACCAACTGAGATCCATCCCATTGGAAAAAACTAATCCCTGACACTATTAATGATACTCTGTTATGCTTGCAGACACAACCCTAGGATAACTGTCCTTTGAGATCCTCCACCCAGCAGCCAATGGAAAGAATCCCACAGCCAAACATTAGATGGCGCTTGGGGAGTCTGATGGAACAATAGAGAGAAGTATTGAAAGCCAGAAGGAGGACAGAGCCTCCAGAGAGTCAACTAGCCTCCTCCCTTGGGGCCAACAGAGATTTAATACCAACCAAATAGCAAGCATATGCTGGTTCTAGGCCCTCTGCACAAATGTAACAGATGCCCAGCCTGGTCTTCACTGGGTGCCCCACAAGTGGAGCTGGTACTCTCCTTGTAACTGTTGCCTACCTGCCTCCAGATCCCATTCTTCTAACTGGGCCACCTTATCTGGTTTCAGTGGGAGAGGATGTTCCTAGAAATGCAGTGACTTGATTGTCCAGGAAGTGGGGTAAGGTGGTGTTTAGTGTGTGAGGAAAAGAGGAAGAGGGGATGGGGAGGAGAATCTGTGTGAGGGGATTCTGGGAGAAGACAAAGGGCTGATATTGAGATGTAAAATGGGACAATAAGTAAATTAAATTTACATAGTAGTAATTATAAGGCCAAGCAGCCTAATAAAGTTTAAGGAAGATAGATGAAAAAACAAGTAACTACCAGATTTATACGTAGTATAGTTTGTAATCAAACTATTTGTAATTAAAGAAAAGAAAAGTTAGAGAGTCAGAAGAGAAAAACATCCAAAGGAATTGAGCAAGAACAGAGTACTCAATTTTCACTTAAATCACTGCCAGTCAGTAGAATTAGATATTGAAGAACTATTTTAAAACTAAAAACTAAAATTACAAATTTGTTTAAGACACACTTTGAAATGTACAAATATAAAAAAAGAAACTTACCAGTAAAGTCAGAGAGGTTTGTCACTGGCAGGCATGTACTACAATGTATGGTAAGAGTTCATCCTATGGACAGGAAGGGTAAGAAGAGGAAGGGAGTGAACTTGAAACAAAATGAGCATAAAAGATGAGATACCACATGCTTGGAAAACAAAACAAGACAAATGAATAATAATAATAAAAAAACAGTAACAAAAATCATCACCCAATACCAGGAACGGTTTGCCACTCTGAGTTATTAGCCAGCAGAATCCCATAGAGCCTCAAATATTTCAGACTATTGCTACTTCTCCCATGTGCCCTCACAAATTTGACTGTAAGACTCTATTACTGAAGGTACCATAAAATTTATTTGTAAAATGTTGAAAAAACAAAGATACTGTTATGAAAACTTCATCCTGCTATCTAGTTTTTGTAGTATTATGTACTCTCTTGGAAGATAAAAGCAATTATCCATGTTATCTAGATGTGAATGCTGTGTGCCCTAATAATTTTGTTTGTATGATGTATCCTTTCTGCCTTTACTGGTCAATTTCTTTATTTGTATTTTGTACATTGTGCAATTGCGGCATCAATGTAATAGGGCTAGACATATGTTTTCTAATAGGATGTAAGACCCACTCTATGAGATGGTACTCATATTGAGCATATTGTCAAGGCCAAAAATCTATAATTAGTAATGGTCTCATGGAGAATTTACTGCTCATATTGTGTCAAACAGGTATGTTTTATTAAATAAATTTCCAATGATGTATCTATATATTCCTAAATTAAAGTATATCTCAACCTTCTGGAAGTGAACTGCAATAAACATAAAGACAAATAACTGCTGAGGTACAGAGAATAAGGGACTTCAGAGTGATCAGCCCTGAATGGGACATCTATTTCACTCCTGGATGTGTAAGCCTCTGAGTTCATTGTAGAAGAAGGTGAAGAATAGTTCATTCTATTTCCACATAGAATTAACCATGAGGAAAGGGTACCTGTAAGAGACATAAAAATAAAAGAATATTTGAACTCACAGCTGTTTTGCCAGCATTTACGATATCAGGAAAAGTCCAAGGTAAATAAACATCCACTTTGGAGAAGGGATTCTGGCCATAAAAATCCTGTGACAAATAAAGGAGCAATTGGCCATTGATAGCTGCTAGAAAAAGGAGAATCTATTTTCTTTAAGATTGTGAACATTAGTAGGTTGACCATGTTCCAGGGTATAAATTTCATTTACTCTGATGAAGTGATGAGAGCCAACATTCAATTTCTGTGAATATATGGCTTGGGCTGAGCCCCAGTACATTTTCTTTTTTGTTTAAGGTATAGGCCTGGAAGATTCTAGCCTTCATTTAATCTAATCTTCTAAGCTGACTGAGTCAATCCAGCTTCCCTCACCTTCTGAATGAATTGCTCTGCTTAGCCTCATACTAAATATGTTCTAATCTTCTGGACCATTCTTGTTCTGTGGCTTGTTCTGTCTTCACCTGTGTCTAGCTTGTTCTTCCTACACTCTTTCTCTGTAAACTGTCTTAGTAAAACTGTCATGTTCATCTACAACACCACACATCACACACCACAGCTTCTCTCCCTTGCTGCTCTTAATTTACCTTTCTTTCCTGTGTTCTTCTCCTATGAGTTGAGCATAGTTGAGCATATCCTATCTATGACTCATTTTGTCAAATCTTTCTCTGGGCCCTCGCTTTGTCTGCCTCTCAGTTACATATCACTTTCAAACACGGTTGCTTCCTTCTAGCAACTAAACTTGCTTTCATTGTTTGGGATTAAAGATGTGTACTAAGGGTTTATCTATATTCCAGGCATATGATGCTGTTATCCAGGGCATGCTGTGCACTCTCTGGATCATATAGACACAGAATGTCTTTTGATATGATTCCTTAAAAAAGCACCCATGTTGCTGAATTAAAATTCCTCTGTACCAGGGAAGACTCCACACTCAAGAATATTTGGACAATGCAAATTTGGCTTGACTAGCAAAAGAAGAGATTATCAAACAAAACAACACTAACAAGAAAAACAAAATGGGATTTAGCAGTGGATCTGGGAGCAGTTCTGGTACTTGGTGAATATGATGAATTTAATTTTTGCAGATAATTTATAAAATATTGTAGCTACCCACAGCTACACAAATCAAGCTCCTGAATGGGAGACTGGACTACATGGAAGGAAATGGGGTGGGGGGGGGGAAATAATAAGACCAAGACAAGATACTGATCAAGGCCCAGAGTTTACTCTGTACTTATAAAGGGGAAGGCCCATCCCCCACCACACCAGGGTGTCAGCACTTGATTGCCAGGTTGTTCCTTAATCAGAAATGTCTCAGGAAGACAGGTTCAGCCTTTCAGTGGGTAAAGGTGTCTTGGAGAATAACACAGGTAGCAGAACAATAGACCTGTCTAGATCAGAAGACTCCACCCTAGGCAGTCTCTTCACAGTGGCAGAATAGGTCTGATCCAGCCTGCTCAAGGCTGGGGTAAGCTACAATTCCTCCCTAAATATATAATAAAAAATTAGCTTGACTAGGGCATAAAATTTACTTATGCTACATGGTCCTGCCTGGGAATTATGATGGCTGGTGGCCACGCCTGTCTTGGGACTTTGGTCTTCTATTAACTTATTCTTATCTGTCCTGGAAAACATGTGCAGCGTGCTTGTGTTTATTTGCACAAACATGTCTCTATGGTGTTATGAACAAACCACTGCATCTTGGCACATGCTTCTGTCTTACATTGAATAATTCAGAGACCCAGTGGCCCGTCTTTGACTGCCGGCCGTCATAGCACAACTTTTTCCCAATCAGACCAAAGCCACAATATGTACTCAATGCATCTCTTCATATCTATGAATTTCTGCCACCTGCCCTTGCTGAAGTTGAGTCTGCATGCTTGCTGAAGACAAGCCTGCATAAAGGTAACTGACCTGCTTGAAATACAAAGCCAAGAGATGAAAAGCAACAGGATTAAGGCTGTGTGTCCATAAATCCAGGTACTCTATTCAGTTGCAAATTAACAACAAACAAGTCCAAGCTCTGGCCTCCTGGGGTGGGGGAGGTGGCTTTGGGAATCAGCAAAAAAGCTGTTACTTCTTATGTAAATAGGCTATGCTCCAAGTTAACTCTGCTGGCTAATAAAGATTTTTAGCTCTCTTCATAATAGGAATCTCTAATATTGGATTTATTACTAGACCAGTCCATGATTAAGAATAACTGATCACATTAAATGAAAAAGAAGAGTCATTATAAACTCCTCCTTTTGAATAATTTTTCTAAGTCAGTTTCCACAGTCTCTAATGTTCTCTGTCCCATAAAGTTAAAGACCTTGAAGCAAGGCAGCTTAGCTTGTTTAATCTGGGACAAAAACAAGCAAAGGTGGGTCAAGAACATATACCCAATACAGCTTTCTTGTCATCATTATCAGGGCACTCAGCAAGCTCACAGGTCAGCCTGTTACATGAATCACTCTGGCAGCTGGCATGCTCCTGCAGCAATCTGTGGCGAAAACACAAGCGTGTCCTCTTCCCCATATTAAGTACCTGTTTAGGATTATGCCATATGACAATAAGTAGATCCTTTTCATCTCACCTAGGCATGAGTATGCCTAGTTTTAAGATACTATAAGGCATTCAGCAAGTTCTTTGACATACAAATTTTAAATTTTTAAAAATAAAAATATGATTTAAATAATGTACATGGGGATATAATTCCATCCCTTCTTTGTTTTTTAAGATATAGTTTTTAAAGTTCCATAATACCTTGTCCTTGAGAATTATAAAAAAAATTCAGGAACATGAGTAACATTAAGTTATTGACAAAACACCTCAAATACTAGACTGTAATAGCCAGTTCCAATATCTGTTTTGATCTGATTTGGAACACCAAGCATAAAAAAATTAACATAGGGAATGACTAATTACACTTTTAGTTGCTTCTCTTGTTAGAGAAGTTGTAGCTAGAAATCCTGAAAAGGTATAAATAGTCACATGTGAATTTTTTTTAAATCAGAAATATGAGTATCCATTTGCAATAATTGATTAAGTATAAGTCCTCATGAATTAACACCATTGTGTGGAACAGGTAGAAACTGAGAACACTGAGAACAAGTCTTTACAATTTGAAGTGCACATTCTGTAAAAATACCAAAATATTATCCCAATCGAATACTACTTTGATGATGTAAAGAATGAAATTATATGGCCAATTATTCTTGTGTAGGGCCTGTAATCTGCCTGGGATAAAAATCTAGTGTGGCATTGCCTTAAGAGTTCTTGTCCAGGCAATCTAGAATGAGTTCTTAAATGTCCAAAGACTGTCCTTTAAAGGAACAGCATTTTTTTCTTATGAGTTGTATGTGCATAAACAGTTGCAAATTTGAGAATTCATAGTATCTAAGAAATGATCAATTTTAAACAATTGTAAGCCCTGGTGTGTGTGTGTGTGTTTGTGTGTGTGTGTGTGTGTGTGTGTGTTTGTGTGTGTGTGTGTGTGTGTGTGTGTGTGTGTGTGTGTGCATTATTTGTATACAAATTAAAGCTTGATTATTCAACATTTTAAAACACTGGCTACAGCACACAATTCAATTATCTGTGCTAAAGGAAGAGGAGACTCAAAAGAATAAACATGTAATTCAATCACATATACTTTTCTCCCATAGAAGGGCTGTTTTAAATATAGTAAATGGGATGCATTCATGAATAAATTGACAGAAAATACAAAAGCATGCTTAGAACCAATATTTAACACTTATATTGGATAGTGATTATCAGTTTTACCTAAAAAGTTTGCTATGCTATAGGCCAAATACCAATATTCTGTAATAACCAATTTAATTGCTGTTTGGAACAAGGAACAGATGCTTCATCAGGTTTTGAAGACACAATTTTTGTTGTTGTTTTTCTAAAATGCTTTGATGAATTTATCAAAGAATTCTTTATTAGCACCATAGCAACCTTAAAATTGGATGTTAAAACTTTACTTAGAGATGAAGAAAGATGATTTTACATTAATGTTCTCTTTTGCCAAACAATTGCTGTGGGCACATTAACAATAACTAAATTAAGCAGCTAATATTTGATTACCATTTATTACAATTGATAACAATTGATCACAGAAACTCTCTCTATTTTCTGCAAAGACTTTTGTTTCTCAACAGTGAATTTGCATCTCCCTTGATAACATCCAACCAAGGCTTAAGTCACCTTAATCTTAGCCAATTAACATCTCTTGGAAGCTTGAAAATAGTTTGAAGTAAGCAAATCTTTTTTTTTTCCCTTAAATTTTCTGTACGACAATTTTTTAGGATAACTAAGACCATAAATATTAAAAAGATATTGCCTCTGAATATTTTCTGGAGCAATAGCTACTCCCCAGAACTTTAAAGATCATTGTGTAAGAGCAAATATTTGAACTAAACTTCCCTTCAGAGGCATTTGCTAATAAATTACATTCCATTTAACAAACAATATACAATGAAAGTATTAGCTTCTTGTATTGAAGCAGAGCCAGAAAAAATATGTAAATGAAAAAACAAACTTTCAAATCTAAAATAATTGTATATAGAGTAGGCAAGCCTGCTTGTAATGCTTCTGTAGTTCTACAGCCTCATTGACTTTTCACAATTTAAACTTTATTTTGAACAACACCTGGATAGATCTGCAACAATGTTGTTTAGCTAAAAAAAAAAAAAAAAGAAAAAGAAAGAAAAGAAAAGAAAGAAAGAAAGAAAGAAAGAAAGAAAGAAAGAAAAAATCCCCAGAAGGCAAGGAGAGACAATGTCTCAAGAACTTCCCTAGGCACGGTTTGCAAAACAAAAGAAACACCACACAAGCCTTTATGAGGCTGCTCTGAGCTTTGCATTAACTCAAATGTGAATATTTCTTAGTCTGAATATACAGTCTGAGTTTTGACCCAAAGATTATCTCTCCTGTAGTGAGGAACAATTTGACCGACTATTTCTTCAATTTTGGACATTCTTTCTTAAGATGACTTATACTTAAAACATTCCGTATAACTTTAGAACTGTGAAAAAATTGCTTGTACTATAGTCCCCTGCAGCAAACATAGCCAAACTGATTGTATGAGAGTCTAATTTCTGCACAAAGATGAATGTATCTTGTTAAGCCTGTCTTTGCTTTGTATGACAGAATGGCTGCAGGGAGCTGCATTAGTGTTCTCATAATATGATTACTACTGTAATCATCCTAATTACAATATATGGGTGAGTTAAAAATCTTAAATTTGTGATCAAGCTGTGAACTGTGGTCAATGAAACATTGGCAATTTTAACCATAATTTTTAAGATTCTTTTGCAACGTGCAATATACACACACACACACCTTTTGGTAAGCAAAATCCAATTTCAAACAATTTATTATCTTTAACAATCAATACCAGAAACATCACTTTTATGTTACGATGTTTGGCTGCCCATTCATACATACGAATGCATGACAGTGTAAATTTTAATTCTTCATTCAAGAAACATTGTTTTAAATCTTATCTAAGTCTACTTTCTAGGATAAGAATTACATAAAATATTATCCCAATTTAAAAGTATCCTTAGAGGCCTAGTTTTCTGGGCTGATTTATATTACTTGTCATTGTTTAAAATGACTCCAACCCTGAGTTACCAGTTTAAAGCTAACTTTATCGTTACCAGAGTTACACCTTTTAATCCTACCCAATAACTTACAAGCCAATATTCTATGACCAAGACATGCAGAGCATATTGGCATTTAAGACCAGTCAAATAACAAATGAAGTGGCTACACAAATCTTATAAATTTAAACAAATCAAAGAATTTTAATTTTCTAGATATAATTTCAAAATAAAAAGCACTTTGTCATTTGCTGAATCATAATAATCACAATTGCAGAGAATTTTCTAGGAAAAAACAACTGTCAGCTTATTTGCCTTAGAACTAAGATGCTGCAGACTCCTTTTTTTAAAAAGAGCATTTCAGCAGGAGCTATCATGCTGTGTGTTCCTCCTGGCTAAGGTGCGGGGCTATAAAATATTGTTTAAAATATCATTTTTTTCTCTTCTTAACAACTCCAAAAAAATGGTAGTGATTTTTAAAATATGTAATTTATAACTCCATGAAGTCATAAAGAAAAACAATTTAAACAACCATGATCAAGTTTCAATTCATCTTCTTTAAAATCTAAGTTCATTTAGTTTTGAATTAAGTATCTTAAGAAACACTATCATGAGATAGACTAAACTAAGTTCCCTTGTTCAATGTCTGGGTTGGAGTACATCATCGGTCAGCCCATTAACTAGCTTCATGCCCTTTGGGAATCTACAACAAAGTGGTCTTCTTTTTACTAAGGCATAATTTTTCAAGATTTTGAATAAAATGTAATTTATAATTTATAATTATAATTATAAGAATAGCAAAATTGTTTATGTTCTTCCTTTAAGAATTAATGAAATATCATTGATGAATTCATTCATACATTATTGAGACATAGCAATAAGACCAATAGAAGCAAGTAAATTATATTATAAGTAAATTAATTACAAATGGTTAAAGAGGTGAAAAGAACAAAGTGTAAAGATAATTATAAAAATGGAAAATATTAAATAAAGTAAACTATAAATAATTGATTCAAGGTAAAATCTATGAACAATTTTATTAACAGTCTGTAAACCTCAAATGAAACAAACATTAAATCTCAACTTCTCCAAATTAATTAAAGAAACAAACACTTTTAATAGCAAGTAAACACAAGGGGGATATATATTGAGAGACTACATAGAAAAAGTACTCCATGGAAACACAGTTTATAAGAAAATAAGTGTTTCTAGGAGATAATGTTTTATGATGATGTAGATCTGAGAAGCCAGCTAAGTAGTTTAAGGCAGTTGCTACATAATTGTGATGAAAGGAAATAAAACTTGAGACATGTGATTCATGTAATTTATGTCAAATAGCCCAAAGAGTTGTTTGTGAGCTTTAAAACCTGGGGCTGAGAACATAGCAGAACAGGCCAGGACATGCCTGGGCAGGCCCGTCGTTACATGTCCTGACTGGCCTAGTGCCTCCCTATCTTCCGCCCTTCTGACAGTCTGTTGATGTTTAAATGAACCAATCATGTGAAACCGCGCCAATTCCAGCCCCACCCCTTTTCTGTAAAAGTCCCTAGCTTCCAAGCCTCAGGGTCGAAACCACTGTCTCCTGTGTGAGATATGTTTCGAACCGGAGCTCCGCCATTTTGGCTCCACCATGTGGTCAACACCTCTGTCTCCTGCAGGAGATATGTGTCGGCCTGGAGCTCCATCATTAAACTACCTCATGCTTTTACATCAAGATGGTCGTCTGTTCGTGATTCTTGGGTGCACGCCGAACGAGAATTGAGTGGGGGTTTCCCCACTAGGTTCTTTCAGTGACAGCTTGAGTTTGACACCAGAAACCCTAAAGAGAAGTAAAGAATGGACTACCCCAAATAATTTTCCTCTGACCTCTGACTTCTAAATGTGTACTATGGCACATGTGAATTATTACACAGATGCACAGTCTCTCTCTCTCTCTCTCTCTCTCTCTCTCTCTCTCACACACACACACACACACAATAAAAATAGTCAATAAAATACTACAGATAATGAACCATATTTCATAATTTACAAAGATTCAAATCAATTTGAACAGAAACTTAAGAATACTAATACACAAAAAGCTAAAACAAATGGAATCACTATGTAATTACTAGTTGAGGCTTTAAAAACTTCTTACTTAATAATTTGCAGGCAATATCTCCCACGATATCAAACACATATAATCTATTAGAAAACTACTACCAGTTCACTTTGATTTTATTCAGTCAATATCTCACTGACTCTACACTGAAGCCAACAGTATGTTAAGGATTAAGTTCCAATAAGCAAATTTCCACACACACAATGCAGAGGGGAAAACGAACTTTAATAAATTATGGTGCTATTTATGTTAGTAGGTGAACCAAATTTTAGAAGATCCCATTGCAGATATAGAGGCAATTGTTCTTGAAAAACAGTTTGTTTTCAGTAAGGAATTTGGAGATTTAATTGGGTAGGGGTTATATCTGAGACTGGAATTGTGAGATAAGTAAACATTTTTAAAAGACAAAGCAACTTAAGAAAGATTAATTGCAGGCAATAAAATAACATCTATAAGATTTTGGTCCTGCCAAAGGTTCTATAATTTATTGGAAACAATATAAAAACCAGATAATGAAAAAAAATGTGAGTAGTATTACAGTAAAGATGGTTTTCACATCACTAAGATTCTAAGATATGAAAATTTGATTTTAATATATAGGGCTAGATAATCATAAAGACACATCATAATTATGCTCTTTAAGTGTGGCAAGCTGGCAAACAGCTGAGACAGTTCTGAAAGGCTGGAGTTACGAGGATTAGTGGCACTCTAACTGATAGTGAATGGATGTGTTGCTTTCTTTTTAATTAGATGCAAGAGGTGCCACATGAGACTTGTTATTAATGAGCTACTTAAATATATAAGTTGTCTAAAGAAGGGCTAAGTCTATCTCTAATAAAATCCTTTCTCATTTATAATTTCTCCACAGGTGATAAAAAATGTTTTTATAGCTGACATCTCAGAAATTGTAAAAGAGCCTAGATGTACTCATTTAACTCTGAAGTATATACAACTGTTGCTTGATCTTTGTTTTCTAGCCTCAATAGTCAGTAACAAGCCAGTTTGCAAAGCATTATTATTGACACATTTTCTAATGATCCCACCTCCTCCAATTTTGCAAATGTGACTTTAGTAATGGTTCTGATATCCTCATGAACAACATACTGTTTACGTTTTGTAGCCTTTACGTTTATCATCATCATTCTTATAGTAATGTTAAAATGTTTATAATACATTGCATTTCATTATTAAGATAAAGATCAACCTGGTCCATATAGCAAATTACAGGAGGGCTAGCTGCACAGCAAGATCAAATCTAGAAAGAAAGAAAGAAAGAAAAAAAAAAGAATAAAGCAAACAAATGAAAATGCACTCAACCTGAGGCCCTGAAGTCTTATGAGTTTTAAATGTTAATTTAAAGATATAAATGCTTAGAAATTTTGGGGAAAATGTAGATACTTAAATTAATATCATCTTTTTGGGAAGCTGAAAAGATTCATAAGTGACTAAGAGTACTTGTGGCTCCTACATGTTTGTTCGCTATCATCTATAACTCTATATTGTGAGATTCAGATGACCTTTTCACCAGCTCTAGGAGTGCAAACTACCCAGACAAACACATATGAAATGAATATATATTTGTATTGTTTCAATTAGTCATTTTCTTTATTTATATCTCAAATGTCGCCCCACTTTCAGTTGCCCTCCTCTTTGTCTAGTAGGGTACATTCCACTCTGGATTCCCCTTCCCTGGGGCTTCAAATCTCGACAGGATTAGATGCATCACCTTCCAGTAAATTCAGACGAGCAGTTCTATGCTGCATATGTGCCAGGCACCTTGGACCAGCCTGTGCGTGTTCTTTGTCTTGTAGGTCAGTCTTTGAGATCTTCCAGGGGTCCAGGTTAATTGACACTGTTGGTCTTCTTATGGGGTTGCCATTCCCTTCAGCAGCTTTAATCCTTCCCCTAACTCTTCCATAGGGGTTTCCTTTTAAAAAGTTAGGGGCAGGAAATAAATCTTAATTAATTTCATTTCTTATCATTTATGTGGCTACTTTAAGATTTAAAATTACATTTATGGCATATATTGTTTATGTGACAGTATACTAGTGAGAATAATTTATGTTGTGTTGAGTCATAAAGCCATATAATGATATATGCAAATTTTGGGGTTCCTTTGGGGACTTAATATTATATGGAGGAAAAATGCTCATAAAAATGTATGTGTTATTTTAAAATATGTGTTTTTATCATATTCAAGTTCTCTCCAAAATGAACGCACTTGATCACGCATGATATTATTTAAAAGCACCTGGTAGACAGCAAAATTAGTAAGGGGATAAAGGCACTTATCGCCACGTCTGAATACCTGAGTTCAATCTACAGTACCCATGTGAAAAAGCAGAGAACAGACGCCGTGTAATCTCCTCTGATCATGTCCATTGCACGATATACATGTATATATAAACAAGCAATAAACATGTAAATGTAATTTTTAAAATCTGGGATCAGTTGGAGGCTTAAAAACAGGAAAAATGCCTTAATGCTTTGTCTATAACTAGATAGAGAAATTAAGCTCTGATGTCCAATGTATGGCCATTATGTTGATTTCCAAGCTAAATAGTTTTAACTGTTAACAAATCTTCAAGGATTCCTAGCATAGCAACATCTTCCACTGTGTAGCATGACCATACAGAGTGAATCAGCACTCCATGGAAGACCTGATCTGTGTAAGCAGCAAGCAAGGCAAGTATTGCTGATGCTCTTCCCAAGCAAACCTTCCATCTCATGCTTGCAATGAAAAATTGGAACCTTATTTTAGTATTTCTGTGAAATCCTGTTAGTGATACATAGTATGTTGTCTACCCTCATTAACTAACAAGGGACAAGTAATATTTACACAGGAATAGAAAAGCAAATACAAGTTAAGCATTCAATGTTCAGTGGCATTCCAGAAATAACTGATTTTGATGTTTTGCTACAAGAATATTTACAGAGTTGAGTGAACAAATTTGAAATTAATCTAAATGTTCTTTATGGCTGCCACGAATCAATGTGCTTCCATGTAAAGTGTGACATTTGTTTTGATTTATTAGTAGCCTGAAGATCATGTGTTTTACTATCAAGAAAAAAAAATATTAAGAGATAAATTCCCACTTTCACATGTATGCACCCTAGTAGATTTGCAGTAAACCACATTTTCATTAAATTGCCATGTATGTCAGTCAGAATTCAAAGATTACAAGATGGTGAAAATGAGTGCAGAAATTTCAGCTGGTCAGCTGAGTGAAGTCTTAACATATGTGATAGGAAGTCATTCCTGTCCAAGAGCTAATGTAATCCAGCTAATGGTGAAAGCCTCTTTATTCCGTTGTCTAGACTGGAGTGCAATACTGGAGATGTACATGCACATAAATCTAGGATGGAAAAATTTGAAGGAACACGAAGTGGAAAAAAAAACTTATGGTCCTGTATCAACAAAGAGTATATTTTATAACTTTTTTAATTAATTATTTACTTAATGTCTTTAGGGTGGGGAACATGAATGGCGATTTAATGGAAATTAAAGGACAATTTTTCTCATCTCTAACCCATGGATTTAGACTATTTATGAGGCTTGGAAGTCAGAGCTTTTATCAGTCAATTATCCGGTGTGCCCCATAATTGATGATGGAAAATGAACCAAAATCCAAAGTTTTAGTTGCTTTCAACAAATGAAAATATAATTGAACATTTAGACATGGAAAAACATTGAGCTAGACTTACAAAGATAGTATTTATAACAAATTAATAGATTTCAACTTCAAAGCTTTCAGACATCTTGATAAAAATGCATAAAAATAAGAACAAAAGAAACTGAAACACTGTGAACATATGGTTAAAATACAGTATAAAGAAATTTAATAAATATAAACAAATGATAAAATAAGTATTTATGTTATTTAACAATATTTGAAGTAAAATTCACAAAAGATTTGCAACAAAAATTATTGGTTATCTCATGATAACCAATAATTGTAAGTTAAGATAGAATAAGCTATCTTAAATATCAAATTAATAAATATTAAAGAAAGAAAAATTTCAAGGTTGCTATAGATTTCTACAATAATTCATTTACTGGTCTTGTACAATTATATAATAGTAAAGGCCTTGTTGAAGAGGAATTAGTCTCCGTACTCCCTGAGTTTTAAGTATGTATGTACTGTCTGGCACTATCATTTCATATTTAATACATAAGTGTTTGACTTACTAATAAGCAATGAAAGATAGAAACAAATGAAATGTAAAGGAAGGGAATAATTAAGTACTCAAACATCTGAGAAAGAATTTCATAATGTTTTTAAGTGGCATGAAATTAATATTGTAAAAGTAAATCATTCTTGATTTATGAATGCAATTAAGAATAGATAAAAATATATTGATGATAGTTTCACCTTAGTAATTATTGCATTAAAATAATAGTCTCTAAAATTGATGAAACAAATTCAAGTTATAGTGGTAAACTACAATAAACCTATGAGGATCACTACATGTACTCACTAAGTAAAATGAATATAAGCTTTAATTACTCTGTAAATGGTTGCTTTTTATGAACCCATTTTTATAAACCTGTACATTCACATTTACTCAGATATAATATCCATTATGCAACAATCAATACACAAATGTAATATTTTCTGTCATGCATCCTCCTGTTTAGATCATTCAAATTAACTCAAATTGGGAAGTATTGCTGAAGTATAAGGGCTAGAGATGGCATGTCCAACGAGTCAGTGACCCTGTGAAGGGACATGGACAGAGAGGGGTGTGCAGTCTCTAAATGAGTCACAGTAATCCTCCTCCCTAGTTACCCTTGCATGGTAAAATGTTTCACATGATAAATTTATTACCTGCAAATTTATGTGTGCTTTAAAATGTTCCTCTACTCTCTGTACTTCTGGTAACATGGTAGTAAAATCTAGAAGTTTGGTTTTTAGCAATTATAATTTATACAGAGTCTATTTAGCAATAAAATACATGCAGTCTAATTGTTCTGTGAAGTTGTCAGATTCAACTATAATAACTTCATATTATTAAGGAACATTTTATATTTTCCTAACTTATTTCTACAATAATAATATTTTGATCTGTGCTATTACGGTTTTCAAAAATAGAAATTCTATTTTTATATTTTCTTCTTCACTTATAAATTCTGCCTTACATAAAAATGTCTCTTCAATGCTGTACATACTCTAAGATGCTGTAGAGCAGCAGGGTATATGTTTTCCAATTTGGCTTTATTTACCACTGATTAGAGTAATGGGTTGGTTTCATGGTACCCTCCAACTTAACATATTAGTTCTATTTTCAAATGTACACCTACTATCAACTTAAGTACTTTCATGTTTTAATCTGTCTTAACATCATTATCATTTGACCTCTTGGTATGTAAGTGTTCTCACATTTATTTTATTTTATTTTTATTTCTTTTTCTCTTATGAAGTATATCCCAGTTGCAGCTTCTTCTCCTTTCACTCCTCCCACTTTCCCAAACTTCCCTGTTTCTCCCACAGCCGCCAATCTCATTACATCCAGAGAAGACCACCCCACCCAGGGACATCAACTAAACATGCCATAACATACAATAAGACAATTAAACAGCACATGAAGGGTGGGGAGACAACCTAGTTAGGAAGAAAAGGGTCTTAACAGCAAGCAAAAGAGATGGCTCAGCTGCTAAAGGTTAGGTTCCTATACAACAATATAAGTATATCATTTATTTTTTTCAACAATTTATTATTTGAGTCACTGTACATCCCAATCACAGCCCCCTTCCCTCCTTTCTACCCAGTCATTGCCTTACAAATCCCTTCCCCGTTTCCTGCTCCCTTCTCCTCAGACAAAGAGAAGCCTTCCACCTTGGATACAACCTCACTCTGGGACATGTAACACAGCAAGACTAGTCACATCCTTTCCTGCAGAGGTCCAAATGGGCAGTGCAGGGAAGGGAATCCAATGCCAGGCAACAGAGTCAGAGCCAACCCCTGCTCTAATCAAGGGACCACATGTAAACAAAGCTGCACATCTTCCAGCCCCTTCACACTCTTTGATTGGTGGTTCAGCCTCTGTGAGCCTCCTTGGGCCTAAGTTGGTTGTTTCTGAAGGTCTTCTTGTGGTGTCCTTGACCCATCTGTCCCCTTAATCCTATCTAAACTCTTCCACAAAACTCCCTGAGCTTTGCCTAATGTTTGGCTGTGAGTCTCTGCCTTTGTTTCCACCATTCCTAAATGAAGCCTCTCAGGCGACAGTTATGCTAGGTTTCTGTCTGCAAGTATAGCTGAGTATAAATAGTAGTGTCAGGGGATTGTCTCTCTCACATGAGGAGGGTGTCAAGTTGGGGTAGTCATTGGTTGGCTGTTCCCTCTGTATCTGCTCCATCTTTATTCCTGTGCATTTTTTTCCATATTAAAAATTTGAGTTGAAGGCTTTGCAGGTGTGTTGTTGTCCCCCCTTTCTTCACTGGCAGTCCTGTGTAGCTACAGGAGGTGACCACTTTAGTCTCTATATCTCCAACTGGTAGATAGTAGGAATCTCAGCTTGGGTCACTTCCATAGACTCTGCCTAGCCTCCCTGTTCCAGAGATGGACTCCACAAATTTCGATTCTCATTCCCAACAATCCCCACCCTCCTTGCCACAAATGATGATTATCTCTTTTCCCACTCTCACCTCCTCTCCCAACCAGGTCCCTGTCCACCTCTGAAGATTATGATTGGAGGGATAGCATTTCTTAATGCAATTAATAATTATATAACATCATTATTCTCTTCGTTTTTTGTTTTTGTTTTTGTTTTTTGTTTTGCTTTTGTTATTTTTACATTGAAATTGGATGCAGGATTTCCCTGTCTTAATGTGAACTAAAATAAAGTTTTCCTTATTTAAGAAGACATACCTGTGTTACTGGCTGAATTGAACAATTATTGCCTTTTGGGTTCCACAGCTACAAGCAATCTTTGTTGTGGAGAATTGTTTTGTTGAGTTTCATTAAGTATATGAGGATTGAATGTTACCTTTCCCTGCCTTATTTTAAATAAACCTTTCTTTCTTTCTTTCTTTCTTTCTTTCTTTCTTTCTTTCTTTCTTTCTTTCTTTCTTTCTTTCTTTCTTTCTTTCTGATTTTCTAAGCCACACTCCATCTGCCCTGAGCTGACATCATTTTACTGTGAGTTTTGTGGGTCATATGTTATAGCTTTTGGGTCAGTTTCCTTCAGCATTTCCAATTTCTTTGCATTCTTCTAATTCATATGTACTTGTGTGCCTAGGTAGCATCCCCTTGCCAAATTGGCTGTTATTTTATTTGGCTCAACTCAATGAATGAAGCTCCACATTTTGGTAAGTAAGGGCTTCACCATGACCTTCAGGGCTTGCCCTGACCTTTTCTAAACTGAATTTGAGCATATTCCCAATGTATCTATTATATCTTAGCTTCTGTCAATAAAATATGCCCATTCATCTAGCTTTGTGAAGATTATGTTTGGATTTTTGATCTATCAAACTAATTACTTTATCTACATTTATATATAGATTATCTGCTCCTGTTATTGTGGACATATCACAGGTACTTTGTTTCCATTTGAATGGTTTCAAGTCTATAAAATGTAGTAGAATTTATTTAAATACATACCTGGGCTTTCTATCCTATGTTCGGTTATTGAGTTCCTTGATAAAAAACATGCACAACCTTGATATTTTTCAATTATTTATGTATTTATGTATTTATTTATGTATTTTTTTATTTATACTCCATATTTATCCCCCACCCTGTCCACTCTATGGCTGTTCCACATCCCACACCTCCTCCCTACACCCCTGTCTCCACATGGATATCTCCATCACCTACCCAACCTAAACTCTAAACTCCATGGGGCCTCCAATCTCTTGAGGGTTAGGTGCATCATCTCTAAATGATCATAGACCCAGCACTCCTCTACTTTATGTGTGTTGAGGGCCTCATATCAGCTGGTTTATGCTGTTTGTTTGGTGGTGCTTGAGAGATCTTCGTGGTCCAAATTAATTGATACCACTGGTCCTCCTACAGGATCTCCCTTATCAGCTTCTTTCAGCATTCCCTAATTCAACAACAGTGGTAAGCTGCTTCTGTCCATTGGTTGCGTGCAAGTATCTGCATCTGATTTTTTCAGCTTCTTTTTGGGTCTTTCGGAGTAAGGTCATGCTAAGTCCCTTTTTGTGAGTTCTCCATAGCTGCAGTAATAGTGTCAGGCCTTGGGACCTCCCCTTGAGCTGGATCCCACCTTGGGCCTGTCACTGGAACTTCTTTTCCTCAGACTTCTCTCCATTTCCATACCTCTAATTCTTTCAGAAAGGAACAATCATGGGTCAGAATTGTGACTGTGAAGTGGCCCCCCCTCTCTCATTTGATGCCATGTGTTCCTGATAGTGGTGGGCTCTATAAGTTCCCTCTCCCTACTGTCAGGCATTTCATCTAAGGTCCCTCTGTTTGAGTTCTGACAGTCTCTCACCTCCCAGGTCTCTGGTGCATTCTGGATGGAGCCCCCAACCTCTTATCTCCTGAGATTGCCTGTTTCCATTCTTTCTGCTGGCCCTCATGGCTTTAGTCCTTTTTCATTACCCAATACCAGATCAGGTTCTTCTTTTCTGCTCACTCCCTCCCCCCACAATGTCCACTTTCCCTCCCAAGTCCCTCTCTCCCTTCCCACTTATGATTGTTTCTTCTCGCTCCCAAGTGGGACTAAGGTGATCCCCTCTTGGGCACTTCAGCTTATTGAGCTTTTTGAGTTCTGTGGAGTGTATATTGGGTATTCTATATTTTTTTTCAAACATCCACTTATTAGTGAATAAATGTCATGCATGTTCTTTTGGGTCTGAGTTAACTCACTCAGGATGATATTTTCTATTGCCATCCATTTGCTTGGAAAACTCATGATGCCCTCATTCTTAATAGCTGAGTAGTATTCCATTGTGTAAATGAACCACATATTCTGAATCCATTCTTCTGTCCTTGGACATCTGGGTTGTTTCCAGCTTCTGGCTATCACAAATAAGGCCACTATGAACATAGTGGAGCACATGCCCGTGTGGCATGGTGGGGCATCTTTTGTGTATATTCTCAAGAGTTTTATAGCTTGGTCTCCAGGTAGATCTATTTCCAATTTTCTGAGGAACCTCCAGATTAATCTCCAGAGTGTTTGCAACAGTTTATAATCCCACCAGCAAAGGAGGAGCATTCCTCTTTTTCCACATCCTTTCCAACAAGTGTTGTCACATGAGATTTTGATCTTAGTCATTCTGATTGGTGTAAAGTGGAATCTCAGGGTAAATTTTGATTTGCATTTCTCTGTTCACTAAGGACTTTGAACATTTCTTTAAATGCTTCTCAGCCATTCGAGACTTCTTAGTTGTAAATTGTTGGGTTAGTTCTATACCTCCTTTTTTTATTGGGTTATTTAATTTTTATTACTAATTAACTTCTTGAGTTCTTTATATATTTTGTTTATTAGCCCTCTATCAAATGTGGGTTTAGTGAAGTTTTTCCCAATTTGTCTTATTGACTATGTTCTTTGTCTTACAGATGCTTTCCCATTTCATGAGGTCCTTTTTTTGTCTGTTTATTTTTTGTTTTTTGTTTTTTCAAGACAAGGTTTCTCTGTATAGCCTGGCTGTCCTGGAACTCACTTTGTAGACCAGGCTGGCCTCAAACTCAGAAATCCTTCTGTGTCTGCTTCCCAAGTGCTGGGGTTAAAAGCGTGCACCACCATGCCCGGCTTCCCCATTTATATTTTTAATAATGCTTTCATATCACAATAGCTGGGCATGACTACCCTCCATGCTGTTAGAATCTACTTTCCTATCTATCCATAATCCTGCTTCATTACTTACTATTTACTATGTTCCATCTGGACTGCTCTTAACTCCAATTGGGCAGCAACCATGGCTACATTCTCCTGACCCTTAACACATGGCAACTTCTCCTTCTTCCTCTCTTGCACATTATTCCTTGCCATCCTCCTCCTCTTCTGCGGTAATCACCATCCCTGACATCAAGCTCTACTACAGAGAAATAATGATAAAACTGCATGGTATTGTTATAGAGACTAGAGGGTAGATCAATGGAATAGTTTTGAAGACCCAGAATTAAATCCAAACATCTATGGTCACTTGATATTTGACAGAAGCCAAAACCATCCAGTGGGTAAAAAAAAAAACACCATATTCAAGAAATGGTGCTAGGTCAAGTGGTGATCAGCATGTAGAAGAATGCAAATTGTTCCATTCTTGTCTGCTTGTACAAAACTCAAGTACAAGTGGATCAAGAACTTCCACATAAAAACCATATAGGCTGAAGATAAATTGGGGAAAAGGCTCAAACATATTGTCACAGGGGTAAATTTCCAGAATAGAACACCAATGGCCCAGGCTCTGAGATCAACTATTAACAACAGAACCTCATAAAATTGAAAAGCTTCTATAATCAATAACTATTAAACATGAATAGAGATTCTCAAAGTATTGGCTCACCAGAGTTTTTAACTTTGTCCTCATAGTTCTCTTCCTTGTTGGATTGGTTTTTCACTTGTAAAGAGGGAAACATCATGTATTAATTACCCACAAATGAAAGTATTTATATTTTTAAGGTTTAAAATGTTTTAAGACCCTTACATTTGAATGAGTGATTAATGCTAGGTTCAGGATTGTTTTTCTCTCTTAATTTTGATAGACAGTCTGTCCTTGTTTCTCTTCTTTTCTTATGAAAAGAAGACTATTTCCCATGAAATCTGTATTTCTTAATAGAAGCTTTGTGTTTGTTCCCTGATTTTTTGCCAAGATTTATTATTTTCAACTACTTATGTATTTATTTTCCTAATATACTTTTAAATTATTCAGTGGCTGAGCTCTTTGAATAGTAAATTATATTTTTGAATCATATACTGAACTTATTCTGGAACATTAGTCTCATCTACAATTTTTGTTTTCTACATGTGAGTAACTAATAGCAATAATAATAGTAATAGTGGCATTTTTCTAATACAAATTCTATCATTTTAATTATTTGGCCAAAATTAAAGGATATATATATATATCACAGACTAACAAATATATTTGTTTTTGTTTTCTTTTGTTTGTTTTTGGTTTTTTAGAGACAGGGTTTCTCTGTATAGATCTGACTGTCCTGGAACTCACTTTATAGACCAGGCTGGCCTCGAACTCAGAAATCCGCCTGTCTCTGCCTCCCGAGTACAGGGATTAAAGGAGTGTGGCACCACACCCGGCTCTATATTTGTTATTGTATATATTTGTGTGTGTATATATATATGTGGATTATATGAATTATATATGTGTGTGTGCGTGTGCATGTGTGTGTGTTGGTGCTAGGGTAGGAAAGCATTTCATGAAAAATTAATGATCATTCTAAGATGGAAATAATTCCATTGTATATTCACTTTTATAGCTAAGTAAGCTCATTTTAATAATGAAAATGTTATTATGATTAACATTTTGTTCTTCTAAGTAAAGGATGTTTCCTTTGACTCTTTCTAAAGTTTGTTATATTTTCAAATAATAATTGAAATAAAACATTAGCTTTATTTTTCTTATATAAGCTCAATTTCAGAATTGTTTATTGAGTGTTTTTCTGAGGTATTTTGCGTTTAATTATATTGTATACTTATGAATATTTTACAATCTTCAGTTTACTTTTGTGTATTCATTTGTATTTCTAATGTAATGTAATTTTATTGGAACTAACACAAGTCAAATATCAAGTCAATACAGAAAAGAAAAGTTTATTATAATCAAGCTGCTGTAAGGGTCTAAAATTGCTGAAGGAAGACCCCAGACTCCGATATTATGCAAACACAAAGAGCATTTATTCTGCAGAAACAACCAGCTTGGGGCAGGGGGGTTCAACCATTCATTTGGCAACCCGAGACATGCATGCAGACCTTCTTTTGGGAACTAGGGAACTATCTAGATGGTTTACAAAATCTAGAATTTCATTGGTGAGTATTAGGAGGTGACGAGCGTTCATTGGTCTACATTTCTATGTCATGAACATTTAACCATGTGATGAAATAGGGCTGTCCAGTGCAGATATCTCATTCTCAGATAAGATATTTCTCCAGTTTTGAGGTTATCCCCAGGTTGTTCTTTGGGAGGGGAGTTTATGACAGTCCCTTGGATTTAATGGTCTGTTCCTACAGCTGCTGTCTAATTATTTAGGTTATGTTCTATTCCTGAAGCTGGTGCCTTCAACATTTTTTTTTGAAATAAAGCCTGGTCTTTAAATTGAGAATTAGGTCCTTATATGGAGACAAATGGGGTTTATGTTGCCCTTTCACTGCTACTGACTAATCAGGGACACAGAGAAGACTCAGAAGTCGAATCGCAACCCAGAGCCAGAATTCTATAGACGTTTTAGGCGTAAAATCAAAAAGTTGTAATCATCTGTACTGAGTTATAGTTACCTTTTTCACCAATTATGATTAGTGATAGGGGAGTTTTCTAGGAACATTTCTTTATGACACACTTAACCTGTTCTCATTGGGTGGTTTACCCAACTATGTCAGGGCAACATGCCCAGTATTCAAGTCTCAACTTACCAACCAATATGTTGCTCATTCAGATAGGTATTGGGATCTTAAACTTTATTTGACTACTATTTAAAATGGAAGTTTTATCCAAAATGGCTTCAGTTTCTTTTACTCAATGCAAGCACGTGGAATGGTACCACCCATATTTAAGGTAGTTCCTCACACCTTAATTATCCAAAGTTTAAAACCTCACAAAAGCACCCAGTGGTTATTTTTCTCCCTTGGATATTACAAATGACATAAAGTTGATGCACTTGATAGTTTTATGTCAGCTTGACAAAGCTAGAGTTATCTGAAAGAAGGGGCCACACCATGGAGAAAATGTCTCCGGAATTTGTAGTTTTGCGGCATTTTCTTAATTTGTGATTTGATATGGAGATCCCGCACCACTGTGAATGGTTCCATCCCTGAGCTGGTGGTCCTAGATCCTATATGAAAGAAGGCTGAGAAAGCCATGGGAAACACGTAATAAACAATGACTCTCCGTGGCCTCTGTATCAGCTTACTAAGCTTGCAAGGCTTGTTTAAAACCATCTTCATGAGACTTAACCAGAAAACAAAGTCTATGTCTGGAATTTTTAAAAGATTTTCTTTATCAATGCAATTAATATGAATCTCTTTGCAGAGGATGCCCTTGTGGGGAATCAATGAGAGGAGAGGCACTTGGTCCTGGGAAGGCTCAATGCCCTAGTGTAGGGAGGCAGGAATAGGTGTGTAGGTTAGTGAGCACCCTCATAGAAGCAGAGGGAGGGAGGATGGAATATGGTGTTTCTGGAGGGGAAAATCGGAATGGAAATAAATAAAATACTCAATAAAAAGATGGCAATACAAAAATTATTTAAAAAGTCAAAAACATTTTTAAAAAAGTTTAAAAGGAAATCTCTTTACCCTAGACTCAGAAAGACTCTTCAGACAAGGGCAAAAATCAGGCACATTCTTCACCAAAACACCACAAATACAATCTCTACACCACTCACTGAAATTCTACTCCACTGAAATTCCATTCAGCAATTACTGTAGAGCACTGTTTGCTAAACTTTTCCTATGGCGAAAATCTCAGCAATTTTGCATGAACACAGATCTCATGCTGGCCGAGTTCTAGCAGATTTTCAATTAATTATCCTGTTACTGCCCTAAGGCCTATTTCTGATTCTAGCTTGCTGACTCAAAGATTGGATTTTTCCTCCTAGCTTTCTTTTGGGTTAAACATTAGTATTTTTTCCACTCTGTAGTATCTGAATTCAACAGGAGGAATTTTATTCTCATTTTCCACATGTTTTCAGTGTCACCCCCATGGATCTTTAAAGGACCTATAAAAAAGTTCAGATAATATTTTCTATAAATGTCCTTATCTGTTTTCAAACACTCTTACAATTTTGATATTATTTGTGTTGTCTTTCAGTATGCTTTAAAGATTGAAAGACAATAAATTTGAACAAAGTGATAAGATTTTGACCCAGAGATCCCAGTACTTGTCGGACGAATGATGTAAGCAATGCTGAATATTCATTCAGATTTATTTTAGGTAGAATTATTCCTAATGCAGAAGAATTAGCACATTTTGTTGAAATTGAATAGTGACATTTTACTAGCCCTTCTTTTCCTTGCCATGACATTTTTAACATTATCAAGGTTCACAAATAAAGGAAAAGCTTGAAATTACTTCAAGGTATGAGTTTCTGAAGCATGAGGTTTTACACAGCCTTGTAATTTTGATAGAAATAACTGGAAATAGACAAATCTAAGCAATAAGGTAAGATGGTAGAGAAGAGAAATGAGAGAAAAGGGAGGAGTAACCAAAATAGAGAAACCTCTTATTTTGTAAGTACAATAAAATATAATATTTTAAAAAAGAATTATCCTGGAGCCCCACCCCCCATAAATGGATAACACCTTTCAGATGACATAGGGTTTTACTCATAGATCAGTGCCTTGCCTAGTTATCATCAGAGAGGTTTCCTCCAACAGAATATGAGAGTTGGTAAAGAGAACATAGCTAGACATTATGTAGAGAAAGAGACTCAAAATTGGAGGTCTTCATCAGGTTTCATTCCTAGGAGCTCAAGAAACCCCTACAATGAGGAGAGGAAGATTGTAGGAGTCAGAGAAGATTGAGGACACCATTAGGACATAATCCATTGAATCAACTAAACAAGGTGCATATTGATTCACAGAGAATGGAGGAGCAACCATAGGGAGTATATGAATGAGAACTTTTACCTTATCTTATAGTATCTTGTTTTATTGTGCTTGGTTGTTGTGTTTTGGAAGCCTGCTTGTTTCTGAAAGGAAACAGCGGGTGAGTAGGTGTATGTGACAGGAAAGGTAGGGAACAACTGGCAGGAGTGGATCTAGGGAAAACTGTGGTTTGAATGTATTGCATGGGAGAAAAAAAATATTTTCAAGAAGAAAGAAAGGAAGGAAGAAAGAAAGAAAGGAAGGAAGGAAGGAAGGAAGAAAGAAAGGTAGGAAGGAAAGGAGGGAGGGAAGGAGGGAGGGAAGCAGGAAGAGAAGGAAGGCAGGAAGAAGGAAGGCAGGAAGAGAAGAGAAGGGAATGGAAAGGAGGAAAGAGAAGAGAAGAGAAGAGAAGAGAAGAGAAGAGAAGAGAAGAGAAGAGAAGAGAAGAGAAGAGAAGAGAAGAGAAGAGAAGAGAAGAGAAGAGAAGAGAAGGAAAATTCTAGTTTCATGGGTGGAATATATTCCTGTAAGTTGTTGGCCAGGGAGATTCCAACTTCTCCTTCAAACTCTCCAGGTCACACTGTCTTTGCTCTTGATTTTACAGAACTTGATAGTATTATCTTAGGATTCTTATGATACCAAATTCAAAATAGCTGGCAGTACTTAAATTAGAACTACTGGTATTTTGTTTTGTTTTGTTTTCTTAGCTTTTGTTCAGATTTCCTTAGTAGCTCATCATTAAAATAGGAAGGAGTATTTTTGAATTAACAAACTGTACTTGATATTCTCAGAAAATTACTGCACTTGGAGTCATTAATAAAACAGTAAAGAAAACCTGAAGTTTCCCATGTATGTAGTTAGCTTTTTAACTACTGCCTTTATATTACAACTATCAGAGTATTTTTCATGCACACAGTGGTGTCAAATGTTAGAATTTATATTCTAAAGGAAAAAGT
The DNA here is from genome assembly GCF_000001635.26 of Mus musculus. NCBI lineage: Eukaryota > Metazoa > Chordata > Mammalia > Rodentia > Muridae > Mus > Mus musculus. The sequence continues at coordinate 17,187,571 of NC_000070.6, read as the reverse complement.
CTCAATGTCAGTGATAAGGTCAAGCCCATTTCTTCTAATATTAAAGTATCTTCAATGTATCAAATGAGCTTAATCCCAGAAAATCATAACTATAGAAATAAAAGAGAGCTGACAAGTCTATGTTTTACTACATTTTGATGCCTTTTGGTCAGAGATATATATGAATGGGTATTATATTTTGATGTATCTAGTTTGGGAAATTGCATACTCTTTCTAGGTGACTTACGTCATGATTTTTTTTGTAAACTTTTCTAAAACTTGAGACTAGGGAATTGTTTGCAATCTTACTTCACAAACTATGGCTTATTTTTCTTTTGTTTAAAAGGCTTTTCACTGAAATTACTTCTTGAATACACAAACTAATATCCTGAATTCCAAAATATTGCCTTTTGGGCTAGTTGACTAGCTTTCACACACATTTTCTTAGTTCATATTCTTCTTGACATTTATAGAATTCACACTTGTTCCATTTTCCAGAAAATGGGAATCTTCAGGCTGAAAAATATGATTTTAGTAACAATCCCATCTGGCTAAAGGATACTTTTATTCTAACTAAATATTGGTAAAATTCAACTCACGGGTTTTTAGTAGCACGAATGGCTCTATCCTCAACCAAAATGTCCATCCTCTAGGAATACATAGATACACACACACACACACACACACACTTTCCCTTGGAACTCAACCTGCGCATAATTCTTTGATTTTGTGTAGGCTCATCAATCCTATAACTAGATATCTTAGAATGGCATGCAAATTATTTCCTGATATTTTATAGTTTCACTTTCTCCACATTGTTTAATAGTGGATACCACTAAATAGGTTTTGGTCAAATTTTATTAATTATCTGAGGGAAAGCAAACTTCCCAAACATCTCACTTTTGTTTTCTGCATTCTTTTATTATATAAGACTTTTCATATACATTTCTGTATTTTTTCTAAGTAATGTTACTTTGATGGAAAGGTCAGCAAACACATTAATTTCATCAGGGTTTCCTGACATTCTTTTAACTCACCTGTTAAATAATTCTTATTGGATACATAACCTCAGTAATTTACATATATTTTACAATTTTATTATTCATAGATTCTAAATCTTACAAATGGAATAGAATTATTAAGAGGTAATATTGCACTGAGTGGTATACAATGAAAACCTAATGCAATACATTTAACTATTGCTTTTATATTGAAAAAATATTTTTCATACAATACACTACAATTAAGTTTTTCCTTCCCCACCATCTCAGAGCCACAGGTTTTCTTTTTATCTCTCACATTAGAATACAAACTATAAAAAGGCATCTAAGAAACAATAAAATAAGATAAAATAAAGAAGCCTCAATACAAAAATAAAACAACAACAAAAAAGCCAAAGAAAAGCATAGAAACTTATACTCTGAGTCATGCATATTTGTGCACACAGAAAACCCATAAAACAAATTTGGAACTCATAATATATATGCAAACAAAAACAAATAAACAATAAGCCTCCTAAAATACAATTAATTTTATTTTGTTTTGGCAAACTATGGAGGGCATTTGGCCTGCCCTTAAGTGTTTTGTATACCAAGCATGACTCCACTGGAGAAAACTATTTCTTTGTGAGCAATAGTTTCCAGATTATGGTTAGAGACTTGTATGCATTTCCCTTCTCAACACCAGGCCCTCATCTAGACTTGTATCAGCTGTATTTAGTGCCACAGAAAGCATCATCCACATGCAAAGCAACTATGTTTTTAATTTGAAACGATATATAATAAAAGAGAAGTAAATTCCAAATAAATCAGGATGAGTACTTTTATGTAATGTTTGTGTCATGTGGAGGATAGAGGAGAGAAGCAAGATTCACAGAGGAGACTAAAGACTGGTGAAATACAAGGAGTAGCAATTAGAGACTACCAGGATAGTGAGGCTTAAATTGGGGAAACGTGATGGTCAGGGACAAAAAGAGAATGGGGAAAGAGATGACTAATACTATGATTTTAAGAAGACATATGGAAACCTATAGTCTGAAAACTAATAAAAAATAAGTTTTAAAACTTTCAATGAAGGTAACACACGTGCATAATGCTAACATGAGAAGCCATAGACAAACAAATGAAAATCCGAATACTATATATGAGATACGTTTCTGTAAATTATAAGTGGAGAAGACTACAGTCACCACAAATTAGTGTAGACAAGATGTTAAACCCTACTGCTAAATACAATGACAACCTAGGTTTCCACGTACAGAGAAATTAAACTGTAAGTTAAGTGTAAACATCTTCCCTGCTTGCTAAAGTATGTAAAGTGAAAGGTGGCTGTTTGAGTTGCTAGAGGAGGAAAGGTAATCCTAGTCCTATAAACAATGAACTCTGTAAGGTACAATGCCCAGGTGAAAAATAAAATGCCTTATGACACAAAAGTGGCCTTTTTAATATGGGAATAACTTGCCAGAAAACCAGGCTATGGTTATATTTAAAGCTTGCTCCACAGTAGGTAATACATGCCTTACGTGCTTGGGGTAATAAACTTTATCAAAAAACAACAGGTAGGGATACAGTAGGACTCAAGAGAAAAACCTACCATTTTTATTTTGCCAATTTGTCATGGTGTCAAACTAATGTCTATTTATGTTTATTTTCATACTGAAATCCTAATCTGCCTTGATTAGAGAAGCTTCCCTTAGCAACAGTGTTAGGTGCATAGACTAGTGAGCACACAGATATCTGAGAAGTACTGGCAGTTGAATGTTCAGCACTAAACAAACATTTATATCACAATCTTTCAACTCCAGAGAAATTTGTAAAAAGGCAGAAGAGAAGACCAAGAGCAAAGGGATAAGAAAAGCTTCAACTGCTGTTTTATGGGTGTGACACAGTTATTGTAATGATTAACTCATAGCCGTTCTAGTTGCCTGTACTGGACCAGCACAACATTCCAACTGTCAACATGTAGTCATGGATGGGGGGTATTCATAAAAGCCTACACATATCTGGGGAACTGTGTGTGGATGTTAGGGAAATAGAAATTATTGTCTTCAGATTTGATCCCGGTAGTGTGCTCACAAAACTCTAATTGATAATTAAATATCCATGGTCATGAAGATAGCTCTGGTTACAGTCAATGTGTTAATAAAAGAAAACAAAACAAAAGAAAATATTTAGACACCAATGTAAAACATGGACTTTTAAAGGGGAAGTTTATTGACAAAGTGAGGAAAGAAATAAGAAAAAGGGTAAGAATAATCATTATGCCCTGTATACATGTGTGAATTTGTTGAAGAATAAATCTAATTAACAAGAATTGAAGAATCCCTATGAGAAATTAATGTTAGTGGAACAGATGTTCTTATCAAGCATGGAAGAATGTTTTATGTGTCCTTAAACATGTCATATCAATTACAATCCCAAATGTATGACATAATAAATATTCTAGTCTGCTTTCTGTTGCTATGATAAATTCAATGACCAACAGCAATATGAGGGAGGAACGGGCTGAATTAGAGTCCTTTGAGGGAAATTCAGGCAAAAATTTAAGGCAAAAAACCAAACAAACAAAAACAAAAACAAAAAACACAAAAAGCAAAAACAAAAACAAAAAACAAAATAACTAGAGGCAAGAACTGAAGTAGAGGCTATCTAATGCCATTGTTTACTGACTTTGTTCCTAGATCTAGATCTCAGCTTGATTTCTTATATGAGGACTACCTGGACTACCTGTTGTGGCATAGGCTTGTCCATATCAATTGCCAATCAAGAAAGTTCTACAAACTTGCTTACAGGCCTGCCTGATAGGGACCTGTGAATGTGCAAGAGGAGTTGTTGCTCTTTCAGAGGACTTGGTTTAAATTTTCAGCAACACATCACAGCTCACACTATCTGTATGTCCAGTTCCAGAGGTTCTGAGGCCATCTGCTAGGAGCAAGGTATGACTAAGGTACACAAGACATTCATATGGGCAAGACACATTACGCATAAAAATAAAAATGAATAAATGTTCAAAAGAGAAAATTACACCCTGATTCCCTATGACTTATGATGGATAGCATAAATTCAATTTTCACAATTCTAGAACCCTGGAAGGCTGAGATTAATGGCCTAAACATTTCTTATCTGATAAAGATTTGTTCCTTGGTTCACAGACAGTAAGCACCTTCATGCTGTATCCTTACCTGTTGGAAGGAGAAAAACAAAAACAACAAAAAAAACCAAAAAAAAAAAAACAAAAAACAAAAACAAAAACAAAAAAAAACATACCTTTTATAATGATATTAGTATCAGTTATGAAGTCTCCAATCTCATGATTTTATATCTTCTAAAGACCTCACCTTCAAATTAGAAAACAACTTCAACATGTAACTAGGACATTAGGGCATAAACCATCACTTGCTGCCTACTTATATTAAATATGTACTTGAAATTAAGAGATTGAGATTTAGACTGCCAGTTCTGAAGCCTGGTGGATTCCTGTGGTAGAAAATGCACAGATTTCCTTTTTGGTAAGTCACCTGAAACAAATTTATAGTATGTTTTCTAATCCTCTGCTCATCGTTGCAGGTATTGTTTTCTTTGCGAAGAAACCCTATATTGAAGCCTGTGTATTTCAACTGCTACTTTGCTGCTTCCAGGAACAGTAAATCAGTTTTGGCACCTGTTTGTTTTGTATTTTGTAATACACACACACACACACACACGTATGTATGATGTGTGTATATATATATATATTCACTTATCTTGATACTCCAAAGACAGCAACCTCATATTCTCATTGTTCCTTTCAATATCTTTGTTTGTGCCAGTACCAACCCATCTATTCCTGATAATTACCATAAAGACTGACTTAATCTTCAAGAGTGTTGTCCTTCAGAATGTACCCAGAAAGTCTAGAGGAAATCTGAATTGGATTTCAGTATTGGAGTTTCTGAAGAATAAAGTTTAACAGAGTAAAACATTTTTAACAATTTATTTCATTACTTTTTTGTATACATATGCTAGGAAAGGCAAATATTAGCTAGGAAGAACTTTAAGAATGTGTTCAACATGATTATTTTTATAATGAGAAATTTATAGTGAGTGGTAAGGCAATGACAAAAGTGATTTTTAATCATTCTGAATATTGTTTCTTGTAGCTTATGTTAGCACTATGAAATCAAATAACATAACTTTTCAAATGAGTATTGACTCCCTCAAAATGTCAAAATGATGGTATGCATTGAACAAGGTTAGCTACCAACTTGTATATATGCCAACAATAAATGCACAAATGGGACTTAGGTTAAAATAAGATTCCTGTTATTTCTCTGATTATTTAAATGTGTTAAGGTATTTAGAATACAATGAAAAATTTTAATAGATTTCTAAAAAACAGCAATTTTAAGTGAATACGGGACACTACTTGATAGTTATATTATGGTGCATTTATTTTTTTTCCAAAACAATTTTTATTAGATATTTTCTTCATTTACATTTCAAATGCAATCCCGAAAGTCCCCTATATCCTCCCCCTGCCCTGACCCCCAACCCACCCACTTCTGCTTCCTGGCCCTGGCATTACCCTGTCCTGGGGCATATAATCTTCACAAGAGCAAGGGCATCTCACCCCACAGATGGCCTACTAGGTCATCCTCTGCTACATATGCAACTAGAAACACAAGCTGTGTGTGTATGTGTGGGGGGGTACTGGTTATTTCATATTGTTGTTCATCCTATAGGTTGCAAAACCCTTTAGTTCCTTGGATACTTTCTCTAGCTTCTTTATTGGGGGCTCTGTGTTCCATCCAATAGATGACTGAGAGCATCCAGTTCTGTATTTGCCAGGCACTGGAATAGCCTCACTAGAGACAGCTATATCAGGGTCCTGTCAACCAAATTTTGCTGGCATATGCAATAGTGTCTGCGTTTGGTGGTTGTTTATGGGATGATTCCCAGATGGGTCAGTCTCTTGATGGTCCTTCCTTCAATCTCACCTTTGAACTTTGTCTCTGTAACTCCTTCCATGGGTGTTGTGTTCCCCATTCTAAGAAGGAATGAAGTATCCACACTTTGGTCTTCCTTCTTCTTGAGTTTATGTGCTTTGCAAATTTTATCTTGGGTATTCTAAGTTTCTGGGCTAATATTCACTTATCAGTGAGTACATATCATGTGTGTTCTTTTGTGATTGGATTACCTCACACAGGATGGTATCTTCCAGATCCAACCACTTACGTAAAATTTTCATAAATTCATCCTTTTTAATAGCTGAGTAGTATTCCATTGTGTAAGTGTACCACATTTTCTGTATCCATTCTTTTGCTGAAGGACATCTGGGTTCTTTCCAGCTTCTGGCTATTATAAATAAGACTGTTATGAACATAGTTCCTTATTACAAGTTAGAACATCTTCTGGATATATGCCCAGGAGAGGTATTGCTGGATCTTCTAGTAGTATTATGAACAATTTTCTGAGGAACAGTTAGACTGATTTCCAGAGTGGTTGTACCAGAGTGCAATCCCACCAGCAATGGACGAGTGTTCCTCTGTCTCCACATCCTTGCCAGCATCTGCTGTCACCTGAATTTTTTATCTTAGCCATTCTGATGGGTGTGAAGTGGAATCTCAGGGTTGCTTTAATTTGCATCTCCCTGATGATTAAGGATGTTGAACATTCTTTTTCAAGTGCTTCTCATTTGAGAATTCTTTGTTTAGCTCTGTACCCCATTTTTAATGGGGTTATTTGATTCTCTAGAGTCCAACTTCTTGAATTCTTTGTATATATTGGGTATTAGTTATTTGTGACTATTGAAAAGGGTGTTGTGAAGTGTGGACACTATGCCCCTCCTTAGAAGTGGGAACAAAACACCCATGGAAGGAGTTACAGAGACAAAGTTTGGATTTGAGATGAAAGGATGGACCATGTAGAGACTGCCATATCCAAGGATCCACCCCATAATCAGCATCCAAACGCTGACACCATTGCATACACTAGCAAGATTTTATCGAAAGGACCCAGATGTAGCTGTCTCTTGTGAGACTATGCCGGGGCTTAGCAAACACAGAAGTGGATGCTCACAGTCAGCTAATGGATGGATAACAGGGCTCCCAATGGAGGAGCTAGAGAAAGAACCCAAGGAGCTAAAGGGATCTGCAACCCTATAGGTGGAACAACATTATGAACTATCCATTACCCCGGAGCTCTTGACTCTAGCTGCATATGTATCAAAAGATGGCCTAGTCGTCCATCACTGGAAAGAGAGGCCCATTGGACACGCAAACTTTATATGCTCCAGTACAGGGGAATGCCAGGGCCAAAAAGGGGGATTGGTTGGTAGGGGAGTGGGGGTGGGTGGGTATGGGGGACTTTTGCTATAGCATTGGAAATGTAAATGAGCTAAATACCTAATAAAAAATGGAAAAAAAAAAGAAAAGGGTGTTGTTTCCCTAATTTCTTTCTCAGTCTGTTTATTCTTTATGTAGAGAAAGGCCATTGACTTGTTTGAGTTAATTTTATATCCAGCTACTTCACCGAAGCTGTTTATCAGGCTTAGGAGTTCTCTGGTGGAATTTTTAGGGTCACTTATATATACTATCATATCATCTGCAAAGAGTGATATTTTGACTTCATCGTTTCCAATTTGTATTCCCTTGATCTCCTTTTGTTGTCGAATTGCTCTGGCTAGGACTTCAAGTACTATGCTGAATAGGTAGGGAGAAATTGGGCAGCCTTGTCTAGTCCCTGATTTTAGTGGGATTGTTTCAAGCTTCTCACCATTTACTTTGATGTTGGTAACTGGTTTGCTGTAGATTGCTTTTATCATGTTTATGTATGGGCCTTGAATTCTTGATCTTTCCAAGACTTTTATCATGAATGGGTGTTGGATCTTGTCGAATGCTTTTTCTGCATCTAACGAGATGATCATGTGTTTTTGTCTTTGAATTTGTTTATATAATGGATTACATTGATGGATTTTCGTATATTAAACCATCCCTGCATCCCTGGAATAAAACCTACTTGGTCAGGATGGATGATTGCTTTAATGTGTTCTTGGATTCGGTTAGCGAGAATTTTATTGAGTATTTTTGCATCGATATTCATAAGGGAAATTGGTCTGAAGTTCTCTATCTTTGTTGGATCTTTCTGTAGTTTAGGTATCAGAGTAATTGTGGCTTCATAGAATGAGTTGGGTAGAGTGTATTAGTCCTCTAGGACTAATAGGATTGGAAAAGCTCCTTTCCCAATCTGTTGGTGGCCTTGTTGTCTTATTGACAGTGTCTTTTGCCTTACATAAGCTTTGCAACTTTTTGAGGTACCATTTGTGGATTCTTGATCTTACAGCAAGAGCCACTACTGTTCTATGCAGGAATTTTCCCACTGTGTGGGCCTAGGTACCAGAAGTTTTCCATGGAGACCTCTATCCAGGCCATGTGGGAAGGCCCCAGCGAGGGAAGGGAGATGAAGCCTCTGCCACTCCTTCGAGGTCGCTCTGTAACTCAGAGCAGTACCATGCAGTTTTTATCACAATTGCTTTGTAGTACAGCTTGAGGTCAGGCATGGTGATTCCACCAGAGGTTCTTTTATTGTTGAGAATAGTTTTTGCTATCCTAGGTTTTTTGTTATTCTAGATTAATTTGCAAACTGCCCTTTCAAACTCAGTGAAGAATTGAGTTGGAATTTTGATGGGTATTGCATTGAATCTGTAGATTGTTTTTGGCAGGATAGCCATTTTTGCTGTATTAATCCTGCCAATCTATGAGCATGGGAGATCTTTCCATCTTCTGAGATCTTCTTCAATTTCCTTCTTCAGATACTTAATGTTCTTGTCATACAGATCTTTCACTTCCTTAGTTAGAGTCACATCAAGGTATTTTATATTTTCTTTTTTGTGACTATTGTGAAGGGTGTTGTTTCCCTAATTTCTTTCTCATCCTGTTTATCCTTTGTGTAGAGAAAAGGCACTGACTTCTTTGAGTTAATATTATATCCAGCTACTGCACTGAAGCTGTTTATCAGGTTTAGGTGTTCTTTGGTGGAATTTTTAGGGTCACTTATATATACTAATATATCATCTGCAAATAGTTATACTTTGAATTTTTCCATTCCAATTTGTATTCCTTTTAACTCCTTTTGTTCTACAATTGACTGGCTAGGACATTGAGTACTATATTGATTAGGTAGGGAGAGAGTGGGCAGAATTTTTTAGTCCCTGATTTTGGTGGGATTGCTTCAAGTTATTCTACATTAATTTGATATTGGCTACTAGTTTGCTGTATATTGCTTTTATTATGTTTAGGTATGGGCCTTGAATTCCTGTTCTTTCCATGACTTTTATCATAAAGGGGTGTTAGATTTTGTCAAATGCTTTCTCAGCATCTAATGAGGTGATCAAGTGATTTATGTAGCTGAGTATGTTTATATAGTGGATTATGTTGATAAGATTTCCATATATTAAACCATCCCTGAATCCCTGGGATCAAGCCTGCTTGGTCATGATGGATGATCCTTTTGTTGTGTTCTTGGATTTGGTTTGTGAGGATTTATTGAGTATTTTGTATCGATATTCATAAGGGAAATAGGTCTAAAGTTCTCTTTTTTTGTTGGATCTTCGTGTGGCTTAGGTATCGAGTAATTGTGGCTTCACAGAATGAATGGGGTAGAGTACCTTCTATTTCTATTTTGTAGAATACTTTGAGCAAGGTTAGAATTAGGTCTTCTTTTTTTTTTTAATTACGTATTTTTCTTCAATTACATTTCCAATGCTACACCAAAAGATCCCCCCCACCACACCCCTACCCACCCATTCCCATTTTTTGGCCCTGACATTCCCCTGTACTGGGGCATATAACGTTTGCCTGACCAATGGGCCTCTCTTTCCAGTGATGGCCAACTAGGTCATCTTTTGATTCATATGCAGCTAGAGTCAAGAGCTCTGGGGTACTGGTTAGTTCATAATGTTGTTCCTCCAATAGAGTTGCAGATCTCTTTAGCTCCTTGGACACTTTCTCTAGCTCCTCCATTGGGGGCCTGTGATCCATCCAATAGTTGACTGTGAGCATCCACTTCTGTGTTTGCTAGGCCCCGGCTTAGTCTCACAAGGGGCAGCTATATCACCGTCCTTGCAACAAAGGCTTGCTAGTGTATGCAATGGTGTCATCGCTTGGAGGCTAATTATGGGATGGATCCCTGGATATGGCAGTCTCTAGATGGACCATCCTTTTGTCTCAGCTCCAAACTTTGTCTCCGTAACTCCTTCCATGGGTGATTGTTTCCAATTCTAAGAATGAGAAAAGTGTCCACACTTTTTTTCGTTCTTCTTCAGTTTCATATGTTTTACATATTGTACGTTATATCTCACTATAATAAGTTTCTGGGTTAATATCCACTTATCAGTGAGTACATTTCATTTGACTTCTTTTGTGATTGTGTTACCTCACTCAGGATGATGCCCTCCAGGTACAAACATTTGCCTAGGAATTTCGTGAATTCATTCTTTTTAATAGCTGAGTAGTACTCCATTGTGTAAATGTACCACATTTTCTGTATCCATTCCTCTGTTGAGGGACATCTGGGTTCTTTCCAGCTTCTGGCTATTATAAATAAGACTGCGATGAACATAGTGGAGCATGTGTCCTTCTTACCGGTTGGGACATCTTCTGGATATACGCCCAGGAGAGGTATTGCTGGATCCTCCGGTAGTACTATGTCCAATTTTCAGAGGAACCACCAGACTGATTTCCAGAGTGGTTGTACAAGCTTGCAAACCCACCAAGAATGGAGGAGTGTTCCTCTTTCTCCACATCCTTGCCAGCATCTGCTGTCACCTGAATTTTTGAACTTAGCCATTCTGACTGGTGTGAGATGGAATCTCAGGGTTGTTTTGATTTGCATTTCTCTGATGATTAAGGATGTTGAACATTTTTTCAGGTGTTTCTCAGCCTTTCAGTATTCCTCGGGTGAGAATTCTTTGTTCAGCTCTGAGCCCCATATTTTAAGGGGGCTATTTGATTTTCTGGAGTCCACCCTCTTGAGTTCTTTATATATATTGGATATTAGTCCCCTATCTGATTTAAGATAGGTAAAGATCATTTCCCAATCTGTTGGTGGTCTTCTTGTCTTATTGACGGTGTCTTTTGCCTTGCAGAAGCTTTGCAGTTTCATGAGGTCCCATTTGTCAATCCTCAATCTTACAGCACAAGCCATTGCTGTTCTATTCAGGAATTTTTTTCCTGTGCCCATATCTTCGAGACTTTTCCCCACTTTCTCCTCTATAAGTTTCAGTGTCTCTGGTTTTATGTGGAGTTCCTTGATCCACTTAGATTTGACCTTAGTACAAGGAGAGAGGAATGGGTCGATTCGCATTCTTCTACATGATAACAACCAGTTGCGCCAGCACCATTTGTTGAAAATGCTGTCTTTTTTCCACTGGATGGTTTTAGCTCCCTTGTCGAAGATCAAGTGACCATAGGTGTGTGGGTTCATTTCTGGGTCTTCAATTCTATTCCATTGGTCTACTTGTTTGTCACTATACCAGTACCATGCAGTTTTTATCACAATTGCTCTGTAGTAAAGCTTTAGGTCAGGCATGGTGATTCCACCAGAGGTACTTTTATCCTTGAGAAGAGCTTTTGCTATCCTAGGTTTTTTGTTATTCCAGATGAATTTGCAGATTGCTCTTTCTAATTCGTTGAAGAATTGAATTGGAATTTTGATGGGGATTGCATTGAATCTGTAGATTGCTTTTGGCAAGATAGCCATTTTTACAACGTTGATCCTGCCAATCCATGAGCATGGGAGATCTTTCCATCTTCTGAGATCTTCTTTAATTTCTTTCTTCAGGGACTTGAAGTTTTTATCATACAGATCTTTCACTTCCTTAGTTAGAGTCACGCCAAGATATTTTATATTATTTGTGACTATAGAGAAGGGTGTTGTTTCCCTAATTTCTTTCTCAGCCTGTTTATTCTTTGTATAGAGAAAGGCCATTGACTTGTTTGAGTTTATTTTATATCCAGCTACTTCACCGAAGCTGTTTATCAGGTTTAGGAGTTCTCTGTTGGAATTTTTAGGGTCACTTATATATACTATCATATCATCTGCAAAAAGTGATAATTTGACTTCATCTTTTCCGATTTCTATCCCCTTGATCTCCTTTTGTTGTCGAATTGCTCTGGCTAGGACTTCAAGTACTATGTTGAAGAGGTAGGAAGAAAGTGGGCAGCCTTGTCTAGTCCCTGATTTTAGTGGGATTGCTTCCAGCTTCTCACCATTTACTTTGATGTTGGTAACTGGTTTGCTGTAGATTGCTTTTATCATGTTTAGGTATGGGCCTTGAATTCCTGATCTTTCCAAGACTTTTATCATGAATGGGTGTTGGATCTTGTCGAATGATTTTTCCGCATCTAAGGAGATGATCATGTGGTTTTTGTCTCTGAGTTTCTTTATATAATGGATTACATTGATGGATTTTCGTATATTAAACCATCCCTGCATCCCTGGAATAAAACCTACTTGGTCAGGATGGATCATTGCTTTAATGTGTTCTTGGATTCGGTTAGCAAGAATTTTATTGAGGATTTTTGCATCGATATTCATAAGGGAAATTGGTCTGAAGTTCTCTATCTTTGTTGGATCTTTCTGAGGTTTAGGTATCAGAGTAATTGTGGCTTCATAAATGAGTTGGGTAGAGTTCCCTCTACTTCTATTTTGTGGAATAGTTTGTGCAGAACTAGGATTAGATCTTCTTTGAAGGTCTGGTAGAACTCTGCACTAAACCCATCTGGTCCTGGGCTTTTTTTGGTTGGGAGACTATTAATGAATGCTTCTATTTCCTTAGGGGATTTGGGACTGTTTAGATCGTTAACTTGATCCTGAGTTAACTTTGGTATCTGGTATCTGTCTAGAAATTTGTCCATTTCATCCAGGTTTTCCAGTTTTGATGAGTATAGCCTTTTGTAGAAGGATCTGATGGTGTTTTGGATTTCTTCAGGATCTGTTGTTATGTCTCCCTTTTCATTTCTGATTTTGTTAATTAGGATGTTGTCCCTGTGCCCTCTAGTGAGTCTAGCTAAGGGTTTATCTATCTTGTTGATTTTCTCAAAGAACCATCTCCTCATTTGGTTAATTCTTTGAATAGTTCTTCATGTTTCCACTTGGTTGATTTCACCCCTGAATTTGATTATTTCCTGCCGTCTACTCCTCTTGGGTGAATTTGCTTCCTTTTATTCTAGAGCTTTTAGATGTGTTGTCAAGCTGCTGGTATGTGCTCTCTCCCTTTTCTTTTTGGAGGCACTCAGAGCTATGAGTTTCCCTCTTAGAAATGTTTTCATTGTGTCCAATAGGTTTGGGTATGTTGTGGCTTCATTTTCATTAAACTCTAAAAAGTCTTTAATTTCTTTCTTTATTCCTTCCTTGACCAAGGTATCATTGAGAAGAGTGTTGTTCAGTTTCCATGTGAATGTTGGCTTTCCATTATTTATGTTGTTATTGAAGATCAGCCTTAGGCCATGGTGGTCTGATAGGATACCTGGGACAATTTCAATATTTTTGTATCTGTTGAGGCCTGTTTTGTGACCAATAATATGGTCAATTTTGGAGAAGGTCCCGTGAGGTGCTGAGAAGAAGATATATCCTTTTGTTTTAGGATGAAATGTTCTGTAGATATCTGTCAGATCCATTTGTTTCATAACTTCTGTTAGTTTCACTGTGTCCCTGTTTAGTTTCTGTTTCCATGATCTGTCCATTGATGAAAGTGGTGTGTTGAAGTCTCCCACTATTATTGTGTGAGGTGCAATGTGTGCTTTGAGCTTTACTAAAGTGTCTTTAATGAATGTGACTGCCCTTGCATTTGGAGCATAGATATTCAGAATTGAGAGTTCCTCTTGGAGGATTTTACCTTAGATGAGTATGAAGTGTCCCTCCTTGTTTTTTTTTTTTTTTTTTTTTTTTTTTGATAACTTTGGGTTGGAAGTCGATTTTATCCGATATTAGGATGGCTACTCCAGCTTGTTTCTTCAGACCATTTGCTTGGAAAATTGTTTTCCAGCCTTTCACTCTGAGGTAGTGTCTGTCTTTTTCCCTGAGATGGGTTTCCTCTAAGCAGCAGAATGTTGGGTCCTGTTTGTGTAGCCAGTCTGTTAGTCTATGTCTTTTTATTGGGGAATTGACTCCATTGATATTAAGAGATATTAAGGAAAAGTAATTGTTGCTTCCTGTTATTTTTGTTGTTAGAGTTGGCATTCTGTTCTTGTGGCTGTCTTCTTTTTGGTTTGTTGAGGGATTACTTTCTTGCTTATTCTAGGGCGTGATTTCTGTCCTTGTATTGCTTCTTTTCTGTTATTATCCTTTGAAGGGCTGGATTCGTGGAAAGATAATGTGTGAATTTGGTTTTGTCGTGGAATACTTTGGTTTCTCCATCTATGGTAGTTGAGAGTTTAGCCGTGTATAGTAGCCTGAGCTGGCATTTATGTTCTCTTAGTGTCTGTATAACATCTGTCCAGGCTCTTCTGGCTTTCATAGTTTCTGGTGAAAAGTCTGGTGTAATTCAGATATGTCTGCCTTTATATGTTACTTGATCTTTCTCCCTTACTGCTTTTAATATTCTCTCTTTATTTAGTGCATTTGTTGTTCTGATTTTTATGTGTCAGGAGGATTTCTTTTCTGGTCCAGTCTATTTGGAGTTCTGTAGGCTTCTTGTATGTTCATGGGCATGTCATTCTTTAGGTTTGGGAAGTTTTCTTCTATAATTTTGTTGAATATATTTGCTGGCCCTTTAAGTTGAAAATCTTCATTCTCATCAACTCCTATTATCCGTAGGTTTGGTCTTCTCATTGTGTCTTGGATTTCCTAGATGTTTTGAGTTAGGATCTTTTTGCATTTTGTATTATCTTTGATTGTTGTGCAGATGTTCTCTATGGAATCTTCTGCACCTGAGATTCTCTCTTCCATCTCTTGTATTTTGTTGCTGATGCTCGCGTCTATGATTCCAGATTCGTTTACTAGGGTTTCTATCTCCAGCGTTGCCTCACTTTGGGTTTTCTTTATTGTGTCTACTTCCCTTTTTAGGTCTAGTATGGTTTTGTTCATTTCCATCACCTGTTTGGATGTGTTTTCCTGTTTTTCTATAAGGACTTCTATCTGTTTGGTTGTGTTTTCCTGCATTTCTTTAAGGACTTGTAACTCTTTAGCAGTGTTCTCCCGTATTTTTTTAAGTGAGTTATTAAAGTTCTTCTTGATGTCCTCTACCATCATCATGAGATATGCTTTTAAATCCGGGTCTAGCTTTTCGGTTGTGTTGGGGTGCCCAGGACTAGGTGGTGTGGGTGTGCTGCATTCTGATGATGGTGAGTGGTCTTGATTTCTGTTAGTAGGATTCTTACGTTTGCCTTTCACCATTTGGTATTCTCTGGAGCTGTGCAGGATACACTTGTCGGGGTCCTGGAACTAAGATATGTGCTGCCAATGCTCAGGCAAAGCGTTCCTGTGCCGGGCAGGTCCCTATCCTCTGGCCGGGAAAATGGCCAGCTGTCTGTGCAGGATACACTCAGCGGGGTCCTGGAACTGAGATGTCTGCTGCTGAAGCTCAGGCAAAGTGCTCCCGCGCTGGGCAGATCTCAATTTTCAGAATTCTTAAGATTGCAAGGCTGGTGTTGTGGGTATCTGGCGGTAGTCAGCCGACTGTGCACCCTAGCTACCCCGGTGCTGCTCGGACTGAAAGGGGCTTGTGCCCCTACTCAGACCGGGTTTTTGCTTCCCTGACTAATGCAGTCCCGGGCGATTGGATTGGAGCAGATGCTGTGTTCCACTCACCAGAAGTCTTAAGATTGCTTGGCGGGTTTTGTGGGTAGCTGGAGGTAGTCAGACAACTGTGCACCTTAGCTACCCAGTGCTGCTCGGACCGGAAGGGGCTTGTCTTAGGTCTTCTTTTAAGGTCAGATAGAACTCTACACTAAACCCATCTGGTCCTGGGCTTTTTATTTATTTATTTATTTTTGGCAGGGGTGGGGGAGACTATTAATGACTGCTTCTATTTCTTTAGGGGAAATGGTACTGTTAAGATCGTTAATCTGATCCTTATTTAACTTTGGAACCTGGTATCTGTCTAGGAAGTTGTCCATTTCATCCAGGTTTTCCAGTTTTGTTGAGTATAGCCTTATTTTGTTAATTAGGATACTGTCCGTGTGCCTTCTAGTTAGTCTGGCTAAGGGTTTATCTATCTTGTTGATTTTCTCAACCAACCAGCTCCTGGTTTGGTTGGTTGAATAGTTCTTTTTGTTTCCACTTGGTTGATTTCAGCCGCGAGTTTGATTATTTCCTGCCATCTACTTCTCTTGGATGAATTTGCTCCCTTTCATTCTAGAGTTTCTAAGTGTGCTGTCAAGCTGCTAGTGTATGCTCTCTCTAGTTTCTTTTTGGAGGCGCTCGGGGATATGAGTTTTCCTCTTAGGACTGCTTTCATTGTGTCCCATAAGTTTGGTTATGTTGTGACTTCACTTTCATTAAGCTCTAAAAAGTCTTCCATTTCTTCCTTTATTTCTTCCTTGACCAAGGTATCATTGAGTAGAGTGCTGTGTAGTTTCCACGTGAATGTTGGCTTTCTAATATTTATGTTGTTATTGAAAATCAGCCTTAGTCTGAGGTGATCTGATAGGATGCATGCAACAATTTCAATATTTTTGTATCTGTTAAGGCCTGTTTCTCCATCTATGGTAATTGAAAATTTGGCTGGGTATTGTAGCCTGGGCTGGCATTTGTGTTCTCTTAGTGTCTGTATAACATCTATTCAGGATCTTCTGGCATTCATAGTCTCTGGTGAGAAGTCTGGAGTAATTCTAATAGGCCTGCCTTTATATGTTACTTGACATTTTTCCCTTACTTCTTTAAATATTCGGTCTATTTATTGCATTTGTTGTTCTAATTATTATGTGTCGGGAGGAATTTCTTTTTTGGTCCAGTCTATTCGGAGTTCTGTAGGCTTCTTGCATGTTCATGGGCATCTCTTTCTTTAAGTTAGGGAAGTTTTCTTCTATAATTTTGTTGAAGATATTTGCTGGCCCTTTAAGTTGAAAATCTTCATTCTCATCTACTCCTATTACCCGTAGTTTTGGTCTTCTTATTGTGTCCTGGATTTTGTGGATGTTTTGAGTTAGGATCTTTTTGCATTTTGCATTTTCTTGGATTGTTGTGTCCATGTTGTTTATGGAATCTTCTGCACCTGAGATTCTCTCTTCCATCTCTTATATCCTGTTTTCTGATGTTCCCATCTGCATTTGCTCATTTCTTTCCTAGAACTTTTATCTCCAGAACTGTCTCCCTTTGGGTTTACTTTATAGGTTCTACTTCCATTTTTCAATCTTGGATGGTTTCAATCTGTTTGCTTGTGTTTTTCTATAATTCTTTAAGGGATTTTTGTGTTTTGTCTTTATGGATTTCTACCTTTTTAGCAGTGTTCTCCCATATTTCTTTCTTCTGTCCTTCCTTCCTTCCTTCCTTCCTTCCTTCCTTCCTTCCTTCCTTCCTTCCTTCCTTCCTTTCTCTTTCTTTTTCTTTTGTTTGTTTGTTGTTTTTGTTTTTGTTTTCAAGACAGGGTTTCTTTGTGTAGCCCTTGCTGTCCTGTAATCTCCTGTATTTCTTTAAGTGAGTTATTAATGTCCTTCTTAAAATACTCTACCAGCATCATGAGATATGATTTTAAATCTGAATCTCACTTTTCTGGTTTGTTGGGATATCCAGGTCTCACTGTGATGGGAGTATTGGGTTCTGATGATGCTGAGTGGTCTTAGTTTCTGTTAGTAAGATTCTTATGTTTGCCTTTTACCATTTGGTAATCTCTGGTGTTTGATGTTATAGCTGTCTCTGGCTGGAACTTGTTCCTTCTGTGATTCTGTTAGCCTCTGTCAGAACTCCTGGGAATCCAACTCTCTCCTGAGTCACAGTGGTTTGAGTACTCTTTGCAGGCAAGTTCTCCTCTGGCAGGGAAGGTGCCCAGATGTCTGGGTCTCAGCTCTGTTTCCTAGCTGAGGATGAAGGACCAAAGTGACCCTATCCAAGAAGCTCTGTTGTTTCTGTGACCCACTCACTCTCCTTCACAGGCTGGTCTCTGAGAGACCTGGGATACAACATGGCGCTCTCACCTGAGTCCTGGGATCAGAGTCTTCTATGGAGGCGACTCCTGTCTGCAGGTACAGATGAGCAGAGTCTAAACGATTAAAAAAAAATTACAACTTTAACTAAGATACCATCATTCAAATGCCAGGCAACAATTCTTATAATTCCATCTTCTTGGTTTTCTAAGAATCTTCATCTTTAACCCAGACCAGTCATCCCAGGATCCTCAGTGTGCTAGGATGCCTTCTGAGTGGAGAGTCCTCTGGGGACTGTGGGACCATCCCAGTGCAATTATTTTTTAACTATCAAGAAATGGTCCAATTTGTTTACAAAGCAATTAATAAAGCACAAATAATATGTGTACAGATCTCAGTGTTTATATATTTCTATTAACACTAACTCATTGTTAAAAACTTTTTATTTCTGTGGAGTCCCCAATTCTACACATTCACTTGAGTTGGAGATAGAGAAAACTACCAAATAGAGTAATATTTGGTAGTCAATAAGTTCATCATCAATATTCTTCAAGGCCTGCTATACATTGAAAAAACTCCATTTTTTCCACCCTTTATCTTTTTGTATGCCTTTAGAAAAATCCTTATATTCTTTACTTGTAAAAGTTAGACATCTTAGACTAAATATCTTAATCAAAAATAGAGAAAATATTGGGTGGCTTATTAATTATTAGAAACAATTATGCCTTAAGCTTTTTTTTATTACAATGAAGACTTATTCTCCATATAAAGTTGGGTCTTATGTTGCCTTTTGTTTATGTAGAGTATAGAATTTCAGTGTTAGGATTTTAAAGTTAATAGAGCTTTTCCAGGAAGGCTGACAAGGAGGCTTCTGGGAATGGTGAGTATCCAGTGACTCCCTGGCAAAACAATTACTGCTGGTTGCCCTTTTGTGATGTTGATATAGTGTGTCAAGTACTTTAACCCATGATGTGCTCTTTGCATGATTATGTATTTTTCGTCCTGCTTAACCTCTTTTTTTAGATACTGAGTATTTAAAATATATACTCATATCTATGGACAATATTTTAACAGTCAACTTATTTCTGTTCACACATAAAATCTAGAAAAGTCTACAGGGCTCCCTTGTGTACTTTTGATATTCACAAATATAAAATAAGAAAAATAAGTAGAATTCAACATTTTTAGGATTACAAATAATAGCTCATAATCAACTGATTTTAAAATCTAAATATGAAAACTGATAAATTATTGTTCATGGAACTGAAGAATTTAAGAAAAAGATGAAAAGAGAATATCCAAATTAACAAAATTAAAAATGAAAAGGATGATATAATGACAGATAACAAGGAAATCCAAAGAAACATAAAGACATACATTAAAAAACCTCTACTCTAGCAAACTGAAATATCTAAAATAAATGTATAATTTTCTTGATATATAGCACTTAACAAAGTTAAATCAAGATGAGATAAGCAATTTCAACAAACCTATAACCCCTGGTGCAATAGAAGTAGTCATTTAAAGTCTCCATCCCTCTCCTTAAACAAACAAAGGAACCAAGGCCCCATGGCTTTAGCAACAAGCAACAAGCCTACCATACTGTCAACAACGAGTTAATGATCATACTCTTTAAATTATTACACAAAGTAGAAACAGGTAAACTATTACTCTACTTATTTTAAGAGACTAAAATTTCCCTGATAAACAAATCACACAAAAACCAAACAAAGAAATAGAATAAGAAACAATTTTCCCATTAGAAAATAGATTCAAATATTCCCAAAAAGCACCAAAAGGATCATCGACCATGATCAGGAAAGCTACATTACAGAGATGTGGGGATGCTTCAAAAGAAGAAAATCAATTAATACAATCTGTTAATTAGGCAAACATAAAGCCAAAACCACATGTTCATCTCTCATTAGATACAGAAAATGCCTTTGAAAAAAATTCAACACCCATTCCATCCTGATGTTTTGAGATAGGATCTCACATAGCCCTGGTCTACTTAAAATTCATTACATAGGCAAAACTGCCTTTGAACTGTCTTATCTTTCTGCCTTCAATTCTAATGTGCAAGGATTACAGGCAAGTATCTCCATATTCAGTGTGTTTTCTGTTTTTTTTTTCTTTTTCCTTTCTGTTTCTTTGTTTCTTTCTTCCTTCCTCTCTATCCCTATATCTGTCTCTCCATCTCTCTCTTCTCTCTCTTGCTATCACTCTTGTTCTCTCACTCTTCTCTCTCCTCTCGCTCTTCCTTCCTTTCTTCCTCCCTTCCTTCTTTCCTTCATTTCCCCCTCCCTCCCTCCCTCTATCCCTCCCTCCCTCCCTTCCTTCCTTCCTTTCTTCCTTCCTTCTTTTCTTTTGCAGGGCAAGAACCTGGAAACAGTAGCTAAGTCAGTGATCATAGAAAAGTACTATTTCCTTTGTGATTGGGTTACCTCACTCAGGATGATACCCTCCAGGTCCATCCATTTGCCTAGGAATTTCATAAATTCATTTTTTTAATAGCTGAGTAGTATTCCATTGTGTAAATGTACCATATTTTCTGTATCCATTCCTCTGTTGAGGGGCATATGGGTTCTTTCCAGCTTCTGGCTATTATAAACAAGGCTGCTATGAACATAGTGGAGCATGTGTTCTTCTTACCAGTTGGGACATCTTCTGGATATATGCCCAGGAGAGGTATTGCGAGATCCTCCATTAGCACTATGTCCAATTTTCTGAGGAACCGCCAGACTGATCTCCAGAGTGGTTGTACAAGCTTGCAATCCCACCAACAATGGAGGAATGTGATAAGTGGATATTAGCCCAGAAACTTAGGATACCCACATATAAGATACAACTTGCCGAACGCATGAAATTCAAGAAGAACGAAGACCAAAGTGTGGACACTTTACCCTTTCTTAGAAATGGGAACAAAACACCCATGGAAGGAGTTACAGAGACAAAATTTGGAGCTGTGACGAAAGGATGGACCATCTAGTGATTGCCATATACAGGAATCCATCCCATAATCAGCTTCCAAATGCTGACACCATTGCATACACTAGCAAGATTTTGCTGAAAGGACCCAGATATAGTTCTCTCTTGTGAGACTATGCCGGGGCCTAGCAAACACAGAAGTGGATGATCACAGTCAGCTATTGGATGGGTCACACAGCCCCTTATGGAGGAGCTAGAGAAATTACCCAAGGAGCTAAAGGGAACTGCAACCCTATAGGTGGAACAACAATATGAAATAACCAGTACCCCGGAGCTCTTGTGCCTAGCTGCATATGTATCAAAAGATGGCCTAGTCGGCCATCACTGCAAAAAGAGGCCCATTGGACTTGCAAACTTTATATGCCCCAGTACAGGGGAATGCCAGGGCCAAAAAGGGGGAGTGGGTGGTTAGGGGATTGGGGGGGGTGGGCATGGGGGACCTCTGGGATAGCATTGAAAATGTAAACGAGGAAAATACCTAATTAAAAAAAAAGAAGAAGAAAAGAAAAGTACTATTTACTGGCTTTCAGTTCAAGGCATGCTCGCCCTTTAACACCACCTACATTGTGCTATGTCTTTCCCAACAATTACTAAGAAAATTCACCAAAGGTGTGTGTACTATCCAATCCAGCAGAAGCTGTTTTTTTTTTTTTTCTTTTCAGTCAATTACCTCTTCCCAAATGTCTTTTGCATGTGACAGGTTGACATAATACAAGCTAGTGCAGTGAGAAATTTAGGATTTAAACTTAGAGGAAGTAGAAATAATTCTAGCAATTTACATTCGGAATGATTTGGAATAATTAGTGTGACTCATATTTGGAAAAGTAATTTGCAAAAAGAAAAAGAAATGCACTTAAGAGATTACTATTGTAGTTAGGACAGAAATTATATCTGGGAGAGCCTGAAGGAAGATGTGACTAATGAGAGGAAAAGGCAAACAGGGAGCAGCATTTCCAGATGCTTCCAGATGTTTGGCTTGTATATTTTGGGATGTGGTACTCTAATCACTTGAAATACTAGAAGAGGGATAGAAAAAAGGGAAACAATGATCGGTATTAAAATGCTAACTGTAAGACAGCTGTGGGAGAAACAAGAAAATCTTAACTGGAACAGGGATGTCCTATGCCAATAAAGAGCAGAGGAAATAAATGACCTCACATGGAAGACTGAAAACTGGATTAAAAAAAAAGAGACATACTGCAAGGCGTTGAGGATATGTCTTATTCCTATAATATGTCAATCAGTTACACAATACACTGACTAGCTGTGATGCCAAGAATAATCAGGAAAGAGTTTCTGAACATATGCTCTTATTAGTAGAGTTTGAGGATAAACAGGAGTTTTGTTTTGTTTTACTTATTTATAAGGAAATAGAACTGTAACTTCAAGGAAGATAGAAAATACTATATTGTCACCTTAATAGAAGATAGACAGACTGTTCCGTAATCTCTACCTTCAGTGTAGGTGTAATTTCAAATGTATGATGGTAGAAAATGTACACAGGTAGTACTATATATATATGGCTTTGGTAAGCTAGTAGGATCTTATCCTTCTGGAGATAATAGAAAGCTCATGATACATTCCTAGCAAAGATGATTTTAAATTTGCATTTTAGGAAAAATGGCTAGCATAAAACTTAAAGATAAATTCAAACTGTTTATCTTTTTAAAACCAGGTTCCAAAAAGCAGCAGACTAGTAAGAAGATAATAATTTTATGTGTAATTAATAATCTTATGTATACATAAATGTAGAGAACATAGACTAAGTGAAAATTAGTAAGAGTGCAAAACATCTCTGATACTGTGATGGGTTTAATATTCAAGACAGAGATACAAACTTGATAATTTCTCAAAATAATTAAGACATAGAACAATTTTCTCCAATAGAAAACTAACTGTTCTGCAAAAGCTATTTTAGGAGAAAATTCCAAATGCTAAAATCTCTAGCATTTCATGTTTTGGTAGCACTGTTGCTTTCTCCACAAATTTTACAGGTTTACAAAGTAACATTAAAAACTCTTAGGAACAGGAAACATAAGTGATGGGAGAGATGATGGTAGGGTTATTGTAATATTGTCAACTCTTAAGTATTCATTAAAGAGTCTGACTTTGTCAATATTTAAGATAACCTGGAATAGAGCTATTACCATGAATGCGATAATCATGAATATAAGGATGTTTAAGTCAATATATTTCTAGGGTATTATCGAGACACAATAGACCTTTTAATGAGAATAGGAGGCTGTTCACAATCTAAATGTAACCTTTTAACACTGTCCAAATAAAAGCATATACAATCAGAGGAATTTTCAACCATAAATATAAAGAAATGCATGACCAAATGAAGCAAATGATGAGAAAGCTTATTTTATTGAGAACTGATGTGTCTTTTATTTCCTGATAGGTAATGAATAATTTACTTTTCCTTGGGGATCGCCTATTCTTTCCATTCCCACTAGTGTTTGTTCACACACACACACACACTTCTGTAAAAGCTCTGTGTTCCTTGCAAAAAGAAAATGCTCTGGTATAGTCATCTGGCAGTTTGCTTTCTTCTTATGCGTTTTAGCCCCCATTGACTGCCCAGATTCACTTGATTTCTGACTACAAGAAAATTTGGAAGATTTCCATATATCAAACATGGCCACTTCTGAGAAAATTTAGCTCTAATATCTCAGCTTTCTTAGGAGCAGAGCCAACTGGGATATGTGATGCATAATGGAAAATCACCACTAGTTTTAGCTTTGGTATTCACTGAAGCACTAACAGATTCTAAGGATATTTTAGTTATGACTGTTCACACCAAAATCCCTTCCATCATTATTAGTCACAAGCGACCGTTTTACATTACAATTCAACATTCATCCCAATTCAGTAACACCAGTCAACTGACTAATATTTAGAAGAAGGGCATCTGTTCTGTGCATAACAATCTGATCTGTGATATAGGGGAATCATTTGAAAATAGTTAGTTATATGACTGTTCATGGACTAAGTATTTCCAGGAATGATTTCATTCATAGAATCAGTTGAAGAAGTGAAATTTACTATGTTCAAACAAATGTTACTAAATAAATTTCTGAAATATTCACTTGGAACTGTCAAATGTACAAGTCATGGAAGATTCATCTCATGCTTGAAGAGCTGTAATTATTAGGGACAATATATGGAAGGATATATAATCCTATAGTAGTTCAGAGTAGAAAGTATTTCACTTGAGATTGGCTTATGCACAGAGGCTAGGCAGAACTAATACCAAATATACTAAAATAATAAGGGATATATTTAAAATAACTTAATGATTAAATACTTGTTGGTAGAATGTGTGCTGCCATTTGAGAGTTGTTTACACAGTTGCCTCTTTTAATATACATTTGAAATTGTTTTTAGGCCATGATTATCTGTATAAGGTTATAATATTGTAAAGGTTATATATTACATTTTTTATGTATAATTAATGAAGGAACACATAAAATCATCCTGTGGTTCAGAGCTATGAGAAATCATTTCAATAGAATGTAGTCAAGAAAGTGCATATATGAAAAATGTAAAATTTCCACTGAATCATATATATAAATAGGGTTTGAAAATGAACACAAAGAGGGATAGTACTGTGTAGAAACAAAAATTTGGCAAAGGCATTGATGTAAGACAATGTAAGCCCCGTAAAAGAATGAATACATGTAAATTAAAGGCTGCAGATAAAATAAATACCAAGTTAGGTTTGTGCTACTGTTCCTTTCCCTGGGATACATGGTCACATATCTATTCTCCCCAGATCATTCATTAACAGCAAACCAAAGAAGCAAGTCTTTTCATGTGTAGCTTTGGGAAATCACTACATTTATTGAGGTTACCTACAAGAACATACATAAGGGAATACAAATATAAACATGGATGATCCAAGCAGCTGCAGTTTCAAAAATCTCAACATAGAATGCTCATTGCAGTAGCATCTCTAAATGCATTCTTTCCCTAGGCAACATTTTATAGGCTATAAAAAGGTAACCAAACATTAATCAAATATGCTTAACTATGAATACCTAATAAACAATGTGCCAATGTGCTAATAGGCATCTTGTTTAAGTTAGCTAATGAAGTCCATATGAAAACTAAACGTAACAGCTAACTGAAACATTTAATGGAGTAAAAATAATAAAGCTGAGAGCAGAGAAGCATCGAGTTTGTACAGATCTTTCCGCAGTTTGGGACTATTGTATAACTATTTCCTTTAGATTAGAAACATTCCTAGAGGAAGTTTGGAAAATAATTTGGAAAAATAATTATAAACAAGTATAAATAACAAGAGACCTACTTCATTAAAATGGTTCATTTATTTTTTCAAATAAGCAAACATTTAATTTTATTTTAACATAACTTCTTTGAACAACAAGACACACACACACACACACACATATATATGTACATATATATATATATATATATATATATATATATATATATATATATTTCACAGAGACTGAATCAGCAAGCATGGGGCCAATATGGAACTGAACCAGCTCCTCTAGCTACAGACACTTTAATTTAAAACCAAATTATGACAAATGGACTTACAGAAAGTTCCAAAATATCTAGCTTTTGTGAAAAATCATTTAGTTTGTAACTTTGTATTCAAATGTGATAAATTATTTACATTTACAAAACTAAACCCGAAAAATATTCCTGGAAGGTGGAAAGTTTGTTTCACAATTTGATAACTCATTTAGTTACTCTCCATGATTTACATTGCTAAAGGTAACTTCCTACTATAATTTTTTGCCCCAACTCTCTTAATACCCACCTATGCCATTGTGTTAGTCATGAAAGTAATGCTTAGATCAAGTTATAATAAGGCAGAGATGGCTTTCATTTTGAAACTTCCTGTGTGCAAATGTCAAATGTCTTTGGAGTTGTTCCTTATTACTAATTATGTATGTTGATGACCTCAAATTAATTATTGATTGGTCCTAACAATTAAGGTAGACTAGGATAGTAATTATGGAATTCCCAAAAAGAAATAAACAAACATTAGGTAGAATTGTTACAGGTGTCTCCCATGGAGTAGAACGGCACTATGGTCAGTGAGTCCAAAAAATTCTGAACTACTCTGGCAAGAATTACATAAATGCTATCAAATGGCATAAACTAAGAAAGTGTTCAGAAGAAAATGGATTGCAGGAACTCCAGGTGACTTCACAGAGATGTAGTATGAGCATTGAGTTTTGAGATATGGTGTGTGGTAGTAAACAAGGCTAGACCTAGAAAGTTCCTAGATACCACAACATTGGTTTGGTTAGTCATGAAGGTACTTGGGGGGAAAATGTCCCTGTTAAGTTTTAAGGATGGGACATATTTAAAATTACAATAGTTTTAGCATTTTTTTTTTCTATTTGTACACTAGGGGATTGATTAGAGTGCAAAATCTGGAAATAAAGGATTTGGCTCAGAAGATGTTTTATTGTCACTTATAGATGGTCATGACTGAACCAGAAATGTGGGTGATAGAATAAAAGAGCAAATCTTGCCTTAATCAGATAGTTTCTGTATTATACTTGATGGGAATTGAGAAAAAATACAATACTCTTTGAAACATCATTGCTGGAAGTAGTCTGTCCTTTGTTATAGGAATGGAATTTCTTAGTACATAAAACTATCCCCCTTGTAGGCTGAAATCACCCTTAGCACATATTTCAAGAATGTTCAGAATGGCCTTATAATTATTAGAGTGTCTACAATAGCCTATAGTAATTGTCTTTATCTATTATCACTCATCATGTAATGTCTTTTCCTCTAGCTTTATAGTGTCTGAGGGTTTCTTTGTCTAATTACTTTCAGGTTATTTCCCATGTGGTAATAAGAGGTATATTATGGTAATAGGATCCACTCTGGGGCCATATTTCTCCTTACATGGGTTATGAACCATCTACCTCTCTTTCAAACAAGTGTGCCTCAGAATGCTGGGTAGAGAGCTTATTTTTTAATTTATTTATTTTATTACATATTTTCCTCAATTACATTTCCAATGCTATCCCAAAAGTCCCCCATACCCCCCCCCCACTTTCCTACTCACTCATTCCCAATTTTTGGCCCTGGCATTCCCCTGTACTGGGGCATATACAGTTTGTGTGTCCAATGGGCCTCTCTTTCCAGTGATGGCCGACTAGACCATCTTTTGATACATATGCAGCTAGAGTCAAGAGCTCCAGGGTACTGGTTAGTTCATAATGTTGTTCCACCTATAGGGTTGCAGATCCCTTTAGCTCCTTGGGTACTTTCTCTAGCTCCTCCGTTGGGGGCCCTGTGATCCATCCAATAGCTGACTGTGAGCATCCACTTCTGTGTTTGCTAGGCCCCGGCATAGTCTCACAAGAGACAGCTACATCTGGGTCATTTCGATAAAATCTTGCTAGTGTATGCAATGGTGTCAGAATGGGCTGTATAAGTGCAGTACTAACAATGTCTTAGTAATTGTAATAAGCACAGGATTCTTTAAACTAAATTGAAAATAGATCTTTGTGTATACAATAGATCCTAACTACAGATTTCCCTCCTTCCACTCCTCCATTATTCCCCACTTCCCTCACATGCTCCCAGATCCACTGTTCCTCTGTTTCCCTTCAGATAGAAGCAGGATTTCAAGAGACAACAATTAAACACAACAAATCAAGATACAATAATTCAATATAAAAGCCCTCAAAGCCAGGCTGAACATAGTAACCACTAGGAGAAATAGAGTCCCAAGAGCAGGCAAAAAAAGTCATAGATATACCCACTGCCACTTTCAAAAATCTCACAGAAACACCAAGCTAACAGCCATTTCATACATAGAGAACCTGATGCAGATACAGGCAGGTTTTGTGCTTACTGCTTCTGTCTCTGTGAGTCCATATGCACACTGCTTAGTAGATTTGGTAGACAGGTGTTATCCATGTTATCCTGATGTCCTCCATCTTGCCTGATACCTACAATCCACCCTCCATTCAGGGGTTCCCTGAACTCCTAGGGATAGGTCCAAATAGAGACCTCCAATTTAGACTTTCCCTCTTCACAATGTATGGCTATGAGTCTGCACCTGTTCTTGTCTACTGCCAGAAGAAGACTCTCTGATGATGACTAGACAAGATACAGACTTATGAGGGTAGCATAATATCATTAGGAATTATTAAAGTGCCCCAGACCTTAGCACAACTGACTACATGATGGAAGTTTTATCCACGAACTCTGGTCGAGTCAGCTTGACAGGCCGAGAGGCTTGGAAGCTACTCACGAGGCAAAGAGTTTAATGGAAACTCACCTCCTGGAGTCTGGCATCCTCTCTAACCCATACATTAATATTCCATTCCCACGTTAGTCTGCTGTATGGATCCACGTGCTCTCTTTTAGTATTATCTTATTATAAGTGCCTTTTAAGATTGAATTCTGACATAGCTAAGCCTTCACCAGTGTTCCAATGCCCTAGAAAGTCCTTGAGCAGATCATGGGCTTGGAATTCAGGAAGAATGTTGCCTATTCAGTGACATTCAGAATTGCCTCTGGTATTACACTATCACTTTGAATAAAAGCTAGGTCACTGCCCTACACAGGAATTTACCATCATCTAGGAAGAAGGAAGTTTCAGACCTAAGGAGAGACCAAAATAGATACTTAGAACTATAGATAGCTGAGTTACACCTATACACACATAATTACAATGGCCTAGGGGAAAGGTGGACTATACAATAGACTAAAATAGGAACTATGGCAAGGGCACTAAGCCCTTGACCCTGGCTTCTAAGATTAAGTGAATCTTAGGTGGAGCTCTTGTTGATCCTAGTTGTTAACAATGAATTCTATCCCAGGTGGTTCCTGTTAGACCTTCTGTGTTTGCATTCCTCTGTTTTATGTAAGAATCCAGTAACCTCTTTGTACCTTGCTGGTGTGTCACCCAGCTTCCCTATTTTCTTCTGTATAAAAAGTTTGATGCTTGATTTGACAAATTACATTCAGATTCTACACAACCTCTCCTGTGTGCATCTGTCTGTCATTCCATCCAACGCTTTGCCCACCTGCCCAAGAGACCCATTCCACACAGACAAAGGGGCCCAGAGGGTCTGCGGCATATCACCTGACCAAAAATAAAATAAAATAAAATAAAATAAAATAAAATAAAATAAAATAAAATAAAATAAAATAAAAACAAATAACTAATTCACCAAATGCCAATGTTATGAGAAAACCTCTAAGTGTACTAATCTTGACTATGGCTTTTAAAGTTCTTCTTACTAACTTCTTATTATGTGAAGTATGTCATCTGGAACATAGTTTTGCTTAAAAGCTCACCTTGAAGAGGCTTGGTGCTACACTGAGATCTCAAGTATCCAGTGTTAGCAATGACTGGCTAATAAAGACTTTATATTAGCTTAAACCTTGTCTAAGGATTATTTTCTGGTGAATACCCAACAACATTTCTGAAGATCCCACCGAGATCTCAGAGACCAAACCTTGAGACTTCAGTAGTTCAGAGCCCTTTGGCCCAAGGAAATAGGCAAGAGTCAGCAGATTCCTAGGGGGTGTCTAACCTGAATTATTCCAGGTCCCCAGGGCTCCCTTTGATCATTCACTGTCTTAATGTTTCAGAGGAATATGACATCTCTACCAAAAAAGGAAACAAATTAGAAAGTCACCTGGTGTGTCACCTCTGTAGATATATCTGGTTAAGGCACCTTATGTTTGGTCACATAAGAGAGGTTGGACAAAGATGTGGATCCAGTATCTGAGAACCATGTGAGAAATCAGTGGATCCCACTTTTTTTTATTAGATATTTTCTTCATTTACACTTCAAATGCTATCCCCAAAGCACCCTATA
Source organism: Mus musculus (assembly GCF_000001635.26). Classification (NCBI taxonomy): domain Eukaryota; kingdom Metazoa; phylum Chordata; class Mammalia; order Rodentia; family Muridae; genus Mus; species Mus musculus. The sequence continues at coordinate 17,157,700 of NC_000070.6, read as the reverse complement.
CCCTCCCCCCACCCTGTTTCCCAACCCACCCACTCCTGCTTCCTGGTCTTAGCTTTCCCCTGTACAGGGGCATATGATCTTCTCAATTTGTTTCAGGTATATAAATGTGTTCTGGCCACCCCTGGTTCTATCTCTCTCTGTCTCTTTTTCTGTTTCTGTCTCTGTCTCTTTCTCTGTCTCTGTCTCTGTCTCTGTCTCTGTTTCTGTCTCCGTCTGTGTCTCTGTCTCTGTCTCTGTCTCTGTCTCTCTCTCTCTCTCTCTCTCTCTCTCTCTCTCTCTCTTGCTCTCTTTCTCTAGTTCTCTCTCTCCATCCATCCATTGTTCTTTCTATGTGTTTCTAGCAGTATTGTTTCTCTGTATTCACCAGTGACTTTCTCTGATGTGAGACCCTCCCCTCACCTGGTTTAAGACCAATGCCTCCTAACTCCTGTTGGGAAACAAAATCATTTTAGCTCTGCCAAATCACCCAGGGAAACATCCCCACCAAAACAAAAATCAAACAGAAGCAAAACAAAATAAAACTTCTACTATCCTACTCAAGGAGTAGGCACACTTGCTTGCTTTCTTTCTTGAGTCCTAAACACAGTCTAGATTGGTCCCTCTGTGGAGGATGAGAGGGGCCTGGCCTCTCAGGGCTTCTCATCCAGAGCCCCCTGCCATCTAAGTAGAATACACACATGAGGGGAGCGTTCTTGATGCTCTGTGCCTGCTCCTCCAGAGAAGGAAAATTTCCCTAGGTCTGAGCTCTAAGGAAAAGAAAAAGTTCCATTCCTTTTTCTTTCATAATTTATGTCTTGTTTTCAACCAGTGATCCCTAAACCCACCTTTCTTTGTAAAAAGTGAAAAATCCTGGCCAAAGGCCAGGCAGGGAGATTGCTGCCAGGCAACACGTCCTAGACTGAACAGATTTTCCCTCCTGCTCTCCACTGACCAAGGAGACTTTAAGCCATTTTCACTAGGTATCTTTAGAATGATTAAAGAAAAGCACTAAAAAAATTTCGCCCCAGGTATTAGAAAAAATATTTAAAATTTTAAAAAGTTAAAGATATTAGCAGTCCCAGTTTATGGAGTTTACTTAAATGCTGTTTAACAAGAGAAAACTGATTGGGATGAGACTTTTCACATAAACTGAAAGCCACTATCACCTTCTCTGGTTATAAGAGTCACCCTTACAGATACTAATAAAAGTTGTGATATCTTGCCCTCTGACAAGAATATTCCATAGCTAAAATTTATGCCTCCAATCAAAAGATACAGTTGGACCATCTTGCAGATTGACAACAAAGATTCCAAGGAATACAGGCAGAAACCAAACACTCAGGCCTGGCACAACATCAAATTGCCATCAATGTTCACCTCAACAGTTGTACTACCCCCATTCAGTTTAAACAGTACCCAATTGTAGGGCAGTGGGTGTGGGGAAATAAAGGGAGTGGAATGAGGAAGGACTGCTCACACTTTCCATGTGGCCCAGGTGGGTGTCTGGCTGTTCAAAGCCATGGAACCCCAGCCTGCCAGGGGGTGGACAAGGGGTAGTCCAAGGTCTCTGGGCCTCACAGAGCCTAGAGATAACAGGTTCTCAGTCTCAGGCATCACAGATGCTGCTGGACACTGCAGAAGAACTGAGAAGAAAGTGTGGAACCTAGGGGTGGCTTGGTCATCCCCAGGGCCAAAGGGAGGAGAGGGAAGAGGGAGAAAGGGTGCTGGGTAGTTCCCATCAGGCAAGAGTCCTTGGTCCTGACCATGAATGGAGCGCAGGAAGGGCTTTCTGCAGAAGGTTAGACATTGCTCTTGAGGGTAAAGCCTATCCCTTCATTCAAGTACAGCAGGCCTTGATAAGCAGAGATGAACTATGGTTTAAGAGAATTATTGTAGAAAGGCAGGGAGAAAGAGAAAAGGTAAAGAGGGAGGCCAGCCATGGCCACATGGAAAGAGGGGAGAAGAGAGAGAGAGAAGGAGGGCTAGAGATGAGAGTAAGAAAGTTGAAAGTATAAGAGAGCAAGGAGCAGCCAAGTAGCTCCTTTTATTGTGCATTGGGCTACCTTGCTGTTGCCAGGTAACTGTGGGGAAGAGCATACCTGACTATAGTAAGGTAACTCTGGGGGTGTAATCTAGCCAGAATGCCAGGAGCTTGGGTCTTTGTCTATGTGACTGATAGTCACATAATTATGGAGTTGGGGCCTCTGTGGTATCAGGTACCTGTCCCTGAGAATGTGGCTCACTGTTCTATCCTTTGTAGTGTTTTCTACTGGGTCTCCAGAGCAAGCTTTGTTCAACCAAACACAGGCTGCCTTTCATGGCCCCACACCCAATAATCCTGGAATCAAAAGGAATAATTGCAGATCACATTGCCTAGCTTGAAGAGACAGGCGTCTTGATGCCTTGCCAGTCATCCTGGAATATACATAGTTCTCCCTCCTGTGAAGAAACCTGAGATATCTGATGTTCATTAGTCTCATTCTTCAGGAGAAATAAGTGTGTACTCTCTTGAATGTGAACAATGTATTCTTCCAGTTGGCAGAGTTGAGTCAACCAGTCTCTTAAACAGACCAATCCAAGAGAACTTACAGTGGGCAACATACTTTGACCAGGTTGTTCTGTGATTTATGGACATTAAACATAGATATTTTTTTTTGTCATTACACCACAGATTTCTGGGGGAAATGGATTAGAAAGGGGGTTTTAACTCAAACTTTGGTTCATGGAAATTCCCTGTGACATACCCATCCAAATAATTAGACCCTGTAGCCACAGGATGGTCTGCCTGAGGCCTGTAGAGGCTACAGCTTGTTTGGTGAAAGACAAACTAACTCTAGGTCAAGATCTTCTATTTACAACACTCTACAACATCGTTGAGGCCCTCCTTCAAGGAGCACCAGAACACTGACTGTCTAACTGTGAATTCCAGGATTCCAGACACTATCCCTGGCCTACCCTTGAGCCTGATTTAAGAAACCCAAATTTTGTTAAACACATGAAACTCAAGAAGAATGAAGATTGAAGTGTGGACACTATGCCCCTCCTTAGAATTGGGAACAAAACACCCATGGAAGGAGTTACAGAGACAAAGTTTGGAGCTGAGATGTAGAGACTGCCATATCCAGGGATCCACCCCATAATCAGCATCCAAATGCTGACACCATTGCATACACTAGCAAGATTTTATTGAAAGGACCCAGATGTAGCTGTCTCTTGTGAGACTATGCCGGGGCCTAGCACAGAAGTGGATGCTCACAGTCAGCTAATGGATGGATCACAGGGCTCCCAATGGAGGAGCTAGAGAAAGTAGCCAAGGAGCTAAAGGGATCTGCAACCCTATAGGTGGAACAACATTATGAACTAACCAGTACCCCGGAGCTCTTGACTCTAGCTGCATATGTATCAAAAGATGGCCTAGTCGGCCATCACTGGAAAGAGAGGCCCATTGGACACGCAAACTTTATATGCCCCAGTACAGGGGAACGCCAGGGCCAAAAAGGGGGAGTGGGTGGGTAGGGGAGTGGGGGTGGGTGGGTATGGGGGACTTTTGGTATAGCATTGGAAATGTAAATGAGCTAAATACCTAATAAAAAATGGAAAAAAAAAAGAAACCCAAATTTGGCTACCCTCCTGCATGATGATGATGCAGGTGTTTGTACATGGCTGTCATGAGATGAAAGATGAAATCGGTTGTCCAGGAGCTGAAGTTGTTACTTTAACAGAAATGATTTGGGCCCAAGCCAGGTATCTCAGCCCAGAAAGCCGAACTGATTGATCTGACCAAGGCTCTCAAATAAGGAAAAGAAATATCAACCACCATATACACATACAATCAGTATTCTTTTACTACTGTGCAAGTTCATGATATAATCTATAGAGGAGGATTCTCATCACTGGGAAAAAAAGAACATCAAAATAAAACAAAACAAAACAAAACAAAACCAACAAACCAACAAAAACTTGGCCTTCTAGAGATTATTTGGCTTTTCCTACAAAAATTGCTATTCTCAACTGCCAGCCACTAACCTGGCTGCCTGACAAATGGCCTAAAGACCAGTGGAGCTTATTGATAATCTGATGCTTTGGTGACATAGCCCACAGATCAGTGGAGTTCAAAAAATTGCAAGATTACTCTCACATGCTTCTTCATAGCCTTCACCAGACTATTGATCAACAGGCTACTGTGGTCCACAAGTCCCAAGTTGCTCAGACCAAGGTATGTTATACCTAGAGTGAAAAGTCTTGTGCAAGATGTCTCAGCCAGATTCTTCGTTTATGCTAATATTAATCCAAAACATAAACACTTACCCAGGAAGGGATCAGAAAGAGAGACCAATACCCCAGTGAACTCTAGGAAAATTGACTTCACCAAGATCCAACCAGGTTGGGAATGTAAAAGTACTTGCTTGGTTTTATAGATAGAACTTAGAAGTCCCAGAAACTTGTCTAGTATCTAAAAGATTGAACCTAGGCACTTCTCTTTATTCTGATGCCTGTTACTTTGCCCTATGGGTTAATCATATGAACAACAACAAAATTACAGAGCTCCCGAGACTTTTTTGTGGGCATGTACCAATATTTTACTGAACTATGCCTCTTCTCATGCTTTCCAATCTAAGCAGGCAGGCTAATGATAACTTACAGGTATTTAAATAACTGTTAGTCTCTCTTACGAAAATGATCCTACAAAATGGAGAGGCTTAGGCTTACTTCTCATGAGGAAACTATGTACAGCTTTAGAAGAAACCTGATGTTTCAATGCTAATTTGATCATTAGTAAGTAGAGAAAGTCTTGCCATGGTTGAATATATAATTGGTATCAGTCTCTGTTCTCTTTGCTTCCCTAGTCAACTCCTCTACTAACAGAACTAGCCTTCAATTATTATTCTAATTGGATTAACAGCAGGATCCTACATCATAAACTAAAACAGGAGGAGTCCATGATTCTCCTCACTCTCTAAGATCAGTGGGGAATATAACAGAGCCCCAGACGTTAAGACAACTGACTGCATGTGGAAGTGCCATTCAGGCTGTACAACTCAGCAGGTAGACAACATCATCTATCAAAAAGAAAACAAAGACCAACTTCATCAATGTCCATAGTTATCAAAATGTTTCTAAATCTACTAGAATTAAATTACCCTTGCTTTTGGGGTTCTATTGTTCATATTCTTGCTATTTCTAACTGATGTATGTAAGTCCAAACCATGGTTGTTGTGCTTAAAAGCTAGCTCAGAGAAAGACAAAGGGTTACAATGGCATAACATACCATAGTCACCAGCTGCCTAATAAAGACTTTATTGGCTTAAACTCATGCCTAAGCAGTCTTCTCCAGTGAAATGCTTCATGAGTCATTTTTTCCTGCCAGTCCTATTTGGTTTGAGCTAACCAGCCTCTGATTTCTGGCCATTTAGGCATTGTCAGGCATAGGCTCCATCCCATGGCATGGGCCTCAAGTTAAACCACACACTACATTTATTAAGTTAGTTATTTGACAGTTATTAAGGTAGTTATTTGACAGTTTTATCCATACATAAATGGTTTTCTAGGATGTATCACCAGCATAGAGGGGTATGTTCTTATAAGTTCTTCCCTATCCATAACTGACTGTTGGAAGCCCAATCACATGGAGGTTCATTTCAGGTAGATACACACAGCTACCATCAGATGATGACAATGCTGATGGTGTCATACCTAGAAGATAGTTTTTCACAGGCCTTCATAATATCTTCCAACTCCAATATTCTTTCTTTCTTCTTTTGTACAATACTTATTAAGACTTAAAGAGAATAGTATAAATGCCCTGTGTAGGGCTTAGTGCTCAACCATTAGATGGTTTCAGTATCAAGAATACCTTTGGGTCTCTGTATTTATCACCTATCTGTTGCAAAGAAAGACTTCTCTGATTAAGGCCAAGATCAGCATTTGTGTATGGGCGATAAACACAAATATTTAGGAGGCAGATTAGCACCATGAAAATTAATATGAACAACAATAATAAGTTCAGCCTTTAGGGCTTATGAAATCTTTATTCATGGTGCTTTAAAGGAAATTTACAGCACTACTCTTTTTAAAGAGCCAGAGGGGTTTTATCAGTCAGTGAAAAGGTTATAAATAAAATGATCTTTCTGAAGTTTTTTACTTCTCTTATTTTAAAAAATCAACATTTTCTACATTGTGTCTTTACTTTTAAAAAGTGTTAACCCACAGTTTGAATATTGCCAATGCTTGGCAAAATGAATATTAAATGCTTTTTCCTGGAAAATGTGTTTGCTCATTAAATTTGACAGTCATTGCTTATGTGGTAAATGTTATTAGTGCCAAGAACTATCTGTTATGGCTGCCAGCAACAGGTCCATTATTTTAATTGTCTTTAACCTATAATCAATATTTACTGCTTTCCATGGAAAGAGACTGCATAGCTAAGCAGTATGAAAAGTGAGTTTACTGATCTGTGTCTTAGTTTCAGTTTCTCTATGTGAAAGAGAATATGAAACACTTTTCGTTGGTATTATTTTCTTATCAAAACTACTCTCACCCACCTATTTTGTGAGATATTCATATCAGCCAAACTATGCCTACTTCAAATGAAACAGTTTAAGTTTATGGCTAAATGAGACTCAAATTCTGCATTGTCATGAATCTGTATTCATTACCATTGGAAGACTTTGAATTATAAAAGCATTTAGGAGGTAAAGGATTCTTTCAAGCATAAGATCTCCAGAATTTTCTCTGAGAATCTGGGCATGAGCTACTGTGCAGGTTTAAACAAACTCAGCCTAAGTGGGAGGAGGCTGAATATAAAAGGAAGAATTAAGCTTTGATATTTTAAAGAAACATGTTGACAACAAACTGACTGAAAATCATTAAACTCAGGGCTGGGGAGATTGCTCAGTGGTTATCAGCACTTCCTGATATTTCAAAGTAGCTAAATTGAATGTCCAGTAGCAATGGATATATCTACAACTCAACTCCTAAATTTAAATATAAAGCTCAGAAAATAACAAGGAATAAGGATTAGAACAGTTGTAAAGGCCAAAGTAGGATATCTGTTGGGAGATAGTTTCCTAGACATAATATGGTAGCTATACAAATGATATCTTCATAATAGAGCTGCCTAAGGGAGAACCCCCAAAACAATATCATCAATGGATATGATAACAGAAAAGGGAAAAAATTTCACTTTGCTCACTATTAGACAAAGAGTAAATGCAACCAAAGTATGTGGAGAGGAGAAAGAGTCTTCTCCCTGAGAAGAGCCCACTAATTGGTTACCCAAGCTCACATGGTCAACCTGAGCTGATATACATATAAATAACATTAAATAGACAAACCAGGTTGTATTTATATATTTATGCACTTATATACATATGCAAAAAAAAGAGTGCATGAATTTGAGAAGGAGTAGGGTAGGCACATGAAAGGGGTTTGTTGAAAGAAAAGAAAGGGAAAAGTTTTTAACTATATTTAATTTTTAAATAATATTTAAATAATTATTTATTTACACATACACACATATGTATTTGTCAATCATTTAAAATGTATTAAGAATCAAAATAGACATATATTATTTTCATAATATATAACACAATATATAATATACAATAGTAATATATTTTATATGTTTAAATAATAACTTAATGCAAAATGTTAAACTGGGGATTGTATTAATAAATAAGTTTGATATAAAGATATGTGAAGGAAACCTATAATGGTGCATTCAGGGACAAGAAGTTGGCTTTAATAAACACATGAACAAAAAGTATCACAGCAATATAAACTATCAGGAATATTACAATAGAATATGTGCTTCTTTGTGTACATTGAATAAGAAACATGAATTCTTTTCAATATTTTCTCAGAATAATAAATATTTGGAAAGAATTGAAGTTATCAAAAAAAAAACCCACAGGAATTAGCAAAATAAATTCCCTACATGTCAGTCTTTTGATCCATTGCTTTTGGATTTCATGAATGGTAGTTACCAAAAGCAATGTTTATAACACAAGACTGACAAAATAACGTTCATTGCACATTGGTAAGTAAAAAAGTATGTGCATGAATTATTCTGACAATATGTATATAATCTAGAAGACAACAATGAACACTAATCAGCTTATTTGCTTTTTTGTTTACTTTCCATATTCTTTAAATTTTCACAAATGAATAGTGTAGATGTAATTTCTACAATTTTTCATATAAGAAAAAACACAGCATGGATAGAGTCATTGAATTTGAGAAAAGACAGAATTTGGAGAGTTAAAATTTTAGTTTAGTATTATTTTTATGACCCTGTTTTAGAGTCTTAAAAAACTTCAAATGATTACATAAAACACTGCCATCAAAAAACCCGCATGATGTCATCATTGTTCAAGCATGATGTAATTTGTATTATAAGTTTCTTTTAAGAAAAAAAGAGTAATTAAAGAAACATGACAATATTAGAATTAAGGCTTTTAAGCATGTAGCACATTGTGCTATAGCATAAAGGCTTTTAGCTACTTAGCATAATTACATAATTATATAGAGCAAGCAGCATATAAAAACACAAACATTTAGTTTTTAGCTACAATGCTATTAATATTTTTATATCAAGTATAACTGTAAACTTCATTATTTTCTGTCACAGATCAGGAAGTAAGCAAAAGATGCTTGGCATCAGAAAAAACATCATGTGTCTTTAGCATAACAAAGGTAATTTTTAACCACAAACAATATATACCAACTAGTGCTTTATGATATAGCTTGTGTAAAAATATTCTCTGTGTATCGTATACAAGACACTATGTGAAATTCTAAATAATATCATGAAATTATAAAATGTACTCTGATCACAAGAAGTAAGATAAACTGGTATAACTGGCTAAGTGATAGACATCATAGTGTGTATAACAGTTAAAAAAAAAAAAAAGATTATTATCCGGATAACAGAACTTCTGCCTTAGTAATTGAGGGGCAACTGGGAACATTTCAATATGCCATCATTTTAATGTTTGCTTTCTACAAAAGAACTGTGAAAATGTAGTTAGGATTGCAGCAATATTGAGGCTTATACTTTTTAAGGTCTTTAAACCATGAGAGTGGAAAAACTCACTATAATAAGAGTAAGTTTGTCTCACTCCCATCCCTTTCTTTCTTCTCTCAAGGAATGATGCAGCAAGATGATTCTGGCTAGATGCCAGCAATATGAACCTGGACTTTCCAGTTTTCTGAATACAGAGAGAATAAATTTGATCATAAATTATCCAGTCATCAAGTCATCTATAGTAGTATAAGAGCACCAAGAAACAATACATACTGAGAACTACATCATCCAAAGATGAAAAATGGACCACATCTCAGAAGAAGGCAAGAAATCATAACACCTATTATGTTATCATTAATTTATCATGTTCCTGTAGACAGAGTGGAACCCACTTTATAGAATGACAATTTTTCAGATCAACAAAATGGTATAGAAAAAGGTTTTAAGAATCTAGGGCAGTAGATTACATTCCCAAGGAATATGTAGGTAATTGACAAATGATAGCACTGTAAAGAGCTATCACATATCCTCAAGACAGGACAGGGGGTGACAGCTGTTGCAATGACCTATCCAACCAATTCAAAAAAACCCAGCTTTTAAAAGATTAGGAGAAAGAATTCAGGTTAATAATTTATTCTCACTGGGAAGTAAAATTCAAATTCACATTTCAAATTTGAGGGTTTTCTGTGACAAAAACTGAGTGATTGGTGTTGAGCTAAAAATACTGATTCATTCAGCAGATAACAGCTATGCCATATAAATCAGATTACAATGGTAACTAAAACATTCTTTATTTTTCTTTTAAAAATATTCATAGTTACTTACTGATGTATACTGTTGGGTTATCATTTCCAAACCACTGAAAAATGTAGTTTGTTTTGAATTTCTTAAAATTTTTTACCATATTAAGTGATTACAGGACCTTAAGGAGTACACTTTTCTCTGTTTTTAACATCATGTTTTATCTGGCATCACTAGGAGGGGAGCTCCTTAGTCCTGTGGAAGCTTGATGACCCAGCATAGGGGAACACTAGGCCACTGAGGTAGGAGTTAATGGGCAGGTGGGAGAGCAACCTCATAGAGGCAGGGCGATGGAATGGGGGGCTTATGGAGAGAAAACTGGAAAGGGGGATAACAGTTGAAATGTAAATAATTAAAAAACAATAAAAAATTACACAAAAATACCAGCTGTGTATATTATAGTCAGCACAGAGGAAAGATAATTAATAAGTATTTGGGAAAGATCATATGAGGAATGGAAGGAATGAGACAGATAAGCAAAAGAATATGGAAATAACTAAAATTGAGACTCATTTGAAAGGTTGTATGGAAACCTAATACAGCAGATGCTTCTTAAAGTATATACATATATGAAAGAAATATAAATGGAATAAACAATAGCATGTTATTGAACCAAACTAAGCATTCCTTGCCAGCAAATGAAATGTTCAGTACCAGGAATTGGTTAAATCTAATTGTGTTTTTGGCTAAAGTGGCCATATGGAAATCTCTGAAGAACTGAGAATATTACCAAGATTATTGATTGCTCTCCACCAAAGGATGATAAGGCTGAAGGCAGCACCTAAATAACTAATTGAACACAGAAAAGTCAAGATGTTACCTACATAGAGCTTTCACCCTTACTGACTAATGTTCATGCTCCTGGAAAATGAACTGCATGCTACCAACGTAGAAATGCAAATAGCAACTGAGGTACAAAACATTTGATCTATAATGGTGACCTGACTACAAAATGTGCTGAAGCAATACTGGCACAAAAGTTGTAGGAGTATCTAATTAATCTTGGACTGGATATAATATTCCTGCATATGATGAAACCCATTTCCAATATTGCTCAGATAACCATGGGAGCGAAGACTAGATAGTTCAGGAATGTAGAGGAAAATCAAATACTACTGGTCTGCCGAAGAAATACAACAATACAATAACTCACCACAACATCTTTCTAACTAATAGATTAGTGTCTTATTCATCCATCATCAGAGAAGCTTCCTCCTGCTGTAGGTAGGAATAAATACAGAGACAAACAACTTGACAATTCTCCCAGTGAGGGACTGTGGATCACTTAGACTTAATAGCATATCCCCCATTAAACTCTGATCTCTGGGCACAGGAAAGTATGTGGAAGAGGAGTTAAAGAGACTGTTGTGGGGCTGGAAGACACAAGCCAAACAAGGCTTCTAGACACAGCAGAACTGACACAAGTATGAACTCACAGAGACTCAGGGCCTGCACAGGTCTAAGACTGATGGAGTCAGAGTGCTGAGAAGAGAAGTGAACACTAACCCTTACCCCTCACCCAGAAACCATTTCTGATTGACAATTGCCTGGAAAGGAAAAAGTTACCATTTTCCTGTGGAGTTACACTGGATACAAGCCACTCTTAAGAGTAGGCCCCTTTTCCAACAGTAAATGGTCAATACAAAATGAACGCAATAGTCTCTTTTGAGGGTCTTTGTCTCATAATGCTTTGTCTGGAATTTTGTAGATAGATAGATAGATAGATAGATAGATAGATAGATAGATAGATAGATAGGTAGGTAGGTAGGTAGATAGATATGGCTAGAGATAAGTATAATAATTGATATATATATGGATAGAGATAAATATAACTGCTTTTAATATTATATATTAATATAATATATATAATATGCCTTGCTTTTATATTATTGTTTCTGGTTCTCTGTGTGAATGTGTGTATCTGTGTCTCTGGGAGTACATGCATTTCTTGTTCATTTTATTCTGATTCATTTTCTATTTATATATTTGTTTTGTCCTCTTCTGATTTGTTTGTTTTGATTTTATCTTATCTAGTTTTGTTTTTTTTTTTTTGAAACCTTCCTCTTTTCTAATGATAGGGTGCTAGTAAGGATGTCAGTTTGGGTGAATGATAAGGTTGGGAAGATCTAGGAAGAGATGGGAAAGGGGAACTGTAATCAGAAGGTATTGTATAAAAATCTATTTTCAATAAAAATAAAGAAATAATAAAGATTTTTGTAAAACTTTTCAACAGATTTTTTAAAAGAACAGAAATACCCCTCTTGTATTTTCTACACCATCCAAATTGTTCTATTGGGAACTATAGTTTTTTTATTTTTTATTTTTATTAGATATTTTCTTCATTTACATTTCAAATACTATCCTGAAAGTCCCCTATACCCTCCCCGTGCCCTACTCCTCAACCCACCCACTCCCGCTTCCTGGCCCTGGCATTCCCCTATACTGGAGCATATAATTTTCAAAATACCAAGGACCTCTTCTTTCATAGATGGCCAACTAGACCGTCCTCTGCTATATAACCAACTAGAGACACAAGCTCTCGGGGTATTGGTTAGTTCATATTCTTATTTCTCCTATAGGGTTGGAGAACCCTTTAGCTCCTTGGGTATTTTCTCTAGCTCCTTCATTGGGGGCCCTGTGTTCCATCAAATAGATGACTATGAGCATCCACTTCTGTATTTTCCAGGCACTGGCATAGCCTCACAAAATCTTCCTGGCATATGCAATAGTGTCTGGGTTTGGTGGTTGTTTATGGGATGGATCCCTGGGTGGGGCAGTCTCTGGATGGTCCTTCCTCCCATCTCAGCTCCAAACTTTGTCTCTGTAACTCCTTCCATGGGTATTTTGTTCCCCATTCTAAGAAGGAACTAAGTATCCACACTTTGGTCTTCCTTCTTCTTGAGTTCCTTGTGTTTTTACAAATTTTATCTTAGGTATTCTAAGTTTCTGGGCTAATATCCACTTATCAGTGAGTGCATATCATGTGTGTTCTTTTGAGATTGGGAACCATAGTTAAATATTAAATAATCCATAAAATTAAATCAGAAGCCTTTTTAATTTACTAGATAAAAAGTAACTTAACATTAGAACCACAACGTATTCTAATCATTAAAGAGAAAATACAAGGGAAAAGACAAATATGTACATGTTTAAATGACTCCACAAAGACATAGCCAAGCTACCAGCTTCCAGATGCATCACACTGTTCCTATTAGCTAGGACAGCTGTAGCTCCTAAGAATACATTCTTACATGAAGGGACCACAAGAACTGGGCAGCCAGTGTTCAGGCTGATGAAATGCAAACAAGTGCTAGATAAGATAGGGAGCATGAGCTGGCATACAAAGAGGAGACACTGGAGAGTGACTTATTTTACGGAAAAATCGAACAGAGACTAGGAGATATTTAGCAGAAAAGTCTTGTTCTCCATTGCTTGGGTAAGTTATTCAAAATCATGGGAATGTGGGATGGGTATAGTTATTATATTCTGATGGTTCTTACAAAGGCAAACTGAGTTGTAGTACCTTCTAAGTGTCATAGAATCTAAGTCTTAGAAAATCCTGTTTCACTTAGGGCTGAGCCTTTTTTCATTTCAAAATTGTTTTCTTTAATTTTCATTTATAATTTTAGCCTTAACTGAGAGCTCATGTACATGTGATTTAACTTGTATCTCACTAGGAAAGTCTACTATGGCTGTTTTTCTTTGTTCGTACCTGTGACATTTTCTCTATACTTACATCTCTAGCCCTTCAAATTCTTGTATGTCTAATGCAGTACTTTCCTTCTCATGTTCACATTCTTCACTACTTAATCATTGGTGCCTGTCTTAGTCAGGGTTTCTATTACTGCACAAATATCATGACCAAGAAGCAATTTGGGAAGGAAAGGGCTTATTCGGCTTACACTTCCATACTGCTGTTCATCACTAAGGAAGTCAGGACTGGAACTTAAGCAGGTCAGGAAGCAAGAGCTGATGCTGAGGCCATGGAGGGATGTTCCTTACTGGCTTGCATCACCTGGCTTGCTCAGCCTGCTCTCTTATAAAACCCAAGACTACCAGCCCAGAGATGGTCCCACCCACAAGGGGCCTTTCCCCCTTGATCACTAATTGAGAAAATGCCTTACAGTTGGATCTGATGGAGGCATTTCCTCAACTGAAGCTCCTTTCTCTGTGATAACTCCAGCTATGTCAAGTTGACACAAAACTAGCCAGTACAGTGCCTTTATCCTAAAATCAAGCAAACTCTAAACTATATTTTCCCAACCAATACCTAACATCACTCACAATAAATTTTCCCAGAGATACAAATGAAGTTCAAATGTTCTGCAAATCAACACAACTAGTTTTAAAATACACACGTGCGCGCACACACACACACACACACACACACACTCCCCTCTAAATTATCCCAACAAACCATAAACTCTAGAAAAATACACTTAGCAGTAGTAGCTACATAATAAAGCAGATAAAAAATGGTGGGAAATGTGAAATTACAGATGCATATAAAACAAAGAAAAATCTTGAGACATAACTCTCTGGCTATTGCATGAGTTTGCATTACTAGTTACTGGAAACTAAAATCAAGAATGTAGCTGAAGTGACACATAACATTTTTAGAGTTCCACATTTAAAAGGGTCAGTGCTCACCTGTCATTCTGCATTTTGGGGTGCAAGAGCCATTAAGCTCATCTTCTTATATGAGTACCCGTGGCTACAAACCCAGGTCCATATGCTTTCACAAGAAGTACTTTGCCACAGTACAAGGGAATGCCAGGGCTAGGAAGCAGGAATGGGTGGGTTGGGGAGGAGAGCAGGGGGAGGGTATAGGGGACTTTTGGAGAGGAATATAGGAAAGGGGATAGCATTTGAAAGGTAAATGAAGAAAATATCTAATAAAATTTTTTTTATTTTGTGTACTGAGATCTATTCCATGTTTTAGTCAATATGTAGTTTTTTTATTCTTGAAGTTTTCACACATGGACAATATATTTTGGTCATATTCATCACACTACCTTCCCCCAGCTCTCTTCTTTATGTCCTCTTTTTAAAAATTAACTACCCACTGAATACAATAGAATTTTATGTTGTACCATCTTCTGGGGCATGGACAACCTACCAGTGGCCACTCCCACTGCAAAAATTATTATCCCTCACTTAGAAGCCATTAACTGCAAGTAGCTTCTCTGGTATGGTTGGTGAGGGTTTTAAGAGTCACTTCTTATTCATGATTGAATGTTACTGGTTCAGTACTGAGCAGGTGACTAGAGATGTTGGGAGTTCATCTGTGCATTTGTCCCATCATGTCCAGAAAGCACCAGTTCACAACTTTCCTCCCTGACCTCCGGTTCTTACACTCTTCCCACCACCTTGTATCTGATGATCCTTGATCCTTTGAGGAAGGAGGAAGCATGAAATCAATGTCCCATCTATGACTGAGTGGTCACAGTAATTTATTGTACATACTTAGAACAGAATTATCAGAATAAATCTCTGAAAGAAATGCTAATTAACCAAGACCAAGGTAAGCACAAAGCAAGACCACTGAGAAAAACACTAGGTAATTTTTCCTTTGGGCCTATGAACTCTCAGAAATAGGCTTTGGCCTGGTTTACAGTATGAGACATGGAATCTCTCCTATCCAATAAATAATTAGTTGATTATCCCAATAATATTTATGCAACTATCATACAACTAGATATACCTTACCAGGCATTTGAGTATTATCTCCTGTAATATAAATTATATATAGCTCTTACAGCTTCATTAGGTTAAGAAAGTTTAAAGGGAGTAGTAATCTTGGATATTGCATCTCACTAAAGTCAGAATGACTAACACCAGGAAAGCAAATACCAAGTGTTTGCAAAGATGTGGGTATAAACAAACAAACAAAACAAACAAACAAACAAACAAAAAACCTGTATGTGACTATATGGCATGTCCTACATGGCTTTAAGGATTAAACTAACAGAAGTGGTAAATAATGAAGAAAGAATAACAGTGAAGAAATGGCACAGAAATTCTGGGTAGTCTCAGTGCACTCCAGTGTAGGGCATCAACTATGAAAGAAAGAAACTCACCATTTTTATCATTAACAGCACAAGCAAGGAGATTAGCTTCTGTGCTTTGTAAGTCTCCATAGGGGAGCAGTCTTAGGTACAGTCAATTGGGAGACAGAAGCTGTGTTTGCTATCTATTGTACACCCTGGTTAATTGTTAGTAAACACTCATACTTGGACCACAGAAAGGTTTGCCTTTTCTCTGATCCTTACTAAGGTAGAACGTTTTCTCTGTGCGGTCGGAAGCACTGGAATTTGAAATGATTTGTATACTCAATAACACATATTTTCTCAGGTTTTCATCTGCAACCCACAATTATTAACTAGTACACAAAAATAAATCCATATGTATGATTCTTATAAAGCTAAAAACAGAACTACTATATCACCCAGCTATACCACTCCTGGATATATGCCTTAATTACTCTAAATCCTACCACAGACATTTGAGATCTATGTTTATCATAGCAGAATTTCTACCAGCTAGAAAATGGAACAAGCCTAAATGCTCACCAACATATGAACAAAGAAAATGTGGTACATACACAAATAAACTTTTGCTTTCCAAACATGAAATCATGATACTTGCAAAAATAAAATTGGAAATAAATTTGCTGGACAGAGTAATGTAAATGAAAATAACACAAATTCCTCGTTTTATCCTACATAGAAAACTTACATTTTATCTTATATATGAATAAATAAAATGTATTTGGATGTGAGTATAATTCATGAAACCATGAAAAATTTAAGGGAACCATGGGAGAATATAAAGAACCCTTAAGGGACAGGTAGAGAACAAAGATGCAAACAGAATATTATGGCATGAAAGCCATATAGAAAATATTGGAATGGGGAAGAATATCAAGAGGAAGAAAAAAGAAGATCAAGAGAGAAATACATATATGAGAATATATGAAATTTATTACTTTGAGGGCTAATTTTAAAAATAATAGACCAGCTAATTAAAAAGTATATTTATGGTCATGCACACATAACAACATATCTAAAAGTCTGTCCTCCATTCCTCATATGATAGTTAGGTCTTGAGGTGCCTGTAGAAATCCACAACCTTGTTTAGTTCTCTGTCCTATGAAGGCTTATCAAGTTACCAGTTTCTAATAATGACTTAAAATTTTAAAATGATGTGTTTTATTTCCACAGTTAGGATACAGAATGATTTTGGATTCATTTCTATAATTTTCTCTGACTTTCTGTCCCATGAATCACAAGCTCCTATGAAGTGAGTAAGCTTGAATTGAAAATATAGAGGTTCATTTGAATAAAACCTAGAATGCCAGAAAGCATGTAAGTGAGTTTGAAGGATGTCCCTGACTTGGTTGAGTATAACATTACTGCATTCCCTCCTTCACAAAGTAGGAGACTCTGATGAGGACTTCGATTCAGTTGCATCTGCTTTTTTCACCTGCTTACACAGAAACTGTGAGACATTAATGTTTGTTATTTTTAGCTGCTGAGGTTTTAGATAATTTATTGCACATCAAAGACTGGCTTAGAAGTCTCATAATTCTTCCACTATAAATTAAAACCTTTGGAGGAAATTATTCATACATCATATTGACAAGGATTGAAGTTTAATGATGCCTATTTATGATAATGGAAGATGGTGATAAAGAGAGACTCTTGCTATTGCTTTTAATGTGTAAATTAGTTCAGCTTTAAAGAGAAGATAATTTATCAATGTATAATAAATTTGTAAATGTTTATTTATATTCATTGACTCAGCAACTTAATGTGCACATCACTAGAGCAATGATTGTATTAATTATGGCTCATAGATGTAATGAAATATTCTGCTACTCCCATAAAGAAAAGAAATAAATCTAAATATGTTATCATATAAAGTTATCAAAGGAAAGTATTTGTTATTTTTGTAATAGTTACTATATTATTGTTCTTATGATTTTCAAATCTTTATGCCCTGATCCTGGTGGAGTTTTCAACAATCTTTATTCTATTGTTTATTAGAAGATTTTGAAGGCTAAACTTTTAACACTTGAGGCAAACTGCTTGGGTCTAACTCTCCACTACTACTTCTGGAATGCCATTCGATAGAGGCACTGTGGCTCAACATCATCCTAAGTCAGTGAATATATGATTCAAACATATGTTGACAAATCCAACAAATTAATATAAGCCAAAATTAGAGAAGTACATGGAGAATATCACAAATAACCTAATGTTGGTTTTGTTTTATTTTGTTTTTAATATTCATAGTTGAGCTTGAGCAAGTTAACAAATCTCATGAACGTGCTTAACTGCAGGACTACAGAAAGCACAAGAATCATTTGGATTAGTGATAGAATCCATTATTCTGCATTCAGATTACATATTTAAAGGATGTTTCATTACTTGTGGTCCTGTGGTGGTATAAGTCCATAAGTACACCTGGACATGCATTGGCTTTGATACAGGAGAGGAAATAAGCCTATGAGGCTCAAGTATTTTATTATAGAGAATATTCCCACACAACAAGCATACCTGTTTAGGTATTATATAAAAATGTCCACTTTTATAGGTATTTTTTTAGATCAAAACAACTGAAAAGAGAGCCTACATTAAATAGGAATTAGCCATTTCTTTGAAATGTATGCAAAATTATGAGCGATACGTGGAAAATTATTCTTCAATAAGACATCGTTAAAGACAAAGTTCCGTTAGACATTCCCATATTCACAAAGATCCCTCTAGTTTAATTAAAATTTCTAGTGATGATGATAGTCACAGAGTTTAGTTCTGAAAAATACATTAAATTAAAAATAACATTCTACTTTACTAGTATCAATTTTGCACAACCATTAGATATAGCAAAATCAAAAGTTTTGCTTACAATTATCTTTAACATAATAAAATTCAGTAACTATTAACTTATAAAATAAAACAGTAAATTATTTTCAAATAGGTAGCTGGAAATATGTAAAGCATAAGATGAATAAGATTAAATGAAATAGTAAATGACATAAAAAGTTATTTCTAGACTTAGAAAAATTCTACACATTCAAAGTCATTTTACGAAGGAAGCAAAAATGCATTATCAAAATTACATAGATTTGCTCAGGTAGTTCTGGAAATACTTTGCTTATTTTAACAGTCCAGCTGGTATAATTGCATACAATTTTTGAGCACCTTGCTGTGACAAGCTCTTAAATCACATATCCACCATCCTCTTTTCACAAAAGGCCCCATATTCTCACAAAATGGCTCACAATTTATAAACTTATGTACCTAGGACACCATGTTTATGTCAGTTTGTGGGTTAAAGTAAAGAATGTTCAAAACAAAGGTATCGCTAGTGACTTCTGTTTATCCATAAATTTGCTTACAAACATTTTCAAGTGTCACTAAAAAGGAAACTAATTGAAAAATACTAACCTATCTGACATTTAATTAGTAATCACTAATTTATTACTATGTAAAAATTCTGTGAGGATGATTCAAAAATAATACATTAAGGGGTTTTGTTTCATTTAGTATGTATGTGCTTCACTGTGCCTTGTAAAGTACAATCTCACGAGGATTGTTTCTGGAGGAAATATTTTCCTTTGGAATGGTGTTAAAATTTTTGTAGTATGTCACCTGTTCAGTTTTCCCAGTCCAGATATGAGCTTCTATCACAGAATAAGTATATAATGTAGTAGCAATTGAGGTTTCATTTAAATAACAGTTATTGGCTAGGAAAACAGAGAAGTAGCAAAACTTGGAGAACTTCCTGTTCAAAATAATTATATTTGACAATAATTGAAAATTTTATATAGCCTCATAATAATAAGGCATCTTAAAAAGATGAGTTTACCTCTATGACACTATCATTTAACTTCATTTTCTACTTTTATAATATACTTACACTTAATTTTTCAATAGACTCTTTGTTTACCTTTGACTTTTGACATTTAAAATGTAGATGTTTGGGATCTTAGTTACTTTTAAATGTGGTTCATGGCTGAGATTCAGACATCTTAGGTCATATTCAAAATCTGTGGCTTCATTCTATTCACATAAACATGTCAAATGTGGATGCCATGATGAAAATCCAGACTTCAAAATTAATCCTCTTTTATGATTCTTTCCATTAACTTCCCTAGCCCCTGTGGCAGCCAGCTGGAACACCAGCTTATTCCAGTTTATATAAAACTATTAAGGACTTGAAAAGAGGACTGATCTTCAAGCAACCAGAGAACATTGGAAAGAGTTATAGACTTGTGTAGAAATTTAAAGATGGTAAATTTCAAATATCTGATTTTTTTTATTTTAGTAAACTGATGCATAAGAAGGATAAGTTAATGTTTAATATCAGATATCAAAAATATTTCAGAGATGTTTGACATTACTTTTAGTCCCATGTGCTTTGCAAAGAGGTACCTTCCTTACCAAATAATTTTACTTGCTATACAACAGAATCTCTCTCTCTCTCTCTCTCTCTATCTTTCATCTATGTATCTGTGCAAATATGCATCTATCTATATATATACCAACTATCTATCACCTCAATATGTATGTATTCATCTAACTATCTACTTCTCTACCTATCTATTCATTAGTTTATCATCTAATCTAGTATATTTATTAAGCTATATTTCATGGAGAAATATTTTTTAATTTGGTATATTTTGATTTTTTTAAAAAAATAATTTAATCTTTTTATTAACTCCTGATTTTATCCCTCTCCCCCTTTGTGATTGCTTTCTTCTTCCTCCCAAGTGGGATTGAGGTGTACTCACTTCGGCCTTTGGCTTGTTAACCTTTTTGAGTTTTGTGGACTGTATCTTGGGTACTTTGAATATTTTTTTACTAATATCCACTTATTATTGAGTACATACCATACATATTACAGTTCCTCATCCCATACTTCCTCACCACCTTCCTGTCTTCATGAGGGTGTCCCCACTCTACCCCACCCAACCAGATGCCATCACTCCCTGGGACTTCCATTCTCTTAAGGATTAGGTGCCTCTTCTCTGACTGAATTCAGACCTGGCAATCCTCTGTTGTATATATGTTGGGGGCCTCATATCAGCTGGTGTATGATGCCTGGTTGATGTTTCAGTGTCTGAGAGATCTTGGGGGTCCAGGTTAATTGAGACTGCTGGTACTCCTACAAGGTTGCCTTCCTCCTCAGCTTCTTCCAGCTTTTCCCTAATTCAACAACAGGGTTCAGCAGCTTATGTCCATTGGTTGGGTGTAAATATCTCTATCTGACTCAGCTGCTTTTTGGGTCTTTCAGAGGGCAGTCATAATAGGACACTTTTGTGAACACAGTAATAGTGTCAGGCCTTGGGGCCTCCCCTTGAGCTGTATATCACTGTGGGCCTGTCCCTAGACTTCCTTTTCCTCAGGCTCTTCTCCATTTTTTGTCCCTGCAGTTCTCTCAGAGAGAAACAATTATGCATCAGAGGTTTTGACTATGGAATGGCAATCCTATCCCTCTCTTGATGCCCTGTTTTTTCTGTTGGAAGAGAGCTCTACAAATTCCCTCTCCCTGCTGTACGGCATTTCATTGAAAGTTTCTCCCTTTGAGTCCTAAGAGTCTCTGACCTTCCAAATCTCTGGTAAGCTCTGAAGGGTTCCCCTACCTACTACCTCTCAACGTTGCATATTTCCATTCTTTCTGCTGGTCCTTCTGGCTCCAGTCCTTTCCCCCACACAATACCTGTTCATGTTTCCCTCTTGTCCTGTGTCTCCTTTACCACCTAGTTCCCTCCCTCCCACTTTGTGATTGCTTTCTTCTTCCCCCCAAGTGGGACAGAGGTGTACTCCCTTGGGTCCTTTGGCCTGTTAACCTTTTTGAGGTTTTTGGACTGTATCTTGGGTACTTTGAATATTTTTTGGCTAATATCCATTTATTAGTGTGTACATAACATACATAATTCTTTTGGGTCTGAGTTACCTCACTCAGGATGATACTTTCCAGTTCCATCCATTTGCCTGTAAAACTCAGGATGTCCTCATTTTTAATATCTGAGTAGTATTCCATTGTGTAAATGAGCCACATTTTTTGTATCCATTCTTTTGTTGTGGGACATCTGGTTATTTCTAGCTTCTGGCTATCACAAACAAGGCTGTTATGAACATAGTGGAACATGTGTCCCTGTGGCATGGTGGATCATCTTTTGGGTATATTCCCAAGAGTGGTATTTCAGCGTCTTCAGGTAGATCAATTTACAATTTTCTGAGGAACCTCCAGATTGGTTTCCATAGTGGTTGTACCAATTTTCAGTCCCACCAGCAATGGAGGAGTGTTTTTTTTTTTTTTTTCTCCACATCCTCACCAACATGTGCTGTTACATGAGGTTTTGATCATAGCCATTCTGCATTGGTGTAAGACTGAATCCCAGGGTCATTTTGATTTGCATTTTCCTGATCACTAAGGACTTTGCATATTTTTACCCTATAAAAATTACTACCTTAACTTAATGAATGTCACTACATCAAAACTTGAACCACATTTAAACCACTGCTCATTATTTTCACACATCTTATAAAAGTGAGATGCATTATTAATGTTTTTATTATGGTAAACAACATCTTATTTCTCCCATGCCTTAGTTATTTTACTATTGCTATGGCCAAGTTACATAACAAAAGATGTGAGGGGAACAATTGTAGACTCATAGTTTCAAAGTTCAGTCTTTATCTTAATGTAGCTGTCCAGAACATTACATAAGTGAGGATATGTGGACCTCGGGTGAATGTAACTGAAAATAGAGAATGAAAAATGGATAAATTCATACAGAGGCAATATAGGAAGTGGATGAGGAGCAATGTAGCTTTCAAAGACAGTAAGCCAATCGCTTACTGTCTCAATCATGTCTTCTTCTCAATAGTATCACATTATTGCTCTATCAAGAGACTGATTCATTACTTGGCTTAGAAATCTCATGATATAATTGTTTTGAGAAGCAAAACAAACAACAAACAAACATATCACCTCTCTGTTGTCCCCAAGGTTGTTTCTAATACTCTTGACCATTTAATATAATAACAATGAAAAGGTTAACCATCAGATTTTACTATATCTACAAATTATCTATTTAGTCCACCATAATAGTTCCTTAGAAACACTCTACAGAGAGCCATTGAGGCAGCACCCTTGGCGGGCAGCAGACAGCCGGCCACCGTCCGGACCAGAGGACGGGTGTCCGCCTGGCTTGGGAGGTGGCCTCAGCCTCAGCAGCAGCGGTCCCCATCTGGGTTCCGGGACTCCGCGGGACCTAGGAAATTAGTCTGAACAGGTTACAGGGTGCGCCAGAGAACCGGACAGCTTCTGGGACAGGCGGAAGCACAGAGCCGCTGAGGCAGTACCCTTTGCAGGCTGCAGACAGCCGGCCACCATCCTGACCAGAGGACAGGTGTCCGCCTGGCTTGGGAGGCGGCCTCAGCCTCAGCAGCAGCGGTCGCCATCTGGGTTCCAGGACTCCCTGGAGCTTAGGAATTTAGTCTGCACAGGTGAGAGTCTGCACCACAGAAGCTGACAGCTTCTGGGAACTGCCAAAGCAACACAGCTTCTGAGAAAGGCCCTGTTTTGGGCCTTCTTCTTCGACCAGGAGGAGGTTCAAAAACAAGATATCTGCGCACCTTCCCTGTAAGAGAGCTTGCCAGCAGAGAGTGCTCTGAGCACTGAAACTCAGAGGAGAGAATCTGTCTCCCAGGTCTGCTGAGAGACAGTAACAGAATCACCAGAAGAACAATCTCTAAACAGAGTCAACTATAACTACTAACTCCAGAGATTACCAGATGGAGAAAGGTAAACGTAGGAATCCTACTAACAGGAACCAAGACCACAAACCATCACCAGAACCCAGCACTCCCACTTCGCCCAGTCCAGGGCACCCCAACACACCCATAAACCTAGACCTAGATTTAAAAGCATATCTCATGATGATGGTAGAAGACATCAAGAAGGACTTTAATAAATCACTTAAAGAAATACAGGAGAACACTGCTAAAGAGTTACAAGTCCTTAAAGAAAAGCAGGAAAACACAATCAAACAGGTAGAAGTCCTTACAGAAAAGAGGAAAAAACATACAAACAGGTGATGGAAATGAACAAAACCATACTAGACCTAAAAAGGGAAGTAGACACAATAAAGAAAACTCAAAGTGAGGCAACACTGGAGATAGAAACACTAGGAAAGAAATCTGGAACCATAGATTTGAGCATCAGCAACAGAATACAAGAGATGGAAGAGAGAATCTCAGGTGCAGAAGATTCCATAGAGAACATCGGCACAACAATCAAAGAAAATGGAAAATGCAAAAAGATCCTAACTCAAAATATCCAGGAAATCCAGGACACAATGAGAAGACCAAACCTACGGATAATAGGAGTGGATGAGAATGAAGATTTTCAACTCAAAGGACCAGCAAACATCTTCAACAAAATTATTGAAGAAAACTTCCCAAATATAAAGAAAGAGATACCTATGAACATACAAGAAGCCTACAGAACTCCAAATAGACTGGAACAGAAAAGAAATTCCTCCCGACACATAATAATCAGAACAACAAATACACTAAATAAAGATAGAATACTAAAAGCAGTAAGGGAAAAAGGTCAAGTAACATACAAAGGCAAGCCTATCAGAATTACACCAGATTTTTCACCAGAGACTATGAAAGCCAGAAGAGCCTGGACAGATGTTATACAGACACTAAGAGAACACAAATTCCAGCCCAGGCTACTATACCCAGCCAAACTCTCAATTACCATAGATGGAGAAACCAAAGTATTCCACGACAAAACCAAATTCACACATTATCTCTCCATGAATCCAGCCCTTCAAAGGTTAATAACAGAAAAAAACCAATACAAAAACGGGAACAATGCCCTAGAAAAAACAAGAAGGTAATCCCTCAACAAACCTAAAAGAAGACAGCCACAAGAACAGAATGCCAACTTTAACAACAAAAATAACAGGAAGCAACAATTACTTTTCCTTAATATCTCTTAACATCAATGGTCTCACCTCCCCAATAAAAAGACATAGACTAACAAACTGGCTACACAAACAAGACCCAACATTTTGCTGTTTACAGGAGACACATCTCAGAGGAAAAGATAGACACTACCTCAGAATGAAAGGCTGGAAAACAATTTTCCAAGCAAATGGTATGAAGAAACAAGCTGGAGTAGCCATCCTAATATCTGATAAGATTGACTTCCAACCCAAAGTCATCAAAAAAGACAAGGAGGAGGACTTCGTTCTCATCAAAGGTAAAATCCTCCAAGAGGAACTCTCAATTCTGAATATCTATGCTCCAAATACAAGGGCAGCCACATTCATTAAAGAAACTTTAGTAAAGCTCAAAGCACATATTGCACCTCACACAATAATAGTGGGAGACTTCAACACACCACTTTCACCAATGGAGAGATCATGGAAACAGAAACTAAAGAGGGACACACTGAAACTAACAGAAGTGATGAAACAAATGGATCTGACAGATATCTACAGAACATTTTATCCTAAAACATAAGGATATACCTTCTTCTCAGCACCTCATGGTACCTTCTCCAAAATTGACCACATAATAGGTCACAAAACAGGCCTCAACAGATTCAAAAATATTGAAATTGTCCCATGTATCCTATCAGATCACCATGCACTAAGGCTGATCTTCAATAACAAAAAAAAATAATAGAAAGCCAACATTCACATGGAAACTGAACAACACTTTTCTCAATGATACCTTGGTCAAGGAAGGAATAAAGAAAGAAATTAAAGACTTTTTAGAGTTTAATGAAAATGAAACCACAACGTACCCAAACCTATGGGACACAATGAAAGCATTTCTAAGAGGGAAAATCATAGCTCTGAGTGCCTCCAAGAAGAAACTGGAGAGAGCACATACTAGCAGCTTTGACAACACATCTAAAAGCTCTAGAAAGAAAGGAAGCAAATTCACCCAAGAGGAGTAGACGGCAGGAAATAATCAAACTCAGGGGTGAAATCAACCAAGTGGAAAGAAGAAGAACTATTCAAAGAATTAACCAAACGAGGAGTTGGTTCTTTGAGAAAATCAACAAGATAGATAAACCCTTAGCTAGACTCACTAAAGGGCACAGGGACAAAATCCTAATTAACAAAATCAGAACTGAAAAGGGAGACATAACAACAGATCCTGAAGAAATCCAAAACACCATCAGATCCTTCTACAAAAGGCTATACTCAACAAAACTGGAAAACCTGGACAAAATGGACAAATTTCTGGACAGATACCAGGTACCAAAGTTGAATCAGGATCAAGTTGACCTTCTAAACATTCCCATATCCCCTAAAGAAATAGAAGCAGTTATAAATAGTCTCCCAGCCAAAAAAAGTCCAGAACCATACAGGTTTAGTGCAGAGTTCTATCAGACCTTCAAAGAAGATCTAATTCCAGTTCTGCACAAACTTTTTCACAAGATACAAGTAGAAGGTACTCTACCCAACTCATTTTATGAAGCCACTATGACTCTGATACCTAAACCACAGAAAGATCCAACAAAGATAGAGAACTTCAGACCAATTTTTCTTATGAATATTGATGCAAAAATCCTCAATAAAATTCTTGCTAACCGAATCCAAGAACACATTAAAGCAATCATCCATCCTGACCAAGTAGGTTTTATTCCAGGGATGCAGGGATGGTTTAATATACGAAAATCCATCAATGTAATCCATTATATAAACAAACTCAAAGACAAAAACCACATGATCATCTCGTTAGATGCAGAAAAAGCATCTGACAAGATCCAACACCCATTCAGGATAAAAGTTCTGGAAAGATCAGGAATTCAAGGCCCATACCTAAACATGATAAAAGCAATCTACAGCAAACCAGTAGCCAACATCAAAGTAAATGGAGAGAAGCTGGAAGCAATCCCCCTAAAATCAGGGACTAGACAAGGCTGCCCACTTTGTGCCTACCTTTTCAACATAGTACTTCAAGTATAAACCAGAGCAATTCGACAACAAAAGGAGATCAAGGGGATACAAATTGGAAAGGAGGAAGTCAAAATATCACTTTTGCAGATTATATGATAGTATATATAAGTGACCCTAAAAATTCCACCAGAGAACTCCTAAACCTGATAAACAGCTTCGGTGAAGTAGCTGGATATAAAATTAACTCAAATAAGTCAATGGCCTTTCTCTACACAAAGAATAAACAGGCTGAGAAAGAAATTAGGGAAACAACACCCTTCTCAATAGTCACAAATAATATAAAATATCTCGGAGTGACTCTAACTAAGGAAGTGAAATATCTGTATGATAAAAACTTGAAGTATCTGAAGAAAGAAATTAAAGAAGATCTCAGAAGATGGAAAGATCTCCCATGCTCATGGATTGGCAGGATCAACATTGTAAAAATGGCTATCTTGCCAAAAGCAATCTACAGATTCAATGCAATCCCCATCAAAATTCCAACTCAATTCTTCAACGAATTAGAAGGAGCAATTTGCAAATTCATCTGGAATAACAAAAAACCTAGGATAGCAAAAACTCTTTTCAAGGATAAAAGAACCTCTGGTGGAATCACCATGCCTGACCTAAAGCTTTACTACAGAGCAATTGTGGTAAAAACTGCATGGTACTGGTATAGAGACAGACAACTAGACCAATGGAATAGAATTGAAGACGCAGAAATGAACCCACACACCTATGGTCACTTGATCTTCGACAAGGGAGCTAAAACCATCCAGTGGAAGAAAGACAGCATTTTCAACAATTGGTGCTGGCACAACTGGTTGTTTTCATGTAGAAGAATGCGAATCGATCCATACTTATCTCCTTGTACTAAGGTCAAATCTAAATGGATCAAAGAACTTCACATAAAACCAGAGACACTCAAACTTATAGAGGAGAAAGTGGGGAAAAGCCTTGAAGATATGGGCACAGGGGAAAAATTCCTGAACAGAACAGCAATGGCTTGTGCTGTAAGATCGAGAATTGACAAATGGGACCTAATGAAACTCCAAAGTTTCTGCAAGGCAAAAGACACCATCAGTAAGACAAAAAGACCACCAACAGATTGGGAAATGATCTTTACCTATCCTAAATCAGATAGGGGACTGATATCCAACATATATAAAGAACTCAAGAAGGTGGACTTCAGAAAATCAAATAACCCCATTAAAAAATGGGGCTCAGAACTGAACAAAGAATTCTCACCTGAGGAATACCGAATGGCAGAGAAGCACCTGAAAAAATGTTCAACATCCTTAATCATCAGGGAAATGCAAATCAAATCAACCCTGAGATTCCACCTCACACCAGTCAGAATGGCTAAGATCAAAAATTCAGGTGACAGCAGATGCTGGCGAGGATGTGGAGAAAGAGGAACACTCCT
This sequence comes from Mus musculus, assembly GCF_000001635.26. NCBI lineage: Eukaryota > Metazoa > Chordata > Mammalia > Rodentia > Muridae > Mus > Mus musculus. Next base: position 17,129,485 of record NC_000070.6, on the reverse strand, counting down.
CCATTGTTGGTGGGATTGCAGGCTTGTACAACCACTCTGGAAATCCGTCTGGCGGTTCCTCAGAAAATTGGACATAGTACTACCGGAGGATCCAGCAATACCTCTCCTGGCATATATCCAGAAGATGCCCCAACTGGTAAGAAGGACACATGCTCCACTATGTTCATAGCAGCCTTATTTATAATAGCCAGAAGCTGGAAAGAACCCAGATGCCCCTCAACAGAGGAATGGATACAGAAAATGTGGTATATCTATACAATGGAGTACTACTCAGCTATTAAAAAGAATGAATTTATGAAATTCCTAGCCAAATAGATGGACCTGGAGGGCATCATCCTGAGTGAGGTTACACATTCACAAAGGAACTCACACAATATGTACTCACTGATAAGTGGATATTAGCCCAAAACCTAGGATACCCAAGATATAAGATACAATTTCCTAAACACATGAAACTCAAGAAAAATGAAGACTGAAGTATGGACACTATGCCCCTCCTTAGAAGTGGGAACAAAACACCCTTGGAAGGAGTTACAGAGACAAAGTTTGGAGCTGAGATGAAAGGATGGACCATGTAGAGACTGCCATATCCAGGGATCCACCCCATAATCCGCATCCAAACGCTGACACCATTGCATACACTAGCAAGATTTTATCGAAAGGACCCAGATGTAGCTGTCTCTTGTGAGACTATGCCGGGGCCTAGCAAACACAGAAGTGGATGCTCACAGTCAGCTAATGGATGGATCACAGGGCTCCCAATGGAGGAGCTAGAGAAAGTACCCAAGGAGCTAAAGGGATCTGCAACCCTATAGGTGGATCAACATTATGAACTAACCAGTACCCCGGAGCTCTTGACTCTAGCTGCATATGTATCAAAAGATGGCCTAGTCGGCCATCACTGGAAAGAGAGACCCATTGGACATGCAAACTTTATATGCCCCAGAACAGGGGAATCCCAGGGCCAAAAAGGGGGAGTGGGTGGGTAGGGGAGTGGAGGTGGGTGGGTATGGGGGACTTTTGGTATAGCATTGGAAATGTAAATGAGCTAAATACCTAATTTAAAAAAAATTAATTAAAAAAAAAAAGAAACACTCTACATCCAAATCTATACCAAGTAGGGAGCCTGAGAAATGACTAACAGATCAAGAGAACTGACTGTTCTTCTAGAAGACCCAAATACAATCCTCAATAGCCATATGTCAGATGATAAACATCAATTTTTGTGGATGTCCTCCATGGGTACCAAATATGAACATGGTGCATAAACATATATTGTGTAAAACATAAATACACATAAAATAATAAAAGCAAAAAATAAATATATGACATTTAGTAAATGATAACTTCAGAAATATCCTACATCATTGTCATAAATTCTTGGAAACAATAGAAATCTACTATCTCCTCCATATTCTGGTAATTCTTACTTTTTTCTATGAATTGCATATAAATTGCATAGTTGTTAGGTGGTGACAGACATAATAAGAGCACAAAAGTCTCATTTGAGTCATTTTATATATAACTAAGATACAAAATAAATTTGACTTTATCATCTTAGAATCAAAGATATCTGTTTATATACCATTATATTAATAGCAAAATCCAGGTTTACTGTAATAATAATTCTTGAGTTTAAATATAATTTGAATGAGTCTTAGATGCTTGAGAAACTATGTCACCTTTCTTACTACTTTTAAATATCAATAATCACCAGTCTGTAACAATCTGGTTTGGGGACTACTGTAAAGTACAGGTGTATTTAAACTACTGAGGATTTCAAATTATCTCCTTCTTTACATGTAATATTTCATAACTGTCCTATTTGTTCACAGTTTTAACTAATAAAGGAAAATCACAAGTAGTAAACAATATTTTCAGTGTCTCATTAAACTGAGTGTGCTCATTACAACAATTGGCTAGTTGTTATACCAAATAATGCATTTTTAGGATTTAATCCTGTGACCATTTTTATGACTGTAAGTCTCCTGATCTTTCAATGTCAATTCTTTTCACTACTAATACACCACTGATAATCAGTATATAAATTTAGAGGCAAAAGGAAATGATAACTTCTTCAGTTTTCCAGGGTTGGGTTAATAAAATTTCCTAAGATGTTACATGTATTTAGCATGTACAGTGTATAGGACTCTCTCTGTAGAATTCTTGTCCTGAATTAACTACTTGGACATCCTGCTGTTTAATTTCAAAAATCTTCATTTCCCTAGGTGATATACTGTAATATTGATTCTAAGTGGGCCCCATAGTCTTATGACTGAAGCACAAAGGGATTATCTTGCAAATGAGATCCTTACCTGCAAGGTGTCCTAAAGTGGTATCTTCCTAACTGTGAGTAAAAAATATATTTGATACTCTCCCCTCAGATTAGCAATTGAACAATAAGTAATAAAACTCTTCTCTCAATGCTAAGTTGAAACATTGGGGGAGCCAAAGGAGATACTTATAGGCCAAGCTTGAAGAGAAGGAATCCAGCTAGAAGCAAATTTAATTCTGCTGAATAGGAATTGTGGGGCTCTCATATGCAAATAAATACATTTCATAAAAACTTTATTATCCTGGCTTGAAAGTACTGAACCACTTATCATTTCTTTTTGTCATTAAAATATGTATATTGTTTATCTGTGGCACGCTGGGAGTAAAAGGAAGTAACATTGGAAAATCAGGAGAATTACTGTCATAAAAATGTCCATAGGAGTTTTTTATGTTTTGAATTTTCTTTGATACTTGTGCCATTCTCTTCTACCTTATCTTCTTCTACCTGAGATTCTCTCTTCTGTCTCCTGTATTCTGTTGGTAATACTTACATCTGCAATTCCTGACCTTATTCCTAGATTTTCCATATCCAGATTTGACTACATTTGTGTTTTCTTTATTATATCTATTTCTACTTTTAGATCTTGGATCACTTTATTCAATTCCTTCACCTGTTTACCTGTACTTTCCTGTATTTCTCTCAGTGAGTTATTGCAATCCTCCATAAAGGACTCTGTTATCTTCATGAGATAGGATTTTAGGACAGATTCCTGATTTTCAGGTGTGTTGATGTATTCAAGGTCTGCTGTGGTGGAAGAACTGTATTCTGCTGATGCCCAGATATTTTCGCTACTACTACTATGGTCTCATGCTTGCCTTTCACCATCTGGATTTCCCTGGTATTTGTTGAGTAACTCAGCCCCAAAAGTACATGTATAGTATGTACTCACTAATAAGTGGATATTAGCAAAAAAAAAAAAAAAAAAAAAAAAAAGTACAGAACACCCAAGATACAGTCCACAGAACTCAAATAGGTCAACAAGTTGAAGTGCCCAAGTGAGAATACCACGATCCCACTTGGGAGAAAGAATAAAGCTATCACAAGTGGGGAGCGAGGAAGAGTCCTGAGAGGGATAGTGGCCAGGGGTCAGGGGAGAAGGAAACCTGATATTGGTATTGGGTGAGGAAAAAGGACTGAAGCCCTGAGGGCTAGCAGAAAGAATGGAAACAGCAACCTCGGGAGGTAGAATGTTGGGGAAACCCTCCAGAATGCAACAGAGACCTGGGAGGTGAGAGACTCTCAGGACTCAAAAGAGGGACCTTAGATGAAATGCTCAACAGTAGGGAGAGGAAACTTACAGAGCCCACCTCAGGCAAGGAGACAGGGCATTAAGTGAGGAATGGGGTTGCCATCCCACAGTCAAAACTCTGATTCACGATACTCTGATCCACAATTGTTCCTGTCTGAAAGAATTACAGGGATGGAAATGTAGAGGAGCGTGAGGAAAAGAAGGTCCAGCAACAGGGCCAATGTGGGATCCAGCTCAAGGGGATGTCCCAAGGCCTGACACTATTACTGATGCTATGGAGCGCTCACAAAAAAGGGACCTAGCATGACCGAATTCTGGAAGACATAACAAGCAGCTGAAAGAGTCAGATGCAGATATTTGCACCTAACCAATGGACAGAAGCATCTGTCCTCTGTTATTGAATTAGGAAAGGCTGAAAGAAGCTGAGGAGAAAGGCGACCCTGTAAGAGGACCAGCAGTCTCAATTAATCTGGACCCCCCCCCCCAAGAACTCTCAAACACTGGACCACCAAACAAGCAACATACACTAGCTGATATGAGGCCCCAAACACACACTGTAGAGGCCTGGACTGCTGGGTCTCTTATCCTTTAGAGATGATGCACTGAACCCTCAAGAGACTGGAGGCCCCAGGGAGTTTAGAGATCAAGTGGGCTAGGGTATAGGGTGGGGATATCCCAGTAGAGACAGGAGAGTGGGGAGGAGGTACAGGATGTGGAGCAGTGGGAGGGTGGGCATGGGAGAGAGGGGAGTAAAATATGGAATGTAAAAACATAAACTAATTTTTAATTAAAAAAATGTCCATAGGATTAAAACCTGAAAATGTTTTACTTTGGGTTTTTATGCTATATAAACAAACATTTATATATGTGATATATATCAATAAACTTTACATTGCTTTTTCTTATTCAAACTTTTATGTTCTATGCCAGAGCAAGTATAATATATGACTATTTTCATGCATTTAATTTTCTCTTACATTATTTTGCATTAAATGCCTATAATCAGTGGAGACAATATTGCTTAGGTATATTGAGATTGTTTTCAATCTCATCTTACTACTCAATTTTTCAGAGTAACTAATCTTCTGTCTTTTGCATTTGCAAGCTGTGAGATGCAGGCAAACTTTCTTTTATGTTCTCACAATAAAATGTAAGTATAAAATTCACTTTAAAAAAATTAGTCACAAGTAAATAAAACTTTTATAAACATGAAATTATGCAAGCTAAAATTTATACCTGTAATTTTCAGTTTCCCTTCAAGGATATTAATCATTATACACAAATTATTACATACCATTTTTACATATATTTAACAGGCACAATAAACAAATACAAAGTCTTAGACTATGGTTAATAAGGTGAGAGAAGTATGTGATGTATGTGGGTACAGGGAATTTATGAGAAGGAGAGTACCTTAAAGTCTAGAAGTCATACCCACAAATATCAAAAATCGTGTACAATAGCTTGGGCCACTGTTGGACTCTGCTTTTTTGCTGAATGAGAAAGAGAGCCTTTGGAAAAAAACTAAATTGGATAGAGAAATGACTGTCCTGAATTTTTAAAAGGTTAACTTGTGTGTGTAAGATGAAACCCTAGAACTGGTTTAATGAAGGAAGTAGTTAATAAGTGCACAAACCTTTAATAATATACTAGTAAAACAATTCAAGAAATAGATAAGAGCAGTTGGTAATGGAAGGGTTTCTTAAAAGTGTTCTAAAGTATTATGATGAATTTGAAAGTAGCATTAATAGGATTTGCTATAGGAATATATGTTTTATGAGAGGAGAGGGTCATATTAGACTGCAATATTTTAAAGTGAGCATATGAAATGATCCCTACTAAACTGTGACTCCATGTACATTCTAAGTATGTTGCCTACCTGAGCAGGGACTGAGAAGGGATATACCACTTTGACACAGATGGAGTCTCGTGATTATTTATTCAGGTAAAAAGAAATTGAAACTATTCAATATTTTCATAACACTGAGACATGGAAATGATAATATTATCCACACCATAGTATATGTTTTGAGACTAAATCAGATATGTTAAACATCCTCTAGCATTGAGCGTGTATTTTGAGTGCTTAATAATGGTATGCTTCATAGGATAACACAATAGAAACACAGCAAGTCAGTTGAATGGGATAATGAGAGTGACATTTCCATATGAAGTAAGATTTGAGAGACCACTGCAGTGAATCTTGAGTAATAGTACAGTCATGCTGATCAAAATAGCCAACATAAACAACAAGAAAAAGATGCAACCACTGAAAATATGTACTGTAGAATCCTAGAACAGAGTGGATTTAAGAAATGCAAATTATTTTAACCGTGGTAAAAGTTTTTTATTGGTTCCTTGAATTCTGGGTAGATATGGTATGATGTGAAAAGAAGTAAAAGAGAATATGTACATCATAAAAAATACACATTATGAAAGAAAACTGATCCACACTGAGTGTTATTAATGTACAGAAGCTGATTATAGAAATAGCCAACTCTTGAGATCTCTGGGTAAATATGAGTCATTAGGTAACAGCGCACATGTAGGATTGTAGTCAAATTTCTGAGCTATTGTAAAATTAAATGATCTATAGTTTCTATGTCTTTGTGCACACTACATTGACTACATAATGACAAAAATTACCTAGTGATACCTTTCTCAGAATGTACCTCCATAATTAAGAGGTACATGATTATAATTGTAAAATTTAAGTTATTTTAATGGTAGAAAGACAGATGGACACAATAATTCTCTAGTAAATTAATCAAGAGCAATAAAACATTTATAATAAAAATAAAAGCTTTTATATCATTGCCATGATTCAACAACTTAATTCAATTATAAATCTTATAATTTATTTATGATTTAGAACTTACTGATACCTGAACACCCACTCCTTGTCTGTAACAAAAGGAAAAAAAAAAACTCCTTTCATATATTTCAATCTAGATTTAATGCATATAAAGTTCTGGAAAGAAGAGATTCTGGTATATAATAGGTTTTTAATATATGTAGGCATATATTAAAGAAAAAGAATTTGAGACTAGGGAAGGATTAGAATGTTTACAAATCCCTGCTGAAGAAAAGAGAATGTAAACAAGATCACACAGATGGTCTACATATTGCTAATGGCTCCAGGTGTCTAAGTTGCTTGCTGAATAAACCTGTTCGTAATTTATCAATAATATTGTTTAGGTTCTCTCATTTAATTCTTTTTGCAACCACCATTAGTCTAAATTATTGTGCAGCTCCAAGTATTATAAATCAGGCATACTTGAACCAGGTAAACATAAATGTCCATCTGGCTGTGATTTTGGAGCCAAGGCTGGAATTATACATGTGATAGCTAGAGAGAGAAGCACACATGGAGGCAAACACTACCGAGGTAACTGTTGTTCTCTATTTGCAGCTAACTGAACATCATAAAACAATACCTCAAAATTCACGTTATCTAATCTGATTAGCAGAGACTTTTGCCCAATGCCACCAATCACTGCTATGAATATGTTGACTCTAAAAATGTGTGCCCTAACTATAAAAGTATTAACTCGCTTTCTTATAAAATTTTCAAATAAATGCCACACATGTATTATAAAATGTTAGAATATTAGATGTTCTTACTCATGAAAATCAGTCAGTAGCATCAGGATCATCAAATGTGTTACTGGAAAATGGATTTCACTACCAACTGCTATTTAAAACCAACTTAGTATTTCCTAACTGGATTCCACAAAATACTAACATGATGTTACTTAGCTCTTTCATTTCTTGTTTATCATCTCTCTTTCTTCTTAAATGTGATGGAATACCTTTACCAAAGACCTAGAGAAACCAGTTTATGATCAAACAGTTTAAAATATGGAAAGTTTAGAAGCAGCAAGAAGTGAGTCACAAAGAGCCTGGGATGACTGCTACGAAATTTCCTGCCATTATAGATTTTGCCAGACAACTTCTGATGGTCCAACTCTCCAGGAAGGTCTACCATGCTCTTCCACTCAGTCTCATGGCCAATATTGTGGCTCCTATGATGCCAGCATTCCTAGAGATGACACCAGATTTCTGGAATTGCTGATTTCTTCTTTGTCTTCAGAATACCATGTCAAGCTTAAAAACTTTCCTTTACATACACGACAGACTCTAAAATAAAACCCTGCCACTTGCTGGTTCTACTTTTATAATTGCTCCTTTGCTTATAATACGCAGGAGGTAGTATTTAAATTGTCATATCAAATATCTTGATTAATAAATACCACAGAAAGAGACATCTGCAAATGTGTCTTGTATATAGGAATTGCTAAAGTCTCTAGTGAGCTATACTATAGCTCTTGTGTCCAAGTGTGTGTAGTACTTACTAACTTATTATTTCAGTGAACTGTTTTCTTTCTGCTCTTTGTCTTGTTTGCACAGAATATTGACAGATACCTTTTGGAAATGTAAAGTTATACAAAAAATATTATTTAAAATAATGACCAGAGTATATATCTCTTTGAAAATTCTGACTGTAACATAAAAGATACTGATTTTATGCTTTGTACCCATGGTTGTTTGATGCAATTCTAACTGTGACACCAGAAATATCTCAAAAATTAAAGTAAAAGTAATTGGCACAGGATGTGGACATAATCTCTCTTGTTTCAGGCTCTTTGCAATATCATAGTGGACAACTTCAAGTTATTTCTGAAACGCCTTCTGCAAATTTGGTAATTGAAACCAGTTTGTGGAGTTTGCACCCTGGAAATGCCACTGCATTTCATTTATAATCAAACCAACTTGGTTTGAAATGATTAAATGTTCCAGATTGGGTGGGGGGTGTCCAAATGGATTCGTACAGAAATGTTATTAACTTGGAAATGGTTCAGTGGTCACTTGGCATTTTCACACTTGTGGGTTTAATTTGCAGACTGAGAAGAGTGAACTGGAGAGACACAGAGCTCTGTATTTTTGCCACTCTAACATTTATGTTTGGCGTTTATGAACCTGAGCTCAGAATTAATTAAATTTCTGCATTGTAGGTCTTAAGCTTTATAACATATAGAAACTTTTCTAAACTTACATACTTTTTTGTATATCAGTTTGAAGTATAGTCCCTGCATATGAGTATTTTTCTTATGCAAGAGTAAGAAAAATAAGAGCAGTATAGATATGACCTTGTGCAATTAAACACAATGTTCCATATTTAAATGTACTGAATGGGGTATCTAAGGTACTACTTACAAGGCAAGAAAGTACACGTGGAAGGTGAAGCAGACATTTTAACTGATGATGTGGACTAAAACAAAAAGAAGCAGAAATATGTTAATAAATAATTATGCAGGTGCTCCATAAGGATGTTGGAAGCTAATGAGTCTCAGTGAACAAAGGTTTACAAAGCTGATATAGACAATAACCTAATATATTAATTCTCTTCAGCAACTACAAAAATAAATCATGGAATGCAGAGCTTCATGTGTGAATTCTCAGCTTGAATTGTGGAATAGAAGTCAAAACACTTAAACGAAATTAGGAAGTTTGATCAAAGAAATGAGATTCTATCCTCAGCAGGTATATTGGTTGATTACTCAACTCTCCCCATTTATTCATTTGTTCCATAAATATTTATTCTACCCCTAGGATTTGATTTTCATGCATCTGTGGTTGAAAGATTCACAAAAGGTTCATGTAGCAAGTATGGGGTTAAGGAAGACACAGAATATATAAAAAGAAACAAACATAGAGAAGTCATCATCAAACCAGTCAATGAAATAGCCAGTTACTATTAGATGTTATTAATGGTTCTGCTGCTGAGTGACTGTAAAACAACAGAGTGAAGATCAAGAAGTGAGCATAAGCATGTACTTGCAAGTGCCCCACCTAGAGCAGTAGCATCATGATGAGCAACGGGAAGAGGGGAGGCAGAAGATGGCTTTAAACAGATTTCCTAGCACACCTGAAACTCTGTTTCCTTCTCAATGGCAGCAGTTTGCATAGAACAGATTTCAAGAAATCTTCTGGTTAAAATTCTCTTATCTCTGTGACTGAAAAGGACCTAATTAAATCTTCCAAATAGACAGGAAGTACAAGAGACTATCCCAAGCATAACACAGGGTAATCAATAGAGTGTCTAGGGAGAAAAACAAATAATAAAAATTCAGTATGGTCTACAATTTTGTGTAAGTCAAAAGACAGTTCTAAATTCAGTCAAAATATAACAGAAAAAGTAATTCACAATGTATTACCAAGTAAACCAAATTAACTTTGTCATATTTCTTTTTCTTGGAATTGTTATATTCGATATTATACTATATTCAAAAAACATTGTACATTATAGCATATTCTAAAGGGTAAGTAATTTTGACTCGATTACTTGTTCATCTCTATTACTTAATCTTCAAGTAATGATGGAAAAACTATCAACAAATATTGTAGCAACTCATAATTTCTTTATGTATTTTTCATGGAACTTAGATGTCTACAATATTTTTCACACAAAATAAACAGTTTTTACTTGGTCAGTACAGTGATGCCATGTTCCAGGGAACTATAGCAGCTGTAAAGAAATAAGAATACATTATTATCTGGGAAAAAATCCACTTTGCTGCATTAATTGTTAAAGCTTCAGTCAATAAGATCGCGTTCTCTTGACTAAGATATACTTTTATGGCTATTCCAAACTGAGCAAAAAGCCAGATCTAACACGAATACATCTTTACCACCTAAAGGATGTAGCTTTTCACTAGATTGGGAACAAAAGAGCATGGAATCTTCTACTGAGATCAATTTGCTCTTAGAGAGAGCTTGAGCTACCAGGAGCTCAAGTAGAGATCCTCATCCTATAGGAAAAGCCTGACTTGTTTCTCGTGCTTCCCAGTATCCATGGCTTTTAGAATAATGGAATGTGATACACCAAAAAAGCACAAACACCAGGAAAATTGGAACATTAATGCTCAAACAGATTCAAGTTTTTATACTTACTTATTTTGATTTTGTGTATATGAATATCTGACTGAATGGATGTTTGTTCAGCACATGCATTCAGTGTTTACAAATGCAAGATGATGACATATTCCCTGGGACTGAAAATACAGACAGTTGTGAGCTACCATGTGAGTGCTATTAACTGCTGAACAATCTCTCCAATGATTTGTCAAAGAAATTTGAATTGACTTTTATTTTATCCAATATATTTTAGCATCTACAAGTGAGGTATGATTTCTGTCATAATTTTCCTTCTATTACTATGATAAATGACATAACCAAAATGAATTTAGGGAAGAAATGGCTTATCCAGTTTAAACGTTCTGATCACAGTTGATCATTTGGAAAAGTCAATACAAAAACTCAAGCAGAAACAGAGATTAGAAATAATCAGCTTCCAAAAGCTGACACCATTGCATACACTAGCAAGATTTTGCTGAAAGGACCCAGATATAGCTCTCTCTTGTGAGACTATGCCGGGGCCTAGCAAACACAGAAGTGGATGCTCACAGTCAGCTATTGGATGGATCACAGGGCCCCCAATGGAGGAGCTAGAGAAAGTAACCAAGGAGCTAAGGGGATCTGCAACCCTATAGGTGGAACAACAATATGAACTACCCAGTACCCCCCAGAGCTCATGTCTCTAGCTGCATATGTATCAGAAGATGGCCTAGTCAGCCATCAGTGGAAAGAGAGGCCCATTGGTCGTGCAAACTTTATATGCCTCAGTACAGGGGAACGCCAGGGCCAAGAAGTGGGAGTGGGTGGGTGGGGGAGTTGGTGGGGAAGCATGTGGGGGACTTTTGGGATAGCATTGGAAATGTAAATGAAATAAATACCCAATTTAAAAAAAACAACTGGAAAAAAAAGAAATAAGGAGAAAAACTATTTACTGGCTTGTATCTCATGACTTGAATAGCTGGTTTTCCTTTATGATTGAGAACCAGTCAAGGATGATATCACCCACAGTGAGTGGACACTCTCATATTAATCCTTGATCACACAGACATAGGTCAATCTGCTGAGAGCAATTCCTCAGTGGAAGTATTTTCTTCTCAGATGATTCTAGTTTCTATCAAGTTGATGAAAACTACCCAGAACAATGGCCAAAGCAGTTTAACCAAAGGCCTTCACAACTGCTTTTCTATTTATGTCTTCACAAAGATATTTATGAATGAAAATATAGATATACAAGGAATTTCTTAAATTCTGTGATTCTTGCCAGTGAGCCTAAAGATTCCATGTCATTTACAGGGCTCAGAAATAAAACATGAGTATCACACAAAGTCATAAACCCTACATTTCTTTTCTTCCTGTGATGGTGGACAGATCCAGAAAAGCTCAATCATAAACCTTTCTCTGTCTGTTTCTGTTTCTGTCTCTTCCCCTCCCTCCGTCCCTCTGTCCCTCCCTCCCTCCCTTCTCCTCCTCCTCCTCCTTTCTCTCTCTCTCTCTCTCTCTCTCTCTCTCTCTCTCTCTCTCTCTCTCTCTCTCTCTCTCTCTCTCTCTATTCGATACAGTCATATACAGGTCTCCTTTCTCACCTAAAAGTTCTGGGATGATCCAGTGCAGTTTTGAGTTACACACATGATAAAAATATCTTCTACTTGACCCTTATAATCTTGATCATACTTCACTTATCTACCAAATCAAAGTCTTCTCTCTGATACTTTGGACATTTTACCTGCTATGCTGAAAGGACTAGCTGTCACCTGGGAACTTATGTCCTTGCAGTTTAACACTTAAAATTCTAGAAATAGTTATACTACTAATTAACCATTTTTAATGTAGTATCATTTCTTGTATGGATGACATGTCAATTGAGTTTATTCATTCTTCATGCTCTATGTGTTTTCTTGAAGTTCTCATTCTCAAATTCATCTTCACCAAATCAATGATCACTTAAAATGAACTAAAATGATTTGAGCATTGTAGATACAGATAGAAAATAAACATGTCCTTAGAGAGTCTATTTTCCAATAGGTGAAGCAGAATACACAAAGAATGGATATATAAATAATATATGTATAGAATGAAAAGACAAAAAGAATAGAACATTGAAATATATCAAAAGCATATTTGGGGAAATTGATACAAGTATTTGTAATTACCAGGAAAAACTTCTTTGACAAAATACTTTGAAAATAAAAGTATTATTATGAAATAGCCTTATATATGTCTAGAAGAAGATCATCTTAAAAGTAGGAAGGGGCTGAGTTAGGGAAAGGTTGGAAGAAGCTGAAGAGGAGGGTGACCCCATAGAAATACTTGTACTCTCTACAAACCCAGACTCATGAGATATCTCAGACACTGTACCACCAACCAGGCAACATACATTAGCTGGTCTGGGGTCCCCGGACACATATTCAGCAGAGGACTGATGGTCTGGCCTCAGTGGAAGAAGAGGCACCTAAATTTCAAGAGACTTGAAGCCCCAGGGAGTGCAGATCCTGGAGGAGGGGACATCCTGTTGGAGACTGAGGGGAAGAGGAATGGGATGAGAAACTGTGGGAGCAAGACCGGGATGGGGGTAAGGACTGGACTATAAAAAATAAAAGCAATTAAAAAGAAAAAAAAATTAGGAAAGGGCAAGCCAAAATAACCATGGCAGAATTATTGATGCATTTTTATTATAAAATCATAAAGATAAAGAAATACAGAGGGACAGTGTATATTGTAGAAGACAGAATATCACCATTAAAATTTCCTACTCCTGTAATTTCCTGAAGTATGATTAGCTGAAAGGACTAGCTGTCACCTGGGAACTTATGTGAAATATAAATTTCTCTGCAGACCTACAAAATAAGAACTTCTAGTGCAGTGATTATCAATCTCCCTAATCCTGAGACATTTAATATAGTTCCTCCTATTGTGGTAACCTCAAACTTAAAATTGTTTTGTTGATGCTTCATAACTGTACTTTTTATTTGGGAATAATAATGCAAATACCGGTGTTTTCCAATGATCTCTAGGTGACAGTTGTGAAAGAGTCATTAGACCCACAAAAGGACCATGACCCACTTGAGAACTGCTACTCTTGTGGTCTTACATTGAAACCAGTATTTCAGAGTATCTTTCACAACTCTAGACTTGTGGAGGTAGGAAATCAGAGGAGGAAAAATACAAACACTAAGTGAAAATACAAGTATAATACTATAACTTATCTGATAAATCTCTTTAAGGCTAATAATAAACATTTTGATTCTAGCTTTTGACATACCAGTGTGGGTGGGAGAAATTTACTCCTAGATACAGAGCTAAAACAGGGAGAATCCTTCTTCTCTAGAAATGAGCTCACTGAGAAATTGTTGATGTGTCTATTCTTGTCCAGATCCAGTGTAGGTATCCACAGCTCCTCGGTTCATGTCTTATTTGTATATTATCCCACAAATGGCATTTTAAAGCACTACTCCCAATATTTTAGCACATATATTTTCTACTTCATCTTCCACAATTTTCCTTGAACCTTAGGAAGATTGTTTTAAAAGTCTCACTAGTGGCTAAGTACTCATCCACCACTGATTCTCAACATCTTGTACAATCACAACTCTTTGTATTCACCATTCACTGGCAAGAGACTTCTCTGATTGAGACTGAGAGTACTATTTGTATATAAGTATAAACATAAGCATTTAGAAGGCAATTTGATACTGTGTAAATTTAGCTAAATAACACTATTCAGTTTTAAATAAGGCCTATGGTCTCCCTGGCATGAGTTATTGAACATGTTTGCAATTCTAGGCATTGATTTTCTCTTGTGGCATGAGCCTCAAATACAGTCTCTGCTGTGCATTACCCCTATAAATAATTGTGTGCTTTTGCAGATTGGTTTTGTAGCTGTAGAGTCCAGAGATAGGTAAGGCCATTGATGTCTTTCTCCATCCAACAATCTATATAGCAACTTCTGGGGTTAGGAATATTAGGAAACATGAAAGAAATATTCTGATCACTTCCAGATTAATTTGTCTATATCATGCAATGAAGATGTGGTATCTTCAGCAATAAGGGCTTATCATCTATTTCTTGAGGAAAAGCAATATGAATGGCAAAATCCTGTGTTGGTTCAGGGACTTCTGGGATACCAGTGAAAATCAGCTAATTTGTAAGTATCGCAAATTCTGTTTAAAAACTGACTTCTACAAATATTTTTTTCCAGCCATTTAAGGTGTCTCTCTTAAAACTCATTTTTAAAATAAAATTTTAAATTTGTTTATAAGGTGGTAGGTTTTAATATTCCCTTTCACAGCCTTTTATTTGTTTTTGCTTTCTTCAGCTCCCTACTGTCTCATATCTGGCACCCCTCATTAATTTAACCCTTACACCCTCAGAATTCCTTCTGCATGCCTTTATATCACTCTTTAAATTCCACTCTATCTTAAAAAACCCTTTTCCCAATGGCATGAAATCTTTCTAGTTTTCTGGCTTTTACTGACACTCTATGTCAAAGAAACAAAATCAAATATTCAATACTAGAATCCATATATGGACAGGAACATTCAGTTTCTTTTTATATCTAGATTACCTCACTCAATATATTTTTTTTCCATTTTCACTCTTTTACCTTCATATTTCATCACATTTCATTCACACTTTCTTCACTGAATGCTCTTCTGGTTATATCATAATATGTCACTTTAATTTAATCATAATATTTATAAATATTTACTTTTAAATCATAATTAAACTTCTTTCCCCTGTTTATGTATCTGGTGAAATTTTTTTGGCAATTGCTATGTAATAGATTGGCCTTAGCACCTTTCTTTTTTAACTCCTGTGATGGTTTGTATAAGCTTGGCACAGGGAGTGGTACTATTAAGAGCCTTGTTGGAGTAAGTGTGTCACTTGGCTTGAATACGCTAGTCCTAGCTGCTGGGAAGTCAGTATTCTGCTAGCAGCCTTCAGATGTAGATGTAGAACTCTCAGCTACTCTTGCAAAGTGCCTGCCTGGATGCTGCCATGTTCCCACCTTGATGATAGTGAACTGAACCTCTGGATCTGTAGGTCATTGTGTCTGTTCACAGACACAAAACCCTAAGACAACTTCTTTCCATCCTTAGGTGCTAAAATGAATTTTGGAGTCAAGCTAAGTTTTCTCCTATAAAATTAATAAACATCTACTTTTGTCCACTTGTCCTGCCTTGTTTAGTCAACCTAACAATTTCTCCCCTCCTCTGTGGTTATCATGCTATCTCAGAACCCTGAGCCTCAACTGATTGAATCAAAATGACCTTCTAATTGACAAGACATATAATTCTCTGGTCTGATTATTCCTATATGCCGTTGAAAGCACACAGAAGATATTTAATTATTGGTAATTATATGATGAAGAACCACAGGTTTACTTGAAATGAATCTCGTTTGTTTGTTTGTTTGTTTGTTTTGTTTGTTTGTTTGTTTTTATTAGGTATTTTCCTCGTTTACATTTTCAATGCTATCCCAAAAGTCTGCCATACCCATCCCCCCAGTCCTCTACCCACCCACTCCCCCTTTTTGGCCCTGGGATTCCCCTGTACTGGGGCATATACAGTTTGCAAGTCCAAAGGGCCTCTCTTTGCAGTGATGGCCAACTAGGCCATCTTTTGATACATCTTATTGTTGAGAGTTTCTCTTTTGAAACTAGCAACAACACACATTTTGTGACTAATGCATTATAGTCCTACATTTGGGAACACATGAAATATGACACCATTTCATACCCAAAACTTTTATTTATATGTTGACTCTACTCAAATTTCTTCCTGAGTGGAAATAAACTGATAACTTTCTGAGATAATTTCCTCTCATTAGTGAGGCTCAAATTTATAATTTCTATCTCCTATAAAAATTTCTTGATTCCTGTATGGTGATGTGATTAACCCATTCTTTGGTACTGTGACTGACTTAAACAGCTTTATATTATAGTAGGCAGTGCATTTTACTCATATAAATTTTATGTATATTTCCTCTATATTCTATAAATTTAGGTGTACACTGAGTGTATCTGTGTGCTATATGTGTTTTTATGAGTGTGTCTAGATGTGGTAGTTTTTGTTACTAACGTTTTTAATGTTTCATCATCACTTGTAAAAAAAAAGTAAATGTTTAGATGACTAAAGTTATAATATTTTTAGAAATATAAGGAAATCTAACACCTTTTTCCACCTACTAGTAAATAAATGAAAGCTCTTATTTTACAGAGAAGTTAAGTATGTTCATGATTTCCTTTCATGGTTAATAATAGGATGAAATATATTTTCATATATCACTGAATGTATTTTACCCAAAACTCTTCTTTACAAAAAGAAATAAATGCAGGTAAGAAGTATTCATTCAAAGGCTGGAGAGATAGCTAGAAAGGTCAGGACACTGATTTTTCTTCTAGATTGCCAGGATTAAATTTTTTGCACCCATATGATAGATCACAAAATTTTAGATATGTATAAATCTAAGATAGTTCATAACATTCTCTTTTTCACATCAATGGAAATTGTGATTATTATCTTGCTTGATATTAATGAACAAAAATCTTAGTTTGTGGATAGTCCAAAACATTCTTTAAATAAAAAAACTTGCCTGCTTTCTGAAATAATTGTTATGAAGCTATAAAATTATCTTCCTTCAATTAAAAAAAAACAACTATGAGGATACTGTAGTTACATGTGTTCATGTGAGCTTCCATTCATAGTGTCAATCCTAGATGTTAAGGTTAATAATAGAGAAAACAGTAAACTTGTATTCATTCAAAAGCTGGAGAGATAGCTAGAAAGGTCAGGACACTGACTTTTCTTCTAGATTGCCAGCATTCAATTTTTTGCACCCATATGATAGATCACAAATTTTTAGATATGTATAAATCTAAGATAGTTCATAACATTCTCTTTTTCACATCAATGGAAATTGTGATTATTATCTCGCTTGATATTAATGAACAAAAATCTTGTATTCAACTTTAGAACATATAAGGGTAGTTTAGGATACCATTTCAAATCAGAAAATGTCACATAACTATTCAAAAATTCAATATACAACCCAGAAACAGAATATGGCTTGATCCCGATTTTGTTCTATTCTAAGTTCTATCTAATTCACATGTTCACATCCAAGTGACACAACCTTTACTTTTTCCAATTGAATTATAATGTTCTGTTTGACTCTGTTAAAAAGATGGATTTGCATATAGTTCTTTCATATTACCTTCATTTTAGTGTGCCTTCTTCATTGCACCCATGAGTGTGTTTTTATGGGTGTGTTTCAGTGTCTGTGTGTTTCTGTGTTCACACATGTCCATACATGTGTGTGTGTGACACAGCGATAGATACAGATGAGGAAGAGACAGAGACAGAGCACACTCAGACGTTTTGTTCATACTTATATTCTCAATGTCCCAACAATAGTACTTAACTAATATTTCTTACCCTTTCAGGGTGCACCTTTTCAATATCTTAACATTCTGAACTAGAAGTGAACAAAGTAATTTAAAGTATTAATGCTGTGTTTAATAGAACATATCAAATTTTATTACAAAATAAAATGATGTATATGCCTCATAACACATTGGTTACAGAAATTTCAAAACATAAATTAAAATGTCTATTAGTTGAATATTTTCTTGCTGTCAACCCATGTTTTAATACTGAAAGCAAATTAAAATTCTGATTTTTCTCTTCCTTTTTATTATAGGATATATTTTCCCTCATTTAGACTTACCAGCATAGATGTTCATTACAGGGACAATAACATTTTTCAAACAATAACGAAAATAAATGGCTATATATTTCACATCTGCATTTTGAACTGTTATTGCATGTTTACTTCACTGCAATATATTTTGACATTTTATCATGCCTTGAAAATCATTACAAACAGAAAGAAGTCATCTGGGTAATAGCATCATCACCTTCATTGCAAGCAGTCATCACTTCTGATGAGCACCTATAAATATCTTCAGCAAACATGTCTAGGATGGCAGTCACACACTGTTAGGCCTTTCCAAACCTCCTTGCAGGGCTGAAGGCTATTTTCAAGGCCCCCATCACACTCCCAGTGCTAATGCTTTCCACACACTGTAGAGCGAAATTCTGAAAGCTGTCAAAGCACTTGGGTTACTTGACAGAATTTATGCATTCATTCTCCTGCTTGGTCTGCTTTGATCCCTCCTCTTTTCCTCTTCATGACCTCAAGTCCCCTTCACATTTCTCCTCCTTCAGGTCTCTCCTACTTAATTTATGAACCTGTCCATTTGTATTCTGAATCCATAACCCTAAATTTAACCTTTAGTAAAACAACCTTTGATGCAAAGTGCTTCTATCCATATAAACACAATCCTCTGGGATTTTCTGCTAAACACATACTTGTAATTTGTTTTGAATTTAATTTTATAGTTATTTATTTTATGAGTTATTCCTACCCCAAAATATGCTTAATCATCATAATAAGAAGAACATTCTCTAAAATCTAATATCTTCAATAGTCTCTTGGTAACCTTCTGAAGTTTGAATCATCACTGAAACCATGGTCATATTCTAATCATCTCTAAATTTTAAGCTCGTATGTTGTTGAAAACTAATTTCCAGTCACCTCTAAAATATGCAGAAGTAATGAAATTCTAGTAAAATTGATAGCCAGGACAAAGAGACAGAATTTGAAGTCCGATGGATAAAGTTACAGGCATCCCTTCCAGTTGGTTTATTTACATATGAAATCATCTCTGCCTGTACCTGCCACTGTTTCTCAACCTCTTGTGACTTTTTACTTGGGTTGTGAAGTTGTTCACAACACAAATCAAGTAGAGTTTTTTTCTCATTCTCAGGACAGAAAATGAACCTAAGGCAGATATTTCTGTTATGTGCTTTCCTATTACTTGTGACTCAGCTGTAGATGGTATTTACTGATTCTTTTCTTATTAATATTATCCATGTTCCAAAATGCATGTATAATGACCAAGTATTTATTGTGTGGTGTTTTGAGTGCTTGGCCCAAGGAAAGGCATTATTAGGAGCGGTGGCCTTGTTGGAGTAGGTGTGCCCTTGTTGGAGAAGTATTTCACAGTGGAGATGGGCTTTGAGAGAGTCTCCTCCTACCTGCCTGAGGATGCCATTCTTCTCCAGCACTGTGTCTACCTCAATGTGCAATGCTTCTCTCAAAGATAGAGATATATTGGACCTCTGAAAGTGTATCCCATCCAGAATTAAATGTTTGCCTTTATAAGAGTTGCTATAGTCATGGTAATAGTATCTCTTCAGAGCAATAAAATCCTAACTAAGACATATTGTTGGCAAGGATGTGGAGAAAGAGGAACACTCCTCCATTGCTGGTGGGACAGCAAGCTGGTACAACCACTCTAGAAATCAGTTTGGCATTTCCTCAGAAAATTGGGCATAGTTCTACCAGAAGATCTAGCAATACCACTCCTGGGCATATACCCAGAAGATGCTCCAACATGTAATAAGGACACATGCTCCACTATGTTCATAGCAGCTTTATTTATAATATCCAGAAGCTGGAAAGAACCCAGATGTCACTCAACAGAGGAATGGATACAGAAAATGTGGTACATTTACACAATGGAGTACTACTCAGCTATTAAAACCAATGAATTTATGAAATTCTTAGACAAATGGATGGATCTGGAGGGTATCATCTTGAGTGAGGTAACCCAGTCACAGAAGAACGCACATGATATGCACTCACTGATAGTGGAAATTAGCCCAGAATCTCATAATCCTTTTTTAAAAAGAGAAACAAAATACCCATGGAAGGAGCTACAGAGACAAAATTTGTAGCACAGACTGAAGGAACAACCATCCAGAGACTGCCCCACTTGGAGATCCATCTCATAAACAACCACCAAACCCAGACACTATGGCAGATGCCAACAAAAATCTGATGACAGGAGCCTGATATAGCTGTCTCCTGAGGGCCTTTGTCAGTGCCTGGCAAATACAGAAGTGGATGCTCACAATTATCCATAGGACGGAGCACAAGGTACCCAAAGAAGGAACTAGAGAAAGTATGCAAGGAGCTGAAGGGGTCTGAAGCCCCATAGAATGAATATCAATATGAACTAATTAGTTACCCCAGAGCTCCTTAGAACTAAACCACCAATCAAAGAAAACACATGGTGGGACTCATGGCTCTAGCTGCATATGTAGCAGAGGATGGACTAGTCAGCCATCAATGAGAAGAGAGGCCCTAGGTCCTGTGAAGGTTCTATACCCCAGTATAGTGGAATGGCAGGACTGGGAATGGGAGTGGGTGGGCTGTGGAGCAGTGGAAGTGGGAGGGAGTAGGGGATTTTAGGAGTGTAAACTAGGAAGGGGGATAACATTGAAATGTAATATATATATATACATCTCCTGGAACGGTGGCATCCTGTAAAACCAATGCTCCAAATCTGTCCTTGCTTTAGTAGGTGAACGGATCTGTGTGTTTTCCTTCAATAGTGTTTTATTATAAGTGCCCTTAAGGATTAATTTTGACATATAGCTAAATTAGATTAACCTCCACCAGTGTTCCAATGTCCTAGATAGTACAGGAGCTGACCCCAAGCTTGGAATTCAGTAAAAATGCTACCTATTCAGTAAGATACCGAATTACCTCAAGTATTGAAAGGAAGGCAGTGAAAGAAATCAAGCATTGCAATTTACTTGAATAGATCTAGTAATCTCAGGGCTAGTGTACATAGTAAATACTTAGAACAATAGCTGAGTCACTCCCATACACAGGAATTTACAATGGCCTAGGAAGAAGGTGGGTTGTGGTTTTAGGAGGAACTGAAGTATTACTCATGAAAGGGTTAGTAGAAAGAGAATTTCCCTGGTGCATGTTTTCACTAGGCCCAGAAGAATAGCATAATCAGGTATTTACTAAAGCACCCCTGGTGGTGGGTTTAACAATAGACTAGCATTGCATCAGAGCATTCCCCAGGCTCCTGTGTTTAGCTGACATTAGGTGGGGCTGCTTTTGATCCCAATTATTTACATTGATTTTTATCCCAATTGGTTTCTGTTAGCATTTTTCTATGTATTCCTCTGTTTTGAGTAAAAGTCACGTATAAGTCTGATGCTCACTTTGAGATGAAAGACCCACAACGTGAGGACTCCCCCACGTTCTGACTCAGGAGAGGCGACACCCCAAAATCACCCACAAGAAACAGTCTTGCTGCAAACTGCAAGAGGATTTTTATTCAAGAGCGCTCTCCGGCCCAAGGTCATACACCACGAAGGGGTAGAGGACCGTGGTGCCCGAGTAGCTGAGTAAGGGGGTATTTAAAGGAAGAAACCACAACTCAAGGAGGTGGGAAGGGCATTGTTGGAAAATACCAAAAATATCAGTTAAGAGTCACAAGGAAGTACAAAGTTACAAGAGTCACAAGGAATACCTGGTAATTGTTAACTCTCAAGACAGTTTTTAAGAGCCCCTAACAATAGCACATTTGCATTGCAGGTTCCGGTAATGGTCAGGGTGACTTTCTTTGAATGAATACTCCTTGAACCCAGGAAGTGGGTGGGTGGAGGGATGTTACTATCTGTTTTATGATTAGCATACCTTGGAGCATTGAGCCACAAAGATCACATTCCCAAGCCTGGGCCCAAAGGCTTAGAATTCTGTTTTTACTACTCTTTCAGAGACAAATTACAGAGTTCAGATACAACACTCCCTTGGTCCCTATTTGTCACTTTTCGTCGACTCCTGCTCACCTGTACCTGGACCCTGACTTCCCCTGCAGATGTTTACCATTGAAAATCTATCATCTTATTCAAAAAATTTTGGAGGAAACTTCTAATAATGCGATGCATAAAAATTAGTGTTATTAATTTGTGAATATATAATTACAGGTTGTTTGGAGAGAGTTTCTTTGCAATAACTGTGAGTCATACTATTTTTTAAGAAGAGTCCATACTGTACTTTAAAAAGAAATTTCTAATTTGATGGCCTTCAGCATACAGTTTTACTTTTAATTTTTCCCATGGGTTTAAGTTTTATCTTAATTATAAATATTCATGAATTTAAGTATGCAATCAGCTATAATTCTACTTTTTCAATACCCTGATAAAGATATAAGTTAATGAATATTATCTAGGATTTTATGACACACTATTTCTGCTTTTAATTTAATCTTTTATTTATCAATTTATTTATTTTTGACTCCAAATTTTATTCCCTCCTAGTCCACCATCCAATTTTTCTACATCCCATACCTACTCCCCACCCCTTGTTTCCACCAGGATGTCCCTTCCACCCACCAGCAATCCCACCAGACCTTTAAACACCATGGGTCGTCCAGCCTCTTGAGGGTTAGATGCATCTTCTCTGACTAAACCCAGACCCAGTACTCTTCTGCTGTATATGTGTTGGGGGGCTCATATCAGCTGGTGTATGCTTCTTGGTTCATACTACAATGTTTTAAAGACCTCATGGATCCAGGTTAATTGAGACTGCTTGTCCTCCAAAGGGTTGCCCTCCTCCTCAGCTTCTTCCACCTTTTGCTTAATTCAAGCACAAGGGTCAGCAGCTTCTGTCCATTGGTTGGGTGTAAAATGGATGGAACTAGAAAATATCAATTGAATTAAAGAAATACATAATTCGAAAAGAATGTTGTTGAAAACTTTTAAAATATCTATAAAATGTAATATCTATGAGGTTTTATTTAAAGAATGAAATAGAGAACAAACTATGAAATTCAAATATGATGCTCAGAAAGTTAGATATGACTAAGAATAAGACAGGACAAAACTCCTTAGTAAAATCTCAACATAAATATTTTTGTAAAAGATCAAAAGGTGTAGACTACCAGAGAAAACTCCAGAAGTTACTAGACATTATTATTTTGGAAAAAAAAAACAAATGAGACAAGAAAATATAAGCAAAATTTTTATGTTGAATTGTGCCTTTTTCAAATCTATTTCCAAGTATGATTGGACCTGAGAAACATTTAAGATATTAGCAATGTAAAATTAACTCCTGTGAGTAGGTTCCATTTCACTATCACTTGTGCCCTTTTGAGGGAGATTAAAGCAAAGACATGTAGATGAAGTAATATTAAATAAGAAGTAGTATATGGCAATCTGGAATCCAATGACAGAGACTTTCCAAAAGCAAAGTTGCAGAGACTTTTTTACCCTGAGCTATCAGCCTATGTAATTGTAGGGACATAATATATTGCTAGTATCTCAGCTAATGTGCTTGGGAATCCTTGTTATAGCAGCCCATGCAAAGTTATAAAAATTGCAGGAAATTTTTAGATACCTGGACAGATGGGCAGGTGGCTCAGTCAGGAAAGTGCATGTGGTTTAAATAAGAGAATCTGAATTCTCTAGAACTCATGTAAGAAAACCAGACTAAAGCTGGGCAGTGGTGGCACATGCCTTTAATCCCAGCACTTGGGAGGCAGAGGCAGGTGGATTTCTGAGTTCGAGGCCAGCCTGGTCTACAGAGTGAGTTCCAGGACAGCCAGGGGAACACAGAGAAACCCTGTCTTGAAAAAAAAAAACCAAAAAACAGAAAGAAAGAAGGAAAGAAAGAAAGAAAGAAGGAAGGAAGGAAGGAAGGAAGGAAGGAAGGAAGGAAGGAAAGAAAGAAAGAAAGAAAGAAAGAAAGAAAGAAAGAAAGAAAGAAAGAAAGAAAGAAAGAAAGAAAGGAAACCAGACAACCAGACTAGTAGGGCAGAGCCTAGCAGCCACTGGTCAATCATTTGTAAAACAAAATGAAACCCCATTTCAACAAGAGGGATTGTAAGTACTTGAGAAAAAAAATCTAAGATTATCCTCTAGTCACAATATATGTGCATGCTTACATACCCACAGATAGAAACACATACATACACACACACACACACACACACACACACACACACTATGTCAGCATACACACAAAGAAATTTTTACATATTTGAAGCTCTTACCACCCAGTCACAAAAGAACACACATTCTATGTACTCACTAATAAGTGGATA
The DNA here is from genome assembly GCF_000001635.26 of Mus musculus. NCBI lineage: Eukaryota > Metazoa > Chordata > Mammalia > Rodentia > Muridae > Mus > Mus musculus. Next base: position 17,105,011 of record NC_000070.6, on the reverse strand, counting down.
TTATCCCAAAAGCTCGAAGTACCCACAATACAACTTACAGACAGTATGAAGCTCAAGTAAATGGAAGACCAAAGTATGGATTCTTCAGTCCTTCTTAGGAGGGGGAACAAAATAATCACAGGAGGTAGAGTGTGAAAGCCACTTGGGAGGAAGAGAGAGGAGGAGGATGGGAAAAAAAGGAGGGAAGCATCAGGTATGGGAGGAGACAGGTATGATAGACAGAGGGTCAAGAAAGTGAACAGAGGTATGTAGCAATGAGATAGAGGGAACTAAGGATGACAACCAGAAAGTTTCAGATGCCAGAAGTGCAAGAGAATCGCAGGACCCAACAGGGATGACATTAGCTGAAATTCTCAATAAAGGGGAGGGAGAACCAGTAGAGACCATATCCAGAGGTTAGGCAAGGACCTGGTTAAGGAATGAGGCCACCCACTCATCTCCAAAATTTTAACCCATAATTGCTCCTGTCTAAAGGGAATATGGGGACAAAGTGTGGAGCAAAAACTAAAGAAAAGGCCATCCAGAGACTGTCCTACCTGGGGATCCATCCCATGTACAGACACCAAACCTAGACACTATTGCGGATGCCAAGGAGTGCTTGCTGACAGGAGCCTGATATAACTGTCTCCTGAGAGGCTCTGCCAGAGCCTGACAAATACAGATGTTGATGCTCGCAGCCAACCACTAGAGTGAGCATGGGGACCCCAATGGAGGAGTTAGGGAAAGGACTGAATGAGCTAAAAGGGTTTGCAACCCAATAGGAAGAAGAACAACATCAATTAACCCCACAACCCCCTGCCCCCTAGCACTCCCTGGGACTAAACCACCAACCAAGTGTACACATGTAGAGACCCATGGCTCCAGATGCATATGTAGTGCATATATATATATTACTAATATTTTCAGGACTCAATGGAGGAGGACCTTAAATGAAGTGCCCTACAGTGGGGAGAATTAACTGATAAAGATCACCTCCAGCAGAACGACAATATATCAATTATTAGAGGGATGAGGCTGCCATCACATAGTCAAAAACAGTGACCCAGAATTGTTCCTGTCTACAAGAAGTGCAAGGTCAATAATGGTGAAGAGACTGAGAGAAAGGCAGTCCAGTGACCAGCTCAACTTGGGATCCATCTCAAGGAGAGGCTCCAAGGTCTGACACAATTACTGATGCTATGTTGGGCTTACAGAAAGGAACCTGGCATGGCTGCCCTCTGAGAGGCCCAATAAGCAGCTGACTGAGACACATGCAGATAGGTCCACCCATCCATTGGAGTGAAATCAGGGACCCCTGTGGTTAAATTAGGGAAAGGCTGGAAGAAGCTGAGGAGGAGGGTGACTCCATAGGAATACCTGCACTTTCTACAAACCCAGAACCCTGAGATCTCTCAGACACTAAGCCCCCAACCAGGCAGCATACATGAGCTGGTCTGAGGAAACATATCGAGCAGAGGACTGCCTGGTCTGGCCTCAGTGGGAGAAGATGTTTAACCCTCAAGAGACTTGAGGCCTCAGAGAGTGAGGATGCCTACTTAGCAGGGTCACAGAAATATCTTCTTGAAAACGTGTGTGTGTGTGTGTGGGGGGGGGGGGGAGTTGAGGAAGAATGGGATGAAGAACTGTGGGAGAGCAGACTGGGAGGTAGATAATGGCTGGACTGTTAAAAAGAAAAAGTGATAACAATTTAAAAAACAGTGTAAATGTGCCACCATTACAATCATGCTTATTCTCTGAAAGCTAGAATTAGATTAACTATACAGCCTAGCTTTACCACTACTTAGAATGTGTACAACTTTTACAAGAGGTTGAATAATACACAGGGAGAGGAATGGAGAGTTAAATAATAATAACTATCTTTGAAAAGGGCATAGAAAAATATACTGTGTTCACTTAAATAATGCATACATGTGTATATATATATACACACACACACACACACACACATATATATATATATATATATATATATATATATATATATATATATATGTACACATATATATGTGCAGAATTATGCCATATAGAGTTAATAATGTTCCCCTTCCCCTCAAAGGCCATAAACTAACTGAAACTGTAGTATCAAGAAAAGAGAAATGTCCCTTTGAGTTGTTGGTCAAAGTAGGTCCAAGAGGCTCCCAAAACAATAAAAACTATTGTTGTTGTCTTTGGCTGACCACCACAACGTGAAGATAATATTTTATTTCTGAAGATAAACATACTGGGGACACACAACTTAGAAGATTTAACCTTAACCATATCTTTTCTGAGGACTAGTTCTCTTTATATCTGAAATTTCTATGCAAATTGCCAAGCAATCAATAGTCCAACTCAGCTGTAAAACCTATGAACCACATCAATGTCCCTTGTTTTTATAATAATTGCCATTATGAGTATGGTAAAACAAAATATTAAACAAAATAAAAAAGTAGTAAAGGTGCTCAACATTTTAAAAATATTTATTGGACATTTTGGATTTTCACTGTTGAGAACTTCTGTTCATTTTATTATGTCATGCTCATTTGCTGTCACATTCATATTTTTGGTATTCAGTTTTTCTTTTAAATTTTTTGTGTATTATAAATATTAGCTTTATGTAATATATCTAGCTAGAAAAAGAATAATTTTTCTCACAATAGGCTGTTTTCTTCATTGATAACTTCTGTTGATTTGCAAAAGTGGTTGTTGTTAGTCTGCAATCTTATGTATTAACTTGGGAGAATATTTTATGCTACTGTAGTAATGTTTATAAAATTAAATTTTCACCAAGCTTTACTCTATATACCTAGAATTTTTCTGATTTTCTTTACATATCTACTTCATCAATAATTTAAAAAGAAAAAAACCCCTACTTCTTACTAACTCAAAGACGTACATCCTCTGGGTTTTAAGCTTTAATTAGACCCCTCACTTTGATTTCTGTGAGAATATAATATCTATTTCTTCTGTCCTGAAACCCAAGTATTTGTGTATGATAATTCATATCAAATATTTATACCAAATCATTTACTTAATTTAACTAAGAATATCATTTTTGTATTATCTTTGTAACTTCACTTTCTTCACTTCTAATTCCAATAATTTATCAGCCTCTCTGCCAAACCCTGTTCTGTTCCTCAGAATTAATGGCAATCCTAAATATTCTTTCTGCTCTGTTATCTTCCACTGCATTCTTCATATTTCTTAACAGCATCATCTTGCTTTTGGTCAAAATTTAGGCCTTTGCCTTTCATATTTCTTTTCTCTAATTTATCATAAGGAAATAATGAAAAATTTAAACATTAATGTTCTTCTAGTTCTTTTTTTTCTCTTTAAAAAATTAGATATTTTCTTCATTTACATTTCAAATGCTATCCCAAAAGTCCCCCAGAACCCCCCACTCCCCTACCCACCCACTCCCACTTCTTGTCCCTGGTGTTCCCCTATACTGAGGCATATAAAGTTTGCATGACCAAGGGGCCTCTCTTCCCAATGATGGCCAACTAGGCCATCTTCTGCTACATATGCAGCTAGAGACACAAGCTCCGGGGGTACTGGTTAGTTCATATTGTTGTTCCACCAATAGGGTTGCAGATCCCTTTAGCTCCTTGGGTACTTTCTCTAGCTCCTCCACTGGGGGCCCTGTGTTCCATCCAATAGCTGATTGTGAGCATCCATTCTTATATAATTCATTTCACAAAATATGTGCACTAACACAAAATTATAAAAGCAGAGTCATAGCTCTTGAAAATTCCAAAGATAAATTTATCTGCAAATCCCTGATAATTCAAACATTGGTTATTTGACAATTAGATCATAGTATTTTTACCTTCATAAGATCACCAGCGTGCAATGTTAGCAAACAGTAGTTTGATATCATCAGTTATCAGAACTTGTATGGAACAGTGAGTTCAACATGAAGGTGAGTTGAAGCTATAGTGAAGCATATAAAATCTATAGAGACAAAATTCAAATATTAATGTTGGAAATCATAACTATATAAAATGATGATATGTTGGTATCTATAATTAGTAACTGTGACTAGCAATGCTTATTATAGTAAGATATATAATATATCAACTTTACCCTTAATCTTCCTTTTGATAACATCAATTCCTTCATAGATATTCATATAAATTTTCTTGATACCAAATCTACAATGAAAACCCACACCTGCATTTTTCAGAATTCACTAGAATTTTTCCTGGATATTATAGTCATCTTAAACTGAGACCTTAAATGCCTAGTTTAACATCAAAACAAAATCATACATATGAGGTAGATGATAAATATGGATATTAAAGTAGAAGATGCTTTATTGAAAATTATTTACAGGTCTGATGGCAAATGGATTTATTTATTCAAACATGTTTACTTTACTTTAGGTAATGAACATAAACCTCAGTCTCATTGGAACAATTCCATTTAAATTAAGTAAGAAACAGTAAAAGACTGGACTGTTAAACCTTCAAATATTTTGAGTCCCAATACCTGACTTCCTTTGGGCTGTTTACTAGATATTTCTTACCTAAGATAATTCTACTTCACAGATTAAATAGAGGCCTATATTATTTTTGAAAGATATTCATAAAATATATATTAGAACCAAAATTGCTATCCTATATTGACTTCACTTTAGCCAAGATAGCTCAACCAAGTCAGTAGCTCAGCAATCTTCATAGTGTTATCTCACCTTTCCATTTTCTTTTTTTCTCTTTTGTAAATGATCATTATTTATCTTTTACACATTGCATTAGCCTAAGAACAATGTCCAGCCAAAGTTTTCATAATGAATATGAAACAAATTAAAATTTGCTTCAAAAATGTCCCCTTTCATGTAAGACTATTTTCTGTCATGAAGCAAGTAGATGAGTTAAGGGTCTTCATCACCTTTCTTTTCCGTGTCAGGCCAACAGAGAGACCGTGATCAAAGGGCATAACATTTCAATAAAAGATGAGTAGTTTCTTTGAATCTACTGCAACAATTCATAACTGTGACTAGCAGTACTGTAATATTCACAGTTTTAAAAAATCAGAAGAGAATGTTTTGTTATGCATACAAAACCTCAATGTAATTATGTATATATGAATTACTTTGACTATGACATTTGCTACAAAATGTATACATATATCAAATCATCATGAAATATTGGAAATACATGTGATATTTATGTTTCAATTAAATGTTCTCATAAATTAGTGTAGATTTATATGAAACATAGTCTTTGAATATAACTTTAAACACTCCAGATAGTTCATATTGCTTACTCTGTTTCTTTCCATTTGTCTGCTCTCTCTGATATATCACACCTATGAAGTGTTATCAGATCTCTCTACATTGTCTGTGCTTGGTTGGCCAGTGGGGATGTCTGTGGAAATTTGTCCTAAGTCAGATGATGCAGGAAGGCTCAGCCTACTGTGGGTAGCTCCATATCATAGGCTAAGAGAGGAGAATTCGAGACGAACACAAACAAGTAAACAAGCAAACATGCACGTATTCACTTCTCTCTGTTCTACAGATATGATGTCATGTATAAACTTCTGTGTTTGATATTCTTTTTTTTTTTTTCCATTTTTTATTAGGTATTTCGCTCATTTACATTTGCAATGCTATACCAAAAGTCCCCCATAGCCACCCACCCCCTCTCCCCTACCCACCCACTCCCCTTTTATGGCCCTGGCGTTCCCCTGTACTGGGGCATATAAAGTTTGCGTGTCCAATGGGCCTCTCTTTCGAGTGATGGCCGACTAGGCCATCTTTTGATACATATGCAGCTAGAGTCAAGAGCTCCGGGGTACTGGTTAGTTCATAATGTTGTTGCACCTATAGGGTTGCAGATCCCTTTAGCTTCTTTGGTACTTTCTCTAGCTCCTTCATTGGGGGCCATGTGATCCATCCAATAGCCGACTGTGAGCATCCACTTCTATGTTTGCTAGGCCCAGGCATACTCTGACAAGAGACAGCTATATCAGGGTCCTTTCAGCATAATCTTGCTAGTGTATGCAATGGTGTCAGCATTTGGAAGCTGATTATGGGATGGATCCCCGGATATGCTAGTGTCTACATGGTCCATCCTTTTATCTCAGCTCCAAACTTTGTCTCTGTAACTCCTTCCAAGGGTGTTTTGTTCCCACTTCTAAGGAGGGGCATAGTGTTCACACTTCAGTCTTCATTTTTCTTGAGTTTCATGTGTTTAGGAAATTGTATCTTATATCTTGGGTATCTTAGGTTTTGGGCTAATATCCACTTATCAGTGAGTACATATTGTGTGAGTTCCTTTGTGAATGTGTTACCTCACTCAGGATGATGCCCTCCAGGTCCATCCATTTGGCTAGGAATTTCATAAATTCATTCTTTTTAATAGCTGAGTAGTACTCCATTGTGTAGATGTACCACATTTTCTGTATCCATTCCTCTGTTGAGGGGCATCTGGGTTCCTTCCAGCTTCTGGCTATTATAAATAAGGCTGCTATGAACATAGTGGAGCATGTGTCCTTCTTACCAGTTGGGGCATCTTCTGGATATATGCCCAGGAGAGGTATTGCTGGATCCTCCGGTAGTACTATATCCAGTTTTCTGAGGAACCGCCAGACTGATTTCCATAGTGGTTGTACAAGCCTGCAATCCCACCAACAATAAAAGCAATCTACAGCAAACCAGTAGCCAACATCAAAGTAAATGGAGAGAAGCTGGAAGCAATCCCACTAAAATCAGGGACTAGACAAGGTTGCCCACTTTCTCCCTACCTTTTCAACATAGTACTTGAAGTATTAGCCAGAGCAATTCGACAACAAAAGGAGATCAAGGGGATACAAATTGGAAAAGAGGAAGTCAAAATATCACTTTTTGCAGATGATATGATAGTATATATAAGTGACCCTAAAAATTCCACCAGAGAACTCCTAAACCTGATAAACAGCTTTGGTGAAGTAGCTGGATATAAAATTAACTCAAACAAGTCAATGGCCTTTCTCTATACAAAGAATAAACAGGCTGAGAAAGAAATTAGGGAAACAACACCCTTCTCAATAGTCACAAATAATATAAAATATCTCGGCGTGACTCTAACTAAGGAAGTAAAAGATCTGTATGATAAAAACTTCAAGTCTCTGAAGAAAGAAATTAAAGAAGATCTCAGAAGATGGAAAGATCTCCCATGCTCATGTGTTTGATATTCTTATATTAATAGACTGTAACCTGGAATTAAGTTGAAATAAAGACCCTCCTCATCGTTGTTTTTTTTTTTTGTTGTTGTTGTTGTTTTTGACATATTATCTTATTTTTCATCAACAAAATAGATGAAGCTGGAATATATTTTTTTGGTTTTTCTTTGTTTGTTTGTTTGTTTGTTTTGGTTTTTCGAGACAGGGTTTCTCCGTATAACCCTGGCTGTCCTGGAACTCACTTTGTAGATCAGGCTGGCCTCAAACTCAGAAATCCACCTGCTTCTGCTCCAGAGTGCTGGGATTAAAGGTTTACGCTACCACGCCCTGCTGGAATATACTTTTGAAAATATACCAATTTTATTATGTCACATGCTTTATCAGTGTTTCAACTAAATATTTTAATTGTATGTATACATTTATATTTAATAATTAAAAATAAAGGCTTAACTCTGATAATAAAAGGAATATTATCACATGTGTATCAAATTTGTATCCACAAACTCTTATATATAATTGTGCTTGAGAAAAGTTAAAAAAGTGAGACTGTGATTGAAATAAACAGAGACAGGAAGGTCTGTTGTCATGCTGGTCTGGGAAACAACAGATAAAGGAAATATATTTTAAAATGATTTTATTTTAGCTCTTGCTTCATAAGTTGCTCCTTCTTAACTAGGATTTACAATTTATAATAATACACCATGGCCAAAAGCAACTTGGGGAAGAAAGGGCTTATTTCACCTCAAAGCCTGTAGTCCATCATCCATGGAAATTAGAAGAGAAATTCAAGATAGAGACCAGTAGACAGAAACTAGTGCAGAATCCAGGGACAAATACTGTTTGCTGGCTTGTTCCCATGGCTGGCTCAGCCTGCTTTAATTCTTTCCTCCCATACTCCCAGTTGTATTTATTTTTTATTATTTTTAACTTTTATTGAAAGTATACTTTTTCTATAATATATTTTGATTACATTTATCTTCCCACTACTCATCCCAGTTACTCTCCACATCATTTCCAGCCTTTTCTGTCTCCCAGTAAAAAATGAAATAAAATAAAATAACTAACACATTCGATTTGACAAGACAAATAAACACACACACACAAAAAGAGATCCAGTGAAGGCTAATGGATCAGAGGATTGCTCCCAAGAATCACATAAAAAACACTAAGCCAGAAGCCATACACAGAGTACCTGGTGCAGACCCATGCAGGAACTGTGCATGCTGCCTTATTCTCTAAGAATACATATGCGCTTTGATCAAATTAATTTACAATGCTTTCTTTTCTTGATCAGTCTTCTCTTTTATAATTTACAGGACTACTCACCCAGGGAAATTACCACTTACAATTGCCTGGCCAATCTCTACAACAATCACTGATTTAAGAAAATGTTCCTATGTTTGCCTTCAGACAATCTGGGTAGAGGCATTTTCTCAGTTTATGTTTGTCCCAGAATATCTAGCATTTTAAAATTTGTATATATATATATATATATATATATATATATATATATATATATATATATATCAACAATCAAGGAAGCTACTTCTCAAATGACTTTGGGATACCTTAATAGTAAGGACCCATATTGAATGAAAACATCAAAACATATGGGAAAATATTAAGTGTGTGATAATACTCATCTCAGTTAAGGAAGATTTATAAACAGAATAAACATTTGAAATGTGAGAAGATGTTACACTCAAAACTGTAGGCTGTCTCTAAAACCACCATCTACGCAAGGACCTTTAGCAACTGATACAAGAGATCAAGGTGCTTTTTAGACACTAAGTGGGTTTGCAAGAAGTATGCCTGTTCATTAAATAAAGGGCTATTTTGTTAGTTCCCATTATTCCTTGATATTCATATGAGAACTATTGAATATAGATAATCTTCTTGATTATGCATTTACTGATTATAATTCCAACCAGCCTGATCGTCTGGCATCTAATCCTGTAGCATGGCTCTCTTTTGTTGGGAGAAATAGTGAATCCCTAGAAGAAGAATGCTAATTTGAAGGTAAAATTAAAGTATGGAAACCAATCGTTTTCCTTTAGTGGGAGGTACATGAAGATTCCTGACCGAAGGAAGCATCTCACTGACAAGGTAGCTGCGAAGCTTCTGCTGCTCACCCTCCCTTGTAGCTTCACCTTTCTTTTCTTTGTCTCATGGGGCCTCCTGTGTTTACTTGATCACTGGTTCACCACAGTGGTGCTGTCCATGCTGAACCCCCACGATTCTTTGTTGTTCTTAATTTCATTCTCCATTCTCTTGTTTCCTTTCATTCACCACACAAAGCTTTCTTCTTAGTGATGGACAAACACTACCACAGTTACTACTTGAAAGACTCACATCAAATCCCCACTTTCTACATTGAGAGTAATTTAATGCAGTTCAGCCTCACGACCATTACATTCCCCATTCAACCATGAGCTTCTTGTTCCACTCATTTCATAAGGCCTTTATCCATATTTTATCTTAAAAAAATACAAATTTGCACAACAGACAGCATGCCTAATGCATGTCCTCACACTTCTGCCTTCAAGCCAATGAGTAATAAACTTTTAATAGTACTTTCATAAAACACAGGCATATGTTAATCATTTGTAATTATAAACACAATAGAAAACAAAATACTAAGAACTGTGGAAACTAAACAAAAAGCACGATTCTGTTGCTAATTGTCTATGTATAAATGCCGGGACCATACCAATATCATTCATCATCAACATCACTATAAAAGTCAGAAGAAGAAGAGTATGAAATTAAAAACTATTAGCAAGTGTGTTAAAACATTTAATAGCTGTATTTTTCATTTTATTTGATATTTAAAATTTGCTCATTCAACTGAAACTCTGTAACTCTATATGCCAGTCTCTGACTCTCTGTCTCTGTCTCTCGGAGTGCTTGTGTGCGAGTGTGTGTGTGTCTGCATGTGCTTGTGACTATATTTATATGTAGGTGTGAGTTTACATATAAACTACCAGGATATTGCAGGTGTTTTTGTTTTGTTTTTTTGTTTTGTTTTGTTGTTGTTGCTGTTGTTGTTGTTTTTTTTTTTTCCAGACAGGGTTTCTCTGTATAGCCCTGGCTGTCCTGGAACTCACTTTGTAGACCAGGCTGGCCTCAAACTCAGAAATCTCCCTGCCTCTGCCTCCCGAGTGCTGGGATTAAAGGTGTGCACCACCATGCCTGGCTAGGATATTGCAGTATTACAACCACTGTATTTACAAGAAACTGTAAATCAGTGTTTGCAGAAATGTTAAAAACAAAACAAAACAAAACAAAACAAAACCTAGAGACTTAATTCTTAAATTATAAAGGTTTTTGTAGAATTAATTATAATGTAACACAAAGGCAGATTTACACATAAATTCATTTTGCTTAGCACAATATTCAAAATACTAATGAGACAGAACTCTTCAAGTATTGTCAGGCATTTTACATCTGAACTTATTCCTTTCAATATACATTAAAATGAAATTGAATGCTAATATGAAGCCAAGGTAGTCTACTGGGTTTTGTTTGTTTGTTTGTTTTTGTTTTTGTTTTTTGAGACAGGGTTGGTAGTCTACTTTTAATATACAATAGGTATGAGGAGTGCTTAATGCTGACAGGCATTTATACAAGCTCTGGTTACTAATCACAAGTCAATAAAGGAAGGAATAAAATATGTTATAGAAACTTTTGGAAAGTGAGGGTTTTTTTTTTCTACATCAGAAAATGTTATGATTGATAATTTTTTTGCTGCCATCTCTAGCCACATTCATGCCTATTACTCAGTATCAATCATGAGAAAGAGGAGCCAAAAGAAAACTTAACAAACCTATGAAACCGAGTTGGAAATTTTTATTTGTTTAGGGAGAATAGCATCAGAATGAGACTGCCTGTGATAGTGAATATTGAAGGACAATATGTTTAGACAGTCATTTACAATGGTTTTTCTTTCTAAATATTTTGTTAATCAGAAATCCTTCACAGGTGTAACAATTCAAAATAATAATCTTACCTCAATGGAATGCTCAAGGCAGTATATATATAAATATATGTATATATATACATATATATACATATATATGCATCATTTATGTTCTAGTATATTCAGCAGATCATATATTCAAAGTAACTTTAAATTAAATTTGATTTTTCACTATCATGACTATACTGACATATTTTATCTTAAGAAATCTCAGAATGAAATTCCAATTGGCTTTTAGAAATGCTGAAAGCAACTGATTTGTTTGTCAGGCAAGAAAGAGTCCAAATATGGTATCTGTTGCTTGAGAAGTCATGGTGGCCATACTTCCAAGTTCAAAAGGATAACCAAGGGCATGGTGCTGAAAATGACTTAAATATGATGACTTAAAATGACTCCTCCTGGCAGACTCACATAGAGGAACATGGTAGCATATGATGAGACTCAGATCTTGGCATCCATGCCTACAGGTCTGATTCCTTTTCCTCCAAGGGTTCTTTGCATTAAATAATATTGAATAATATCCAAAATGACCTACATTCACAACATATTCAATGAATGCTAAAAAGTGCAATTTAGATTTTATAGACTGCATTAGCCCACAGAGACTTAATATTCTTCTCAGGTTCAATTTTAGGAGGGAAAAAGGTTGTTCTGCTTATTTTTCCTAGTCTTTTGACCAGGAAAGATCTATATACTGAAAATCATTGCTACACAGAATGTCCAAGTGAAGAGAGAAGGACAATGTCAAGAAAAATAGAGGACAAGAAGCTGACATGGTGCTGCTGTTTATATTGTCTAATTTCTCTCCTGAAACATTTAAATATTAATCAATTGTCAACCATATTTTTAGGTTAATTCGATTTATCATTGCCTTCTGGATGATGAAACAGACACTATGAAGAGGATGTACTTGTCAAACTCAGAATAGGAGTTATTGAGTTCAGGACTAAGCCTAATGTAGATATTTTAGGCTATACTGTATGGTAATGATTAATAGAACAGAAACAAGTCAAGACATCACAGCATTTCTCTGACCTAGCCACTTCTCTGAGTTAGTACATTATACTTCCTCACAAAGAACATGAAGCCTAACAAAAGTCCATTGTTTTGTGGCAAAACAGTCGTTCTTTGTAAATTTTAATTCATTAATAGTGTATGATTTGTGGATAATCTAACAAAGCTTGCATAAAGTGTTGATTGCCACATAGAAAAGGTTCTGTCATACTCCAACACTATCATATTGTCAAAACTGATCTTCAGACAAATAAAATTAATGGAGTTTTCAACCCTTTCAGGAAGCTAAGTGTCAGTCCTGCTGATTCAAATTCTTATTTTAGTGCAATGATGCAGAGATAGATGTACCCACTATTGAATAAAATTTTATTTTTCCAAAACTCATTTACTATATCAAAAATCCCAGAGTTGATAAATGTCACCGGTGCAACCTGTGCTGCAGATCTGATTGTAACAATTGTGTAACCTCCCCCAGCCTTGAAGCAGGCTGATGCAGACCTCGCTGCCACTGAGTATGAGACCACCTGGGGTGGAGCCTTCCGAGTTAGATGGCTCTATTGTTATGTTGACTCTGAGACTCTGCCACCTGCTGAGAGACCCTTGAGACATTCCAGAGACACAGCCTATCCTTCAGGCTGGCTCCAGGCACCAAGAATGGATTGGCTGGGGGTGTGGGGGGTAATGGGCCTCTCCCCTATATAACCACAGTCTCTTAGTAAAATTGTGGGCCTTGATCAGACAATAATTTGTCTTGGCCCCCATTCTTTTCTCGCAGTCTAGTCTCTTTCAGTCCCAGCCTGCCTTTCAGGAGTACCTGGTTCATGTAAGCCACGGGCTGCTTACAGTTACACGATTGCACAGAAAGATCAGACTTCTCACAGTGCCCCATAACCAGTCCTGTGAACTCTGCAATCAGGGAAATCTGGAGTAGCAAACATAAAGTCCCACTTTACTTGACCCTTACTCTAAACCCCAACAAAAACAACAACAATAACAACAACAACATTTTTTAAATTAAATTTAAGAGGGATCCTCTAATACAGGCGGCCTCCAACTTGATATGTAACCAAGAATATGCTTAAACTTCTGTTGTGCCATGATTTCAGATATTAACTACCACACACCAGTTTATGCAGTGCTGAGTTTAAACCTATGACATATACAAACATTCCACCACTGAAATTATATATATATATATATATATATATATATATATATATATATCCCTGTTTGATGGTTCTTGGTTTTATTTCATTTCACAGATATCTTTTATTTGTAATAGATAAATTAACTACAATTCTATTTTCCATTGAGAATTTATTAGAAAAGTGAGATAAATTATAAGTGAATAAGAATTCAAATGGTCTTAAAACATCGTTATATGTTTTTTCAATGCTGAGTAAGTAACTACGTCCTGCTAAAACCATGTCTATTTGAAGGCAATATTACTGATGTTGCATAGCATATTGAACCCACCACTGCCTAGACTGTATGAGAACCTAGCTTCTCCTTTCTGTACAGTAATGACTCCTTTCTGTACAGTAATGAGTTCCCTCCTACACTCAATCAATATTTTCATTCAAATTATTGTAGAAAAATGTTTGAAAATATTTTACCCATAGGGCTAGTTACATTAGAAACATGAAAAATTTCTTAATTTACAAATTATTTGAAACCAAAATGAGATTAAAGTATGCTAAGCTATGAGGTTCTAAGGAGACTTAAATTAATTTGTATAAAAACCATAATGGATATCCAGCATATAATTAAGTTCTTGATTAATCTTTTTCTCTTTCAGAATAGAAAACACTTGTGTTTATTTGTTTGATTGTTTGCTTGTTATTTGAAACAGGCTTTGATTCTGAGGTCATGGCTCACTTGGATCTCACTGTTCAAGCTGGTTTGAAACTCATGAAGATCAGCTTGCTACTGCCTCCAGAGTTCAAGGGTTAATGCATGTGCTGACATCTCGTGCTATAAAGCACTTCCTATATTTTCTGATGTATTTTTAGAATTATCACACTTATTGCATTAATAATTGCTTATATTCTTGGCTCATGCATTAAGGCACATTATTAAGCCCATTTCTCTTTTGTTTTCTCTATTTAGCTTGAAATTTCCGTAAAGTGGATACTCACTGAATAGTTCTTGAAAAAATAAAACTCTCTTACTACTCTGACTTTTCCTACAAATTATATTTCCAAAACTGTAAGAGATTAAGTACTATGGAAAATTTAAACCAATAAACATATTACCTTTGACACACAACATGAAAGATATTTGGAATTTAAATGATCTGTATAGTATATAATATAATATATCATTTTTACTATAATTTCTCTAACACTCTCAGAAAACAATTTGTCCCTTGCTTTGCCTAATACAAACTGAAACTTCATGATAAAAAATGATAAAGATAAGTTTTAGAAATATAAGAAATATAGAAATATAAAGGTAAGCTCATTAAGGTAAATTTACAGCTAAATACAACCCCTAGCAATTAACTTATATTTTCTCTTTTGGCACTATCTCTTACGTATGTTAAAAAAAAATGTTTGAAACACAAATGTCTAAACAGAGCTTGTTACCATCTGAATGGGTAGTCAGCAAACTATTTTCCATAAAATAAGACCTCTGGCCTCCATGAAAGATTTACATATGTCTATTACTTTTTAATATGATTGTGTTGGTTTTGGCAGTAGAACTGTTATTTATTAAAGAGTGGGTGTTATTTGTCACATGCTGTGTACAGATGCTGAATATTGGAAGCAGATATATATTATCTGCTCCCAGATAAACAATCTTTTGAAATAGCTCTGAAACCTAAAGCTAGTGTAGACATATTTCAGCATTTTGGAAAACACCTATATGAAGGATTAAAATAATTTTCACTTATTAAAACATTTTCCCACATGGAAAAATCATGGGCAGTCATCTCAAATATAATACTTCTAAGAAGCAGTGATGAAATTAGAGATGGTGCCTACTGTATTACTTGTGAAATACCTCTATGCCTCAGATGTCCTCATGATCCACTTTGATTATTTCATAATTGTGTAAGTGAATACCATGTAAATAAGTAGTGTCAACAATATGCTGCCAATTTTAAGAAAAGAATCTCTTTTATGTTTGACACTCTCAAAACTGAATCACTTCGATTTTAAACTGGTTATAGAATATTTGCACTCATTAGAGAATAAAATGAAAATAGTTATAGAGAAGTTGTGGTCCTACAGAAAAGATAAACAAACCCAAGGGCCTTAAGCAAGTGGGAAAACTCATCTGTATGAAAACATCCAAGCAGCACATTAGGAAACATTGATATCCAAGGGAATTACTTTTTTATCATCTAAAGAAGGATAATTACTTAAGCCTTGGCAAAGTTGCCAAACTAAATAAACACTTAACTAACGATAAATAAGAATCATGCAGTGATGGGAAAAGATCTCCAAACCATAAAGTAGCTGCAGCTCCAAGGACGGAGGTAGTTCTCCAAGATGATTTCTCTGGTTTTTAACTTTGTTTTTCTAAGAATACCACATGTTACCAATCTTCCCAAATTGATTTAAGGAACATTTTCACGTGACCATCTTATATTTACTTTGTGGGCAGACCTGTTCTCTAAGAACTGTGGATACTGGTGATTTGTCTTTGTGGGAGATTTTGAGAAGCTGTTTAGTGAAAAAAAGGCATTGTCCATTTAGCCGACATGACCTAGCAGCCTCTCCTGGTTCCCCCCTGAAACTGAAACACTCATGTTCATAGTTACTTTGTGAACTCACTTCTCAAAGAAGTAATAATTTGTCTAACACTTTTGTCATGTGATTGATACTCTGCTCTACATGCAGATAGGAGCCTAACACAACTGTTATCTGTGAGACTTCTAAAGGAAACGCATGCATATCCATCATAGACAAATATTAGGCAGTGCTAATGGAGTTTTGTGGAAGAGCTGTTGGAAAGACTGAAGGAAACTCAGATGTCAAAGACACTACAAGTACTACTGAGGCAACTAAAATTGGCCCATGGGGGCTAACAGAGACTAAACCACCAAGCAAAGAGCATGCATGGGCTCTACTAAGGTGCCCTACTCATATGTAGCATATGAGCAACTTGGTGTTCATCTGGGTTCTCCAACAATTGGAGACGGGACTGTATCTGATTTTGTTGTCTGACTTTGGATTCATTTCTCCTACTGGGATGCCTTGTCTGGCCTCAGAGGGAGAGAATATGTTTAGTCTTGATGAGACTTGATATGTCAGGGTAAGATGGTATGGGGAGCAGGAGTCTTCCCTACTCTGGAGAGAAGAGGAGGAGGATAAGATAAGGCAAATAAGAGGGTGGAACTGGGAGGAGAAAAGGAAGGGGCCTGCAATTTGGATGTAAAATGAATAAATAAATAAATAAATAAATAAATAAATAATTGAAAAAATCTTAGTCACCATACACAGTGATATATGGCAAGGTTACATAATCTTTGTGATGACATGAATAGGCAGGTTATGACAGGTTAAAAACTTGCTAAGTTTGATGATAGTAAATTAAAATGGTCCAACCAGATAAAATCCACAGGGACTTAACATGCCCTAGGAACTTCTTCATGTTTACCTTTTGCATAGGAATCCCTCTGAAGAGTAAGTATAATAGAAATTTAAAAAAAAAAACTGGAAAGGATGAGTATGCAAAACAAGCTGTAGAAGTCACATTTCTATCATTTCTTCTTTCCTAAAATAATAAGCCACCCCATTGATGCACATTACTCTAACATATGCTATGAATATGGTAAAGAACAGGTAAAAAAAAAGCTGCATATACATTTTCTGTGATTAAATAAGATAAAATATACACTTAAATATGAGAAACTTTATTGACAATTTGAGGATGTCTAGTTAAAAGGAGAGGCTACACATGTGCACAACATGTTTATATATGTTTAAGGTTCCTAGCTTTAGTTTATAAGATTGTGTGTGTGAGTGTGTGTGTGTGTGTGTGTGTGTGTGTGTATAAAACTTAATGTATGTGCATGCACTGTTGTTGTCTTTAGACATAGCAGAAGAGGGAATCGAATCCTATTACAGATGGTTGTGAGCCACCAGGTAGTTGCTGGGAATTGAACCCAGGACCTCTAGCAGCCTGTGTTCTTAACCACTAAGCCATCTCTCCAGCCCATGATTATACTTTGAACAAGTTTTTCTGTAAACTCTAAAGTATTCTCAGATACAGGGACTCTTAAATATTTGATCTCTTAGAGTTTGATTTATTTATATGTTTTATCATAATGTTTTTTGTAAAATAAAATTTAGTACTGATTCTGGCCATACAACTCATTTAGATAAGCAGATTCACATCTCTCTTCTTTTCTCTAAAATTAATCCTACAGTCCCATCCCTAACTCTGAAGCAGACTACCTGCTGAAATCCCCTTTCTCTCTAAAACTAACTTAACTGCAGCACTGAATCCACATTAATAAACAATAGCTCCCTATATAAAGAAACATACTTTGCCCAGAAATCTCAGTGGCC
Organism: Mus musculus; assembly: GCF_000001635.26. Taxonomy (NCBI): domain Eukaryota; kingdom Metazoa; phylum Chordata; class Mammalia; order Rodentia; family Muridae; genus Mus; species Mus musculus. The sequence continues at coordinate 17,087,353 of NC_000070.6, read as the reverse complement.
ACACAACCTCAAGTCCCAGAAGAATTATCTGCCAAGCAGCACATAGCCATCATAATTTTATGAGGAAGGAAAGACATCAGAATGCAGGAAACAAAAGACACACTCACCAAATAGAATGCCAAATATTAGCATCAAGAATTGCAAACATCCTAAGTCCAGATGCTTAGATGCCAACATAAAAATGCAATGTACAAAGGCCAAGATGATATGTCGCAAGTAGACCCCAGCAACCCTATCGAAGTAGGCTCTAATAATTGTACTGTAGCTGAAATACAATACAAAGATCTTAAAAATAGCCTTTTTGACTAGAATAAAAAGTAGAAATAAAATTGATTATTTTAAACAAAAGGAAATCTCGAAATAAAACTTCATGTACTCAAACAAGAATAAGCAAGGCAAGTCTCAACCAAAGAATACTAGAAGTGAAAATTAGAATTTCAGGCATTAAATACCCAATAGAAGAAATTAATACATCAGGTAAAGAAAAATGTTAAATCTACAAAACTGGCACAAAACATCCAGGAACTCCGGGACACTGTGAAAAAAAAAAACAACAAAAAAAAAAAACTAAAACTAAAAATAATGAGAATCAAGGATGAAGAAACTCAGGTTAAACAAACAGAAAATATTTTCAACGAAAGCATAGAAGAAAACAAAATTCTGACTTAAAGAAGTATATGCCTAACAAGGTACAAGAAGCCTACAGACCATCAAATAGACTGTACCAGAAGAGAAAGTGCCCCCAACATATCACACTCAAAGCTTTGTTCTATATGTTTATGGAACAAAGAAAGAATATTAGAAGTAGCAAGATAAAAGAACCAAGTAAAATACTGAGGCAGACTCTTGGAATAACTCCTGACATTTCAATTTAATCCTAAAGTTCTTCCAATCAGAGCTCAAGAAAGCCTATTTAAGAGGAATTTGAAAGAGTTTAAGAGCCACCGGACATAAAGGACACCAAGGAAACAATATGACTTAGTGAAGAGAATCTACAGTCACGTTAACTCCCAGTGGCTGCTTCAGCAAGTAAGGTCACTGTCTACATGGGTCTGTACTTGATGGGGCCTGAAAGCTGAAAGGAAAAGGGAACTCATGCCCTCATCCTTCACAGAGGAACAATATCCAAATGACAATCACTTGCAAATAAAAATTTAGTTTTCTTCAAGGAAGTCTCAGTCAGGAAACAAACTACACTTAAGATAGCCAATAGAAAATGAACTCACAGGTGTTTTGGAGGTTCTTTGTTTCACATGTCATGTCAGGGCTTTTCCTCGTGGAGAAGAATTTTACGACTTCCATATCTCAAATGGAGAAATATTTTAAGAAATGTTCATCATCCTTAGCCATCGGGAAAATGCAAATCAAAACAACTTCGAGATTCCAGGGTACACCTGCTAAAATGGCTAAACTAGAAAGTTCAAGTGGCAGCTCTTGCTGGTGAGCATGCAAAGCAAGCAGAACACTCCTCCATTGCTGCTGGGAGTTCAAATTTACACAAGCATTATGTGACTCAATGTTGCAGTTCCTCAGAAGATTGGGAATAAGTCTACTTGAAGACCTAGCTACAGCACTCTGGGGCATTTTCTGAAAGGACATGCCATCCTACTACAAGGGAGCTTAAACATGTTCTTTCAGCTTTAGTTTTAGTAGCTAGATACTGGAAACAAATTTGTTGACTCTCAACTGAAGAAGGAATGAAGAAAGTGTGGTACAGAAGATGGCCATTTCAGGCTTCATATGCCCCATTACTTGGAGTCTTCACAAGGGCTACCAAAAACAGATTCAAGGGAATTTCCTTTGCACTAGATTTGAAGTGACTTTAGAAATGTCCCTCAGTTCTACTAGTCTCTCCCAATTCTCTCTCTCTCTCTCTCTCTCTCTCTCTCTCTCTCTCTCTCTCTCTCTCTCTCTCTCTCTCTCTCTCTCATTTGATCCCTTCTGTTCCAATCCCTGCGCTGAGTAGGGTTGGCCCGGGCTGAAGAGAGGTCGACATGAGGAGTACAGTGGAGCTTCAGGTAGCGTTTTGGGAGAGCAGACCTCTTCCCAAGTGTTACAACTCTTAAAACAGAAGCTCTAGGACAAAGTAGTTCTCACACACCTGGATAGGATTTTTATATACAGTTTTGGGGTGGGTCAGTGTCTGACAAGGGGTAATTCTCATTGACTTGGTCTGAGAGCTTGGGGAATCCTTATTTGCAACTGGGAGGGCTTGGTACTTCTCCTATGTGACTGATGGCCTAATACCTCTGTGTGTGTGTGTGTGTGTGGGGGGGGGTGTTGTGGGAGGTTGTAGCTGCAAGAGAGACAGGGGCCCAACACCAACCCCAAGGAATGTGGCCAAACACCTGCCATCTCTTGCAGGCCAAAGTCACCTGCCAGGTCTCTGGGGTTCAAAGGCTGTTTTTGACTGGTGACAAGGCTTCCGGGGTGCGCAGCTCACCGCAGCACAGTACAGCCTCTCAGGGCAAAGCTGGTCTAGACTCCTGTCTTCAAGCACAACATAGCAGCAATAATATGGTCAAGGTTTGGTGCCTGCCCATGGAATCGATCCTAAGTTGCATGGGTCATTGATCGACATTTCTTTCAGTCACTGCTCCACTTTTATGCCTGTATTTCTTTTAGAAAGGAACAATTTTGGGTTCAAAACTTTAAAAGTGAGTTGTTGTTCCTCCACTAGGGGACCTATCTAACTACTGAAGGTGTTCTCTTTAGGTTCCATAGCCCCATTGTTAGGCATTTTGACTAAGGTCACCCTCAATGAGTGATGAGAACCTCCTCCATCCGAGTTCTCTGGAACTTTCTAGAGGTCACTTCTATCCCTCTCCCCTGACAGTTATATATTTCCATTCATTCTCTTGGACCTCTAGACTTTTCTCCTGTCTCCCCTCATAACTAATCCTGCCCCCTTGTCCGCTCCCACTACCCTTTCCCACCCTTGTCCCATCCTCCTTCTGCCTCCCATGATTATTTTTTTTCTCCCTTCTTAAGTGGGGTTAAAGCATCCTCACTTGGGCATTGCTTCTTGTTTAACTGCTTAAAGTCTGTAGGATGTATCATAGGTATTCTGCACTTTTTGGCTAACATCCACTTATCAGTGTTCTTTTAGGTCTGTGTTACCTCATTCAGGACGATGGATTTTTTTAATTTCGACCACTTGCCTGTAAAATTTATGATATCATCAGTTTTAATAACTGAATAGTATTCTATTGTGTAAATGAACTACATTTTCTATATCCATTCTTCTATTGAGGGAGATATGGGTTGCTGCTAGTTTTTTACTACTACAAATATGAGTGCTATGAAAACAGCAGAGCATATGTTCTTGGGATATGGTGAAGCATCATTTGGGTATATACTCAGGAGTAATGTAGCTGGGTCTTCAGGTAGAACTATTTCCAATTTTTTGAGAAACCATCAGATTAATTTCCAGAGTGTTCTTTCCAATTTTTAATCGCACTAGCTATGGATGAATGGTTTGTTGTTGTTTTTTTGTTTTTGTTTTGTTTGTGTGCGTGTGTGTGTGTGTGTGTGTGTGTGTGTTTTCCACCATGAGTCCTTTGGACATCAATATAACTTATGGTTTTTTATTTACTGTTTTTATGGGATTCCTGAGTATGGGAAAGGGTAGGTCTCTGTATCTATAACTGTTTCTAGTGTCTTCTCTGGGCTGTTTTCCCTCTTTGTTTTTCTTGTGCTATTAAAATGTGTTTCTTTTTGTTTTTTCTTTACATAATATTATGGTGTATATATTATATCATATTATATTATTTTCCTACCATGGTAGCCCATGCCTTTAATCTTGGCATTTAGAAGGCAGAGGCAGGCTTATCTCTCTGAGTGTGAGGTCAGTCTTTTCTATACAGTGATTTTAAGGACAACTAGGGCTACATTAAGAGACTGTCTCATATTTTAATTAATTATTAGTTAATTAATTAAATTATAGACCATTTCCAAAGTGCTTTGTGCTTCCAAAGTGTTTTGTACTCCAATATAAAAATATTTACTTTGTGCCTTCTAGTTTTTCAAGATAGTCAAAACAGTCCCTCTTTTGCATGTATGTTGATATATATCTATTTTTATGTATGTCTATGTATATATAAAGCATATATTATATGTATAGGAACTATATACTAAATTTTCAAAATTTCAATCTCTGTCACTGCAACTGAAATGCTTCAAACAAAGCAAAACAGCAAACCTCTCCTTTTCAGATGCTTGATACACTAAGATGAAGTGACTGTCATTTGATGTGTTTTGTCCTTTTGTTTTAGAATCACTGGGGGAGAGGACACTTTTTATTGCTGTATGACAACTATGTGATATCTAGTTCTTTGCTATGAAAATAGGAATATTAAAACATATTCCAGTGAGATATGGGAATTCAAGCAAAATATTGTACATCACATTTCAGGAAACAAAATTAGAAAGAGAAAGAAGAAGCAAATAAAAATAAATACTCCTAGAAATACAAATAAATTAAAAAGTAATTTGACATTATTGAATGTCAGTATATGACTTGTTAAATGAAAGATGAAACACAACCAACAGAAAAAAAATCAAAATTCTGTCATGCTGTCACTACATATCTGATTTCTCATGAATTATATGTATTGCCTCGAGAAGAAGATCCAATTCATAACACAAAGTAATTTTGATATAAAAACTGACTGCAAATCACACACACAGACCCACACACATGCATATCATTCAATGGTTTAAGTAGAGACATAGAGGTAATCCATGCAATTAAATGTAATTGTTATGTTTGTTCTAGTTTCCACAAGTCTTATTCATTAAGCATTAAGTATTTCAAGAAGCAGTTTAAATTCTTTTCACGTTAATTTATTGATTTGTTGGTGGCATGGTGAATATGTCTATGTAAACTTGGAGAAACAAGAGAGCAGCATGCTAATGTCCACTGTCTCCTTCTGCCATGTATGTTCTGGGATTAAATTCAAGTTGTCAGGATTTGGTAGCAAATGCTTATGCCTTATTCAGACATAAACAATCAAATGAAATCTCATCATGTTGAGAGAACATTTTGTATGACTTAAACCAAGCACAGAAGGACAAATGCTCTATACTTTCTCATGTAAGAAACATCTATGATCACATAGATATTGAAGTTAAAACACTATTAACCAGACACTGGTGACCCAGGAAGGAATAAGAAGTGAGGATTTGATAACTTCACTGCCTTTGAGACTTGCAGTGTTTCTTTTTCCTCTCTTTTCTTTTCTTTTCTTTTCTTTTCTTTTCTTTTCTTTTCTTTTCTTTTCTTTTCTTTCCTTTTCTTTTCTCTTTTCTTTTCTTTTCTTTTCTTTTCTTTCTTTCTTTTTTTAATGCTCCAATGCACTTTAACACCACTAGAGTAAAGAACAAAATTAAATTCAAATTTTCTACTTTTATACTTAACATGTTTATAGTTCCCATTCTTTTCTATAATGACTATAATGTCATTGTTGATGTGCAAAGGCAGTGTGTTCTCATGTGACAGCTGACGCTGGCAAAGATTTGAAGAAAGAGAAGCATTCCTCCATTGATGAAGGGTTGGCAAACTAGTACAACCAGTCTGGAAATCAATCTCAAAAACCCTCAGAAAATTGGAAATAGATCTAGTTAAAGACCCAGCTATACCCAAAAGATGCTCGACCATGCCAAAGAGGCATGTGTTCTGTTATGTTCATAGTGGCCTTATTTGTGATAGCCAGAAGCTGCTAACATGTGGGGTTAAAAAAAATAGGGTTCTGCATCTGGCCCAGGACTTGAACCACAGGGTGAGGCAGAAGGAAGGAGTTTTACTGCGCAAAATCCACACACCCACTGGGCAGGTGTTGGGCTATGAGAAGCCATAGACCCTGCACCAGGGGTAGGAAAGGTGCAGTCTGAGTTCCCCCAGACCTGGCAGGGGCCGGCTTGGGGTTCCCAGCCAATATGGAGGCTGAGACCTGCAGGGTCTTACTCTTAGGCACTGTAGGTACCACTTAATGTTGTGGAAGAATTGAGAACAGAGTGGGCCTGTGGGTGAACGCTGGACTTGGGCTAAGGAGAAAATGGCAAGAGGAGGGCTTTAGCTGATTTCTGAGGTGGCTTGGCTTGGGTTGGCTTGGTGCCATGGCTTGGGCACAGCAAGAGGTTAGATTTGTGGCTCTCTAGGGGAAGACCTGTTCCGTTGCTCCAGCAGAGTGGGTCTTGATGAGAAAAGGGAGTCCGTGTTTTTATGGGATTTATTGTAGAAAGGCAGAGAAATGGAGAAAAGTAAAGAAGTAAAGGAAAGCCATGGCCGCGTGGAGAAAGGGGGAAAAGGAGGGGCAGGAGGAGGGAGAGAGGCAGAGTAAGAGAATAATAGTAAGAGGGCCAGAGAGTAAGAGAGAGAGGAGGGAGCAAGCAGTGCCCTTATATAGTGGGCTGGGCCTACTTTGCTGTTGCCAGGTAACTGTGGGGGTAGAGTCTAGACATGACTGATTGCCACATACCTCTCTGTGGGGGTCGGGGAGAATGTGGTAGGTGTACCTGTGACAGAAGCTAGGGGCCCAGGAGGGTCACTAGGGTTCAAGGCCTGTGCTCGACCATTGACCAGGCTGTCTATGAACAGCTCACTGCCCCAGAAAACCTACACAGAAATTCACAACGGAAGAATAGATACAGAAAATGTGGTTTAGTTACACAATGGAATTCTATTCAGCTATTAAGAATGAGGACATCCTGAGTTTTGTAGGCAAATGAATGGAACTAGAAAATATCATCCTGAGTGAGGTAAATCAGACCTCAAAGTACATGCATGGTATGTATTCACTAATAAGTGGATATTAGCAAAAAAATACAGAATACCCAGGATACAATCCACAGACCTCAAGAAGCTTAATAGCTCAAAGGGTCCAAGTGAAGATATTTCAATCCCACTTGGGAGGGAGAAGAGATCACAGGGAAGAGATATGGAGGAAACTGGGTGGGAGAGTTGAGGGAGAGGAGCAGGGAGAAGGGGGAATGTGATTAGGTATTGGGGTGGCGTACAGGAGTGAAGCCCTGATGGCCAGCAGAATGAATGGAAAGATACAACCTCAGGAAATGTGAGGTGGACAGACTCTAGAATGTACCAGCGACCTGGAAGGTTAGAGACTCTCAAGACGCAAATGGAGGGACCTTATATGAAATGTCCAACAGGGGTAGAGTGAACTTGTAGAATCCACCTCCAGTAGAAAGACAGGGCATCAAGTAGATAGATGAGGTTTCCATCCCACAGTCAAAAACTGTGACCCTGAATTATTCCTTTTTAAAAGAACTTCAAGGACAAAAATGGAGAAAATACTGAGGGAAAAGGAGGTCCACTAGCTGGTCTAAATTGGGACCCATCTGAAGGGGAGAATCCAAGGCCTGACACTATTACTAATGCTATAATGTAATTAGAGACAGGAGTCTACATGGCTGCCCTCTGAGAGACCCAACAAGCAGCTGATTGAGACAGAAGCGCATGTTTACACAACCAATGATCTGAAGTCAGTGACCCCCCTGGTGGAATTAGGGAAAGCTTGGGATAAGTTGAGGAGGAGGGGTATACCATAGGATGACAAGCAGTCTCAACTAACCTGGACCCCTAAAATCTCTCAGACATTGAGCTAACAACCAGCTAGCATATAATAGCTGTTAAAAGCTCCCCATCCCCAAACATGTACAGCAGAGGACTGCTTGGTCTGGCCTCAATGAGAGAGGATGCATCTAAGCCTTGAGAGACTTGAGGCCCCAGGGAGTGAGTAGGCCTGGCAGGTAGTGTGGTCTTGGTGTGTGTGTCAGGTGTGGAGATATCCTCTTGGAGACAGGAGAGGAGGAATGGGATGAGGAACTATGGGAGGGCAGAATGGGAGGGGGGTGACCAATGATTGAACTGTAAAGATTAAAGATTACAATAAAGAAAAGAAAGAAAATATTCCATGTATTAAAATCATGAGTCTCATTTTTTTCTAATTATATATCTTTCTACTAATAATATTTTCTAGAAACTTATAGTTGCAAAATCTGAAATTATTTTTAATTCTAAATATATTTGTCTATACCAACATTTTCTGGAAATTATAATTTGCCCTAATTTCTACCAAGATTAAGAGATAAATATAGAACAACAATTCAAAATCTAGATCTTCTGGTAGTACTGTGTCCAATTTTCTAAGGAACAACCAGACTGATTTCCAGAGTTGTTGTACAAGCTGGCAATCCCAACAAAAATGGAGGAGCATTCCTCTTTTTCCACATCCTCACCAGCATCTGTTGTCACCTGAATTATTTTATCTTAGCCATTCTGACTGGTGTGAGGTGGAATCTCAAGGTTGTTTTGATTTGCATTTCCCTGATAATTAAGCATGTTGAACATTTTTTTCAAGTGCTTCTCAGCCACTTGGTATTCCTCAGTTGAGAATTCTTTGTTAAGTTCTGTACCCTATTTTTAATGAGGTTATTTGAATTTCTGGAATCCAGCTTCTTGAGGTCTTTGTATATATTAGATATTAGTCTCCTATTAGATTTAGGATTGGTAAAAATCCTTTCCCAATCTGTTGGTGACCTTTTTGTCTTATTGACAGTATCATTTGCCTTACAGAAGCGTTGCAATTTTATGAGGTCCCGTTTGTTGATTCTTGATCTTACAGCACAAGCCATTGCTGTTCTGTTTAGGAATTTTTTTCCACTGTGCCCATTACTTTTCCCTACTTTCTCCTCTACAAATTTCAATGTCTCTGGTTTTATGTGGAGGTCTTTGAACCACTTAGATCATATACCTGTTTAGCCATCTCACCAAACTTTAGCTATTGAAAGTGTAAAATTCTCCTTGTGTCCTCAACATCACTGGCTCTTACAATCCTTCCATTCTCTACTTCTGTAGAGTTCTCGGAACTTTGCCTAAGATTTGGCTATTGTTCTCTGTATCTGCTTTCTTCAGCTAATAAAGGAAGCTTCTCTGATGAGAACTGGTCTAAGCACTGATCTTCTGAGTACAGAAGAATCCTCCTGGGAATCATTTCATTGACTTTTTCCTTTCAGTTGTGTTTGGTTCTATTCTAGGTTTCTGAGCCATTCAGCTTCCTGATCTCAGCCACATAGGCACTGTAGGGCATGGGCTTCTCATGTTGTAGGCCTCAGATTAGACCAGTCTCATAAGTTCTTAGGCCCCTTTGCACCAGCATATCTTGTAGATAGGGAATTCTGTAGGTCACATTTTTCTTGTCTTGGTTGGTGTCCCAGTGTCACCACTTGAATCCTAGTCTGGTTGAAAAGATGGCTTGTTCGGTCTCTACATCCTCTATGGCTAGGGTCAATTTCATAGGTTCAAGGAAGTTTCTACTGCATTAAGTGTCCACATGGCCCCTACATGGCCACCTATATTATTTATCTGTCCCTATACTCTCTTCATCCTTTCCCCTGTACCTTACCTGTTCCCTCCAGTTTCTATCCCAGATGTCTCCATTCTACTCATGAAATCTATTCTGCATCCCCTTATTAGGAAGATTCATGTATCCCCATGGACTTCTCCCCTTTATCTAATTTCTCATGATCGGTGGATTATAGTGAAATTATCCTTTACTGAACAACTAATATCCACTTATAAGTTAGTACACATCATGTTTGCCCACGAAATCAACTAATCAGGACTAACCTGGGCTCAAAGAGACAGAAGTGAAAAACTCAGAGCCTAGATAGGTCTTCATTAGGTCTTCTGCATGCATGCTCTGGTGCTTTATCTGGCAGACTTTGTTAGACTCCTAACAATGGGAACAAGGGTGGCTTTGGTTCTCTTGGATGTTTGTGAGTCTTATTTACTCCTACTGTATTACCTTGTCTTGTCTTGAAATGAGGGTATTTGCCTACATTTGTAGCATGTTGTTATGGTGAGTTTTGTTGATATCTCTAGGTGACCTGCTTTTTTCTGAAAGAAAACAGAGGAACAGAGGATCTGGGAGAGAGGAATGGGGAGGATATTTGGAGAAGAGGGAGGTAATGCTGGGGTTAAGATATATTGAATGATAGAAGAATAAATAATATAAAATAAAATGAATTTTAGTTTGATCCACTTTAGGTTTACAGGACGATATATGTTTTTCATCTGTAAAGAAATAAAGTTTTAGAAGTACTGAAGTCAGGTCTGACAAGTTTAAAAATAATGTCACTTGTTGCCAAACCTAAGATCATGAGTTCTCTCCTGGCAGCTACATTCTAGAAATAATTGACTGCCACATATTTTTTTCTCTGCAATAAGTTGAGAGCATGCATGCTTCTAGCTCCTCAAATAAGTACACATAGTATGAACATTTTTAAAACTTTAAAAGTACCTAGGTCAATTTAGAATAAAAATTAATTAACTATGTTTTCCTCATGCAAAATTTTGGAACTGTAACAAATGATGAGTCATAATTATACAGTATTTTCTTCTTTTCTTGTGTTACTGTTGAATTACCCTCCTGCCTGTACAGTAAGAGGCAAAACTAGAATTCCAGTAGTAATTTTCATTTTCTAATTGGTAAGTATTTAAAAACAGAAATCATGTCTCAGAAGTAAAACATTTTTAAGTGAAGAGAAGTTCACAAGTGAAACATTTTATGATAGTAGAAGTGCCAAGATTTTATACATATGCATTCACTTTTCAACACTCTCTCATTATCTCATGAATGGGGAAAACAGCAATAAAACACCTGCCTCTAAGTCTTAATGGCCATCTCTGATGAATATTCTCCTGTGGCCACTGGACCAGGAACATGTAGAGGCAAGTCAAATTTCATCAAACTGACAACTGCTGGACATTTGCCACTTTACTCAGATATACAGGAATTTTTTTTTTTTAATTTTTGGCAGTACTCAACATATTTATCCTTTAAATTTGAGACTATGAAGGGAAATATCAATTCAGGAAAACAAAAATCACACATCCAAAGTGGTACAATGATCAGACAACAATTCACAAGAGGAGAGATGACAGAGAAAAACACAAGGCATAATGTTTCTTATCACAAAGAATAATAGTATTTTTAACTTCCTCACCTTCTACAAGTCCCCAGACTACCTGTTTCCCATAAGGTCAAAGAAGAGCATGGACTACAATACAAAGTAGCCTTTGGGTATTATGTAATATTTAGTAGAATTAGATTTTCATTTGTGATTTTAAAGAAAACCTCTTTATTATTAATGCTATACTGAAAAACATGTAGATGTTTTCCATGAAAATATGAATATAAAAATAAAAGATGTTAAAAGTCCCTTCCTTCCTTATCATTTGCATTATTTAGTTTAGTAATAAAAAGCTGTGGACTTTTCAATAATTATAAAACTCAGAATATTCTAAAGAATATTTATTATCCTCTTTCTAATATTTTGTACATGTGTGTTCCTATGTGTGGATTTTTGCATGTGAGTACCAGTGCCTGAGGAGATCAGAAGAGAGCCTGCAGTGCCCTAACTTTGTAACTATGGGTCATTGTAAGGTCTTGGATGGTGGTAGCCTAATTCCAGGTCTTTGAAAGAATAGAAAGCATTTTGAATCGCTAAGCTATCTCTCATGCCTTAGAACTTTTAAAAGTGAGGAATTGTAGAATTAAAAAAAAGTTGGAATAGTATTTCTTGAAGGTAACTTTCCTATAGATGAGCTTTCTCTGTGATCTATTAACACAGTCCTAGAACTGATGGGCTATGCACGGCACAGTTTGAAATATCCACATCCTTGGTATATACATTATGTTTGCCCAAAGAGACAGACTTCTGAGTTTATTTAGTAAATTAAATGCTAAAACCTATACAAAGATAGAATACATCCTAGTTTTATTGCACAGGCAGGATAGAAAGAAGAAAATGTTAGTTTAACCACTGACCTCTTCAAGAATTTATCAGCTGGGATAAGATAAATTGATCTCTCTCCCTGGTTCTCTGCAGTTTCATTTTCTCTGCTTCCTTTTGTGTTTCTGTTGGACCATCATTATTCCAAGGAACTTTCAGAGTGATTTGTCATCCAAGGGTGGAGAAGTGTTAGGGAATAATGTGAGAATAGGTATAAACTATGGTCTGTTCAGGGCAGATAGTATAACATGGCTCTAAGGTGCAACCTACACCTATGATTTTGTGTAAACAATTATTGAATGAAGTAACTACTAGGCATTTCAGTATGTTAAAACTATGAGAAAAGGAATGTTCAATGCATATTTGTTCTTCAGGTACTAACACAGCAATAGTCACTAAGAAAATAGTTTTAATTACCTACATTAACAAACTATATCATTTTTTTTCTATTTTTAAAGAAAGAAAGAAAGAAAGAACCTCAATTTATTTAAAAATAGTCAAAAGGGTTGAATAAAATTTAAAAATAAATTAAATCAGACATCTGTGGAGGTTTTTATATAAGAAGAACTATCCCATGTTCCTAACACTGTTGGTCCCTGTCTTAGTCAGGGTTTGTATTCCTGCACAAACATCATGACCAAGAAGCAAGTTGGGGAGGAAAGGGTTGATTCGGCTTACACTTTCATACTGCTGTTCATCACCAAAGGAAGTCAGGACTGGAACTCAAGCAGGTCAAAAAGCAGGAGCTGATGCAGAGGCCATGGAGGGATATTCTTTACTGGCTTGCCTCTGCTGGCTTGCTCAGCCTGCTCTCTTATAGAACCCAAGACTACGAGCCCAGAGATGGTCCCACCCACAAGGGGCCTTTCCCCCTTGATCACTAATTGAGAAAATGCCTTACAGTTGGATCTCATGGAGGCATTTCCTCAACTGAATCTCCTTTCTCTGTGATAACTCCAGCTGTGTCAAGTTGACACAAAACTAGCCAGTACAATCCCATTTTTTTCCTTCATAATAATTCTGTGTATAATAGACTTTATAACATCTTATTTCACAAATGAAGACTAAGATCTCTTACCTATCAGCAAATTATACAGTGAAGGGTCAGAACTATTATTTGTTCATATAAAGATGTCTCACTAGAGAAAACTACACTGACTGGAATTGATACATAGCCAGCAAGTAAACAGCTATGGTTCACAAAAGAGAACACTAAGTACATAAATCATACTAGGTATCTGCTAATATTTCACTGTCTACAGTTCTAAAACGGAGACCTTGGTATTGAGGGTTGGCACTTTTGATTGCAGGGTTAACTTATTTTTAGCAAATCATATTAAATTTTATGGAAAATTAAATTTTCTACTCATAAACTGAACTCAGCTGGTACCACTGCCTCAGCTAAAGAACAATTAATGTATACAATAGTAAATATCTTCATTCAACACTGTTGGAATTTTAATGTCCACAGAATTATGGATTGTAATCTAATATTATAATAGATTACCATAACATTCATGAACTCTACTGAATTTGTTACATATTTTGTATCTGAATGAGTAAAATTGTCTGACCTCCTTTGAACTAGAACTAGTTTTCAAAATATTTTTCAACATTCTCTATCTATTTTATTGATTTTAAACCATATCTAAGTAGAGGATACGTTTATGACATTTACATGCTTTAGACATGCTAAATGAAAAAAATCAACTGTTGAACTGTAATTTCATCAGATTATTTCCCTGTATCAATTTTGGTAGAGTTTGAGGAGTATATTCACATTCTCTTAAGACTCAATATTTATTACTTCAGTCCTTCTTAGAAAGGGGAAGAAAATACCCATGGGAGGATATAGAGAGATAAATTGTGGAGCAGAAACTGAAGGAAAGACCATCCAGAGACTGCCCCACCTGGGGATCCATCCCATATATAGTCACCAAACCCAGATACTATTGTGGATGCCAAGAAGTGCTTGCTGACAGGGGTGTGATATAGCTGTCTACTGAGAGGCTCAGCCAGTTGCTAGCAAATATAAAGGTGGATGTTCTCAGCCAACCATTGGACTGAGCAAAAGGTCCCCAATGGAGGAGCTAGAGAAAGGACCCAAGGAGTTGAAGGAACTTGCAGCCCAATAGGAGGAACAATAATATAAGCCAACCAGTACCCCCAGAGCTCCCTGAGACTAAACCATCAACCACAGAGTACACATGGGAGGACCAACGGCTCCAGCTGCATATGTAGCAGAGGATGGCCTTGATGGAAATCAGTGGGAGGAAAGGGCCTTGGTCCTGAGAAGGCTTGATGCCCCAGTGTAGGTGGGAGTAGGTAGTTTGGTGAGCAAGGGGAGGAGGAATGGGATAGGGGGTTTTCGAAACCAGGATAGGGGATAACATTTGATATGTAATCAAGGAAATATCTAATTTAAAAAGGAATGGAAAAAAGACTAATATTTAACACTTAAGACACTTAATAATCAAAACAAAAACTATAAATTAAAAAGTTTAGAAGATTAGGGTATGTCTCTGGTTTATGAAAAGATACTATCAGGGCAGGAGCCAGACTTCTTTATCTACCTGCTTTTGGCACCACGGAACCATTCTGTTCCCCAAATTTAGTCATGTTAGGCCTGATATCCTCTCTATCTCACTCATGTCTCTGCATAGCCAAATATAAATCAGGTCTCACTCATACAATGAGGAATTAGAAAAAGGTTGAGATCATCATAAATTACATTGTATAAAATCACAGATTCCATGATAAAGTATATAACTCAGTAAAACTATCAAGAACTGTAGTTTTCAGGCAGATATGGTTAGGCTACACAATTTTCTTCAGTCTAATCAGAGTACAAGGAATAATAAAGATAACATAAATAGTGTGCCTAATATCACTCCCTATTTTTCATATATTCTAGTGTAAATATATACTTTACTGATGCTTCCTATTTCCTAAAACTGTTTAATCTTAATCTAGTTTCCAGAAAATATTTCATTAGATATACATAATTCTTGTAGCTTCATGTAGGACTTCTCATCTTTATTAATAGCATCTTCCTATAGTCAGGATGATAAAGAGCAAGATGTCCTACTGCCCAGGTCCCCACTCAACCCCAGTCCTTATACTAGAAAAGTGTCAATAAAACAGGAATCATTTTTATAAAATTCAAATGTCTTTTCAGAAGACAGAAGGAATTGCAATATGAGCTATTGCACAGAAGTTTTCTCTTGATGGATCCTTAGAGTGAATGGGGAGAAGAGAGTCATCCAAAGCAGAGAGCATAGACAGAATCCATAGCCATCCTTCCCTAAAGCAGGAAAACAATAAAATCATTTAGAGAATTCACTGGACTCAAGTTGAAAGAACAGTTTTTTTTTCTTTTTTTTCCATTTTTATTAGGTATTTAGTTCATTTACATTTCCAATGCTATACCAAAATTCCCCCATACCCACCCCCCTCCCACTCCCCTACCCACCCACTCCCCATTTTTGGCCCTGGTTTTCCCCTGTACTGGGGCATATAAAGTTTGCAAATCCAATGGGCCTCTCTTTGCAGTGATGGCCGACTAGGCCATCTTTTGATACATATGCAGCTAGAGACAAAAGCTCCGGGGTACTGCTTAGTTCATATTGTTGTTCCATCTATAGGGTTGCAGTTCCCTTTAGTTCCTTGGGTGCTTTCTCTAGTACCTCCATTGGGGGCCCTGTGGTCCATTCAATAGCTGACTGTGAGCATCCACTTCTGTGTTTGCTAGGCCCTGGCATAGTCTCACAAGAGACAGCTATATCTGGGTCCTTTCAGCAAAATCTTGCTAGTGTATGCAATGGTGTCAGCGTTTGGAAGCTGATCATTGGATGGATCTCTGGATATGGCAATCACTAAATGGTCCATCCTTTCGTCACACTTCCAAATTTTGTCTCTGTAACTCCTTCCATGGGTGTTTTGTTTCCTATTCTAAGAAGGGGCAAAGTGTCCACACTTTTGTCTTCGTTCTCTTGAGTTTAATGTGTTTAGCAAATTGTATCTTATATCTTGGGTATCCTAAGTTTCTGGGCTAATATCCACTTATCAGTGAGTACATATTGTGAGAGTTCCTTTGTGATTGGGTTACCTCACTCAGGATGATGCCCTCCAGGTCCATCCATTTGCCAGGAATTTCATAAATTCATTCTTTTTAATAGCTGAGTAGTACTCCATTGTGTAGATGTACCACATTTTCTGTATCCATTCCTCTGTTGAGGGGCATCTGGGTTTTTTCCAGCTTCTGGATATTATGAATAAGGCTGCTATGAACATAGTGGTGCATGTGTCCTTCTTACCGGTTGAGGCATCTTCTGGATATATGCCCAGAAGTGGTATTGCTGGATCTTCCGGTAGTACTATGTCCAATTTTCTGAGAAACCGCCAGACAGATTTCCAGAGTGGTTGTACAAGCTTGCAATCCCACCAACAATGGAGGAGTGTTCCTCTTTCTCCAAACCCTCGCTAGCATCTGCTGTCACCTGAATTTTTCATCTTAGCCATTCTGACTGATGTGAGGTAGAATCTCAGGGTTGATTTGATTTGCATTTTCCTGATGATTAAGGATGTTGAACATTATTTCAGGTGCTTCTCTGCCATTCGGTATTCCTCGGGTGAGAAATCTTTGTTCAGTTCTGAGCCCCATTTTTTAATGGGGTTATTTGATTTTATGGAGTCTACCTTCTTGAGTTCTTTATATATATTGGATATTAGTCCCCTGTCCGATTTGGGATAGGTAAAGATCCTTTCCCAATCTGTTGGTGGTCTTTTTGTCTTATTGACAATGTCTTTTGCTTTGCAGAAGCTTTGCAATTTTATGAGGTCCCATTTATCAATTCTCGATCTTACAGCACAAGCCATTGCTGTTCTGTTCAGGAATTTTTCCCCTATACCCATAACTTCGAGGCTTTTCCCTACTTTCTCCTCTATAAGTTTCAGTGTCTCTGGTTTTATGTGGAGTTCCTTAATCCACTTAGATTTGACCTTAGTACAAGGAGATTGTAATGGATCAATTCACAATCTTCTACATGATAACAGCCAGTTGTGCCAGCACCATTTGTTGAAAATGCTGTCATTTTTCCACTGGATGGTTTAGCTCCCTTGTCAAAGATCAAGTGACCATAGGTGTGTGGGTTTATCTCTGGGTCTTCAATTCTGTTCCATTGGTCTACTTGTCTGTCGCTGTACCAGTACCATGCAGTTTTTATCACAATTGCTCTGTAGTACAGCTTTAGGTCGGACATGGTGATTCCACCAGAGTTTCTTTTATCCTTGAGAAGAGTTTTTGCTATCCTCGTTTTTTTGTTATTCCAGATGAATCTGCCGATTGCCCTTTCTAATACGTTGAAGAATTGAGTTGCAATTTTGATGGGAATTGCATCGAATCTGTAGATTGCTTTTGGCAAGATAGCCATTTTTACTATATTGATCCTGCCAATCCATGAGCATGGGAGATCTTTCCATCTTCTGAGATCTTCTTTAATTTCTTTCTTCAGAGACATGAAGTTCTTGTCATACAGATCTTTCACTTCCTTAGTTAGAGTCACGCCTAGATATTTTATATTATTTGTGGCTATTGAGAAGGGTGTTGTTTCCCTAATTTCTTTCTCAGCCTGTTTGTCCTTTGTGTAGAGAAAGGCCATTGACTTGTTTGAGTTAATTTTATATCCAGCTACTTCACCGTAGCTGTTTATCAGGCTTAGGAGTTCTCTGGTGGAATTTTTAGGGTCACTTATATATACTATCATATCATCTGCAAAAAGTGATATTTTGTCTTCTTCCTTTCCAATTTGTATCCCCTTGATCTCCTTTTGTTGTCTAATTGCTCTGGCTAGGACTTCAAGTACAATGTTGAATAGGTAGGGAGAGAGTGGACAGCCTTGTCTACTCCCTGATTTTAGTGGGATTGCTTCAAGCTTCTCACCATTTACTTTGATGCTACTGGTGTGCTGTAGATTGCTTTTTTCATGTTTAGGTATGGGCCTTGAATTCCTGATCTTTCCAAGACTTTTATGATGAAAGGGTGTTGGATTTTGTCAAATGTTTCTCAGCATCTAACGAAAAGATCATGTGGTTTTTGTCTTTGAGTTTGTTTATATAGTGGATTACATTGATGGATTTCCATATATTGAACCATCCCTGCATCCCTGGGATGAAACCTACTTGGTCAGGATGGATGATTGTTTTGATGTGTTCTTGGATTCGGTTAGCAAGAACTTTACTGAGGATTTTTGCATCAATATTCATAAGGGATATTTGTCTGAAATTCTCTATCTTTGTGGGGTCTTTTTGTGGTTTAGGTATCAGAGTAATTGTGGCTTCATAGAATGAGTTGGGTAGAGTACCTTCTGTTTCTATTTTGTGGAATAGTTTGTGAAGAACTGGGATTAGATCTTCTTTGAAGGTCTGATAGAACTCTGCACTAAACCCATCAGGTCCTGGGCTTTTTTTGGTTGGGAGACTATTAATGACTGTTTCTATTTCTTTGGGGGATATCGGGCTGTATAGATCATTAACCTGATCTTGATTCAACTTTGGTACCTGGTATCTGTCTAGAAACTTCTCCATTTCATCCAGGTTCTCCAGTTTTGTTGAGTATAGCCTTTTGTAGAAGGATCTGATGGTGTTTTGGAATTCTTCAGGATCTGTTGTTATGTCTCCCTTTTCATTTCTGATTTTGTTAATTAGAATGCTTTCCCTGTGCCCTCTAGTGAGTCTGGCTAAGGGTTTGTCTATCTTGTTGATATTCTCAAAGAACCAGCTCCTCGATTGGTTGATTCTCTGAATAGTTCTTCTTGTTTCCACTTGGTTGATTTTGCCCCTGAGTTTGATTATTTCCTGCCTTCTACTCCTCTTGGGTGAATTTGCTTCCTTTTGTTCTAGAGCTTTTAGGTGTGTTTTCAAGCTGCTAATATATGCTCTCTCTAGTTTCTTTTTGGAGGCACTCAGAGCTATGAGTTTTCCTCTTAGAAATGCTTTCATTGTGTTCCATAAGTTTGGGTATGAAATAGCTTCATTTTCATTGAACTCTAAGAAGTCCTTAATTTCTTTCCTTATTCCTTCCTTGACCAAGGTATCATTGAGAAGAGTGTTGTTCAGTTTCCATGTGAATGTTGGCTTTCTATTATTTATTTTGCTATTGAAGATCAGCCATAGTGCATGGTGATCTGATAGGATGCATGGGACAATTTCAA
Organism: Mus musculus; assembly: GCF_000001635.26. Lineage (NCBI taxonomy): Eukaryota > Metazoa > Chordata > Mammalia > Rodentia > Muridae > Mus > Mus musculus. The sequence goes on along the minus strand of NC_000070.6, from coordinate 17,068,328 downwards.
TATTTTTGTATCTGTTGAGGCCTGTTTTGTGACCTATTAAGTGGTCAATTTTGGAGAAGGTACCATGAGGTGCTGAGAAGAAGGTATATCCTTTTGTTTTAGGATAAAATGTTCTGTAGATATCTGTCAGATCCATTTGTTTCATAACTTCTGTTAGTTTCACTGTGTCCCTGTTTAGTTTCTGTTTCCACGATCTGTCCATTGATGAAAGTGGTGTGTTGAAGTCTCCCACTATTATTGTGTGAGGTGCAATGTGTGCTTTGAGATTTATTAAAGTTTCTTTAATGAATGTGGCTGCCCTTGTATCTGGAGCATAGATATTCAGAATTGATAGTTCCTCTTGGAGGATTTTACCTTTGATGTGAATGAAGTGCCCCTCCTTGTCTTTTTTGATGACTTTGGGTTGGAAGTCAATCTTATCAGATATTAGGATGGCTACTCCAGCTTGTTTCTTCATACCATTTGCTTGGAAAATTGTTTTCCAGCCTTTCATTCTGAGGTACTGTCTATCTTTTTCTCTGAGATGAGTTTCCTGTAAGCAGCAAAATGTTGAGTCTTGTTTGTGTAGCCAGTTTGTTAGTCTATGTCTTTTTATTGGGGAGTTGAGACCATTAATATTAAGAGACATTAAGGAAAAGTAATTGTTGGTTCCTCTTATTTTTGTTGTTAAAGTTGGCATTCTGTTTTTGTGGCTGTTTTCTTTTAGGTTTGTTGAGGGATTACCTTCTTATTTTTTCTAGGGCGAGGTTCCCGTCCTTGTATTGGTTTTTTTGTGTTATTATCCTTTGAAGGGCTGGATTCGTGGAAAGGTAATGTGTGAATTTGGTTTTGTCGTGGAATACTTTGGTTTCTCCATCTATGGTAATTGAGAGTTTGGCTGGGTATAGTAGCCTGGGCTGGAATTTGTGTTCTCTTAGTGTCTGTATAACATCTGTCCAGGCTCTTCTGGCTTTCATAGTCTCTGGTGAAAAATCTGGTGTAATTCTGATAGGCTTGCCTTTATATGTTACTTGACCTTTTTCCCTTACTGCTTTTAGTATTCTATCTTTATTTAGTGCATTTGTTGTTCTGATTATTATGTGTCGGGAGGAATTTCTTTTCTGGTCCAGTCTATTTGGAGTTCTGTATGCTTCTTGTATGTTCATGGGCATCTCTTTCTTTAGATTTGGGAAGTTTTCTTCTATAATTTTGTTGAAGATATTTGCTGGTCCTTTGAGTTGAAAATCTTCATTCTCATCCACCCCTATTATCCGTAGGTTAGGTATTCTCATTGTGTCCTGGATTTCCTGGATATTTTGAGTTAGGATCTTTTTGCATTTTCCTTTTTCTTTGATTGTTCTCTATGGAATCTTCTGCACCTGATATTCTCTCTTCCATCTCTTGTATTCTGTTGCTGATACTTGAATCTATGGTTCCAGATTTCTTTCCTAAGGTTTCTATCTCCAGTGTTGCCTCACTTTGAGTTTTCTTTATTGTGTCTACTTCCCTTTCTAGGTCTAGTATGATTTTGTTCATTTCCATCACCTGTTTGGATGTGTTTTCCTCTTTTTCTGTAAGGACTTCTACCTGTTTGATTGTGTTTTCCTGTTTTTCTTCAAGGACTTGTAACTCTTTAGCAGTGTTCTCCTGTATTTCTTTAAGTGAGTTATTAAAGTCCTTCTTGATGTCCTCTACCATTATCATGAGATATGCTTTTCCATCTGGGTCTAGGTTTTCGGGTGTTTTGGGGTGCCCTTGACTGGACAAAGTGGGAGTGCTGGGTTCTGGTGAGTGGTCTTGATTCCTGTTAGTAAGATTCCTACGTTTACCTTTCGCCATCTGGTAATCTCTGGAGTTAGTTGTTATAGTTGACTCTGTTTAGAGATTGTTCTTCTGGTGATTCTGTTACCGTCTATCAGCAGGCCTGGGAGACAGACTCTCTCTTCTGATTTTCAGTGCTCAGAGCACTCTCTGCTGGCAAGCTCTCTTACAGAGAAGGTGCACAGATATCTTGTGTTTGGACCTCCTTCTGGCCGAAGAAGAAGGCCCAAAACAGGACCTTTCCCAGAAGCTGTGTTGCTTTGGCAGTTCCCAGAAGCTGTCAGCTTCTGTGGTGCACACTCTCACCTGTGCAGACTAAGTTCCTAAGTTTGGGGGAGTCCTGGAACCAAGGTGGAGCCCACTGCTCCTGAGGCTGAGGCCTTCAGAGCCAGGCGGACCCCTGTCCTCTGGTCGGGACGGTGGCCAGCTGTCTGTGGCCCGAAAAAGGTGCTGCCTCAGCGGCTCTGTGGCTCCACCTGTTCCAGAAGCTGTTCGGTTCTGTGGTGCACCCTCTCACCTGTTCAGACTAATTTCCTAAGTTCGGTGGAGTCCCAGAACCAAGGTGGCGCCTGCTGCTCCTGAGGCTGAAGCCTTTCGAGCCAGGCGGACACCTGTCCTCTGGTCGGGACGGTTGCCGGCTGTCTGAAAGAACAGTCTTTCCAAACATGAGTTTGATCTATATCTCTACCACTTCCTAGCTTGAGATCCAAGGGCAGTAAAATATAATTTAGAGGAAGGATGCCCAGAGTTACTGCAATATTTTAAAAGAACAACTCCCGAGAATATCTGGTCAAAAAAAAAAAAAAAAAAAAAAGTTTGTAACAACACCCTGAAAAAAATTTGTCTGGATTAAAATTCCTATAGAAAAATTTCACCAAAATGTCATTTATTAGCTAATTTCTTAGTCTTTGGACTCTGTAACAATGGAGATTCTGCCAGATATCAAAAAGTACAACTCTAGCTGAAATTAAAATGAGTATTTTCAATTACACAAATTTAAAAATCTATATTTTAAATGAATATTGACTATAGAATCAGCTACTTTTCTGGTAGGTGTAAGTTTTCAAGAAATAACTTCCTTGATTAGATTATTTTTCTTTTCTGTATACTAATCTATATAGTTTCCATTTCCTAAAACTGCAGAAGACAGCACATACTTGATGATGTTCTCATTATTCTTATTGGAGAGAATTACTTTGTAAATCCTAACTCCTCAATACATTAAATAACATTCATCACAAGTGGTTAGGACTGGCCGGCTAATCATTTAGTCTATTTTTTGTTTTTGCTTTAGTCTATTTTCAGAATTTTCTTATTGCACTATTATCACCATAACTTAAAAAGTCAACATCATAGTGTTTCCAAAATACAATATAGAGAGTTCAATAATGGCACAAACAATCATGACCAGAATACATTACTGAATTTTATATAGTTTGGCTATGTATACAGTTATATGTTTAAAAAAGATACATAGAAATTTTTCTTAAGTAAGAAAAGCCAGAATAAGGTGCACACTTGTTTTGCTTTAATGTCTAAAAACAAACTATTCTCCAAATCTTTGTGTGGAACAGATGGGATGAATAAAGCTATTGCAAGATTTTTTTGAGAAATGAATAAAATTATACTACATATATATTAGTAGATTGTATCTATGGATTGCAGAATAGAACTTAATTATTACAAATATGTGTTGAGGTTATTTAATACAGTTTATTGATCCTAACATCTATATGTACTTGAAGATAGACATAGTCATTATAAATTAATCTTTTGACTAATTAGGTCACAAATAATAATTTCACTTTTATTAATTTATTTATGTATATGGCTATTTTGCTTTCTGTCTTCTGAAGACAGAGGATATCATATGCACTTGAATGAAGTTTCAGAAGATTGTGAGTCCCCCTGTGGACCCTTAGAATAAACACTGTTTCTCTGTAAGAGAAGCCATGGTTATTAACTACTGAGCTCTCCATACATTCTGATAATGGTAAAGTTCTTAACAGTATATATATTTTAGCAAAGGCCATGTTCCAAATATTATTCCACACATCAAACAGAGTGAGTCAATTAGAAACTAACTACAGGAGCCTTTTACATAATAATCTATGGGTGTTTATGTGCTGTCTTTACCTATAACCTGAGAATGTTTTATGGATACGGGGAGTTTCTAAGTCCTAATATGCATGCTGTGAACACAGGGTGATAAAATTGCAATAGGGCTTTAATGAGAGAGAGAGAGAGAGAGAGAGAGAGAGAGAGAGAGAGAGAGAGAGAATGTCAGCCAATCAGCTCCAGATTCTCAAGTCCCATTGCAGAAACAATAAAAAGTAGATAAGTGAACATACAAACAACACATTGAAAGGTAGACAATATGCCATCTCCAAATGTTACTAATCCTGTAGAAACAACCTTTAGTAAGAATAATTAGAATACAAAAATTAAAAAAGATTATTATAACTGTATTAAAAAATCAAATAAAACTGTAATACACTCCAAAAGAACAAAAGCAAATAGCTAAATGATACTCAACAGAAAATACTTAATAGAGTTTAAGTAAAATCACCCTGCATATGGGGACAATGCTGATCCCAAAGGACATGGTTATATATGAGGATTTTTAGAGGGTCAAATATAAAAGTAGTGAGACCCACAGCTTAAGAATATAAGAAGTATATTCTTGATATGCATGCTTCTATTTATGGTGAAAAATAATTATCTATGAGTCTACAAAAGATAATATAGAATATGTATTCCAATGTGTAACAGAGGAAATAATAGAAGGGTAACAAAAAGAAATCAACAGAACGCCATATATTCAAAAGTACTGAGGCAGCCCAAATTGAATATAAGTTTTAGAAAGAGAAAGTATGCCACAACAAGAGAGAGAAATGGATGAGAGAATTCATGTACTGAAGACAAGAGGGAATAAATGGCCATCTCAGTGGAAAAAATGTTATAAACAAATTCCAAGCATAAAACATTCAGAAAACATGGGATACTGTGAAAAGAGAAAATCTAAAAATAGTAGAAATAAAGGAAAGAGAAGAAACACAAGTTAAAAGCACTGAAATTATTTTTAACAAAACCATTGAAGAAAATTGCCCTAAGTTATGGATGAAGGTACTAATCAAGGTACAAGAATGCAGAGTACCAAATACAGAAGACCAGGAAAGAATTTCCCCATCAGACAGTAATCACTAAACATATGGAACAAATACTAAATATTAAAATTTACATTCAATAAAAATACCTAAACTTCAAGGCTAGAGTTCATTTTAGGGTAAGATGAAGAAAAATGATATCCAAAGCAAATGGAAAAAATTAATCAATTGATTTTTATTATCTGGAAAAAATTGACACAGAAACTAATGAAAAGAGGTAGGAATAGACCAGGTGTAGTGAGGCATGCCTTTAATCCCAGCACTTGGAAGAGAAAGGCAGGTGGAACTCTGTAAAGTTAGTAGTCAGCCTAGTTTACAAAGAGAGTCAAGAGCATCCTTGGTTATTACACAAACACACACACACACACACACACACACACACACACACACACACACACACACAATTGTTTTGTAAGATTGAAGTCAGGGATATGGACACTATATACATATCAAAGAAAAATTCTCTAAGGTGATATTATAATTCTAAACATCTAGGATTACAAATTCATAAAAGAAATACTAGTACAGAAAATAAATCGCAAACTGTCCCTCATTGATAGTGGGTGGATCAATATCAATTGCCATAAATAAACAGATCATCTGGGTAGAATCTTAACAAAGAAAATTTGTTGTTATATGATGTCATAACCACACAGTTATAACAGATATAACAACATTTCAGGCAAACAAAAAAGTTTGTGCCTCATGGAACTTTATCTAAAATTGACACAAATCAAGTCACAATAATTACACAAAAATTGAAATAACATTGTGCATCCTATCTGATCACCATATAGAAAGTTGATTATCAATAACAAGAGAAGATTCAAAATAAATGATAACTAAAAGTCAATACTAAATGAAAAATAGGTCAAGACAAAAATTAAGAAAGATACGAAAGAATACTTGTAAATTATAATGAAAATTCAACATACCAAAATCTACAGGGCATAATGAGCATATAGTTCTAAGAGCCAAGCTTGTACCATTAAATGCCTACATAAAATATTGGAAACATCACATATTAGTAACTTGAGGGCACAATTGAAACTAACTATAGCGTAGTCTCAAATTGAAAGCTCTAGAATAATGAAAAGAAACAATAGCCAAATGAATGGATGGAAAGAAATAATAAATACAGGGTTGAAATCAAAACAAACAAACAAAAACAAAGAATCAATAAAGCATAATTGACACTTTGAAAAAAAATCAATGATTAATAACTCCTAGTGAGACATAAGCAATAATTAAAATCTCTCAATGAAAACCAGTTCAGGGCCAGATGAATTCAGAAGAATTCTATCAGAATTTCAAAGAACAAATATCAATGCCCCTCAAAGTATTATACAAATAGAAACAAGTAATATTGCATAGTATTTATTACAAGTCCAAAGTTACTCCGATATGTAAAAAATTCTTAGACACAGAAAGAAGGATCAATATCCCTTCTGAACATAGATACAAAATTTCTCAATAAAATACTTGCAGAGTAAATCCAAGAATAAATTAAATTGTCACCCACCATGATCAAGTAGGTTTCAACTCAAAGAAGTGGGTGTGTTTCAATATATGGAAGTCAATAAATGTAATCTCCCACAAAAACAGATTGAAAGAAAAAAATGAGAGGGCATGGCCATCTCATTAGATGTAGATAAGGCCTTTGACAAAATCAAACACCCTTCAAGTTAAAAGTTCTGGAAGGGACTCAAAAAAAAAAAAAAAATAGAGAATTACAGGAAGCCCACAAAACATATCAACCTAAATGAAGACTAACTGAAAGGATTTCCACGAAGACAAGAATAGAAGAAAGCTCACACTATCCATACTAATTGAATAGTACCTGACGTCTTAATGAGAAATAAAACAACTAAAAGAGATCAAGGGAATATAGAAAGGAAAGAAATTGAAGTGTCTTTACATGAAAATTTTATGATTGCATCACCCTTGAAATTCCACCAGTAAACTTCTACAACTGAAAAAAATTTCAGCAGAATAGTAGGATATGAAGTTAACATATAAAAATTAGTTTCTTTCCTATGTATAATCCACACACCAACTGAAAAAGTCTCAGTTGACCAATCCTATCACAGTGGCCTCAAAAATATCTGTTTGGTTAATTCTACCCAAGAAAATGAAAGATTTGTTTAATACCAAATTTCAGAAATTGAAAAAAAATTGAAGATAGCAAGGACCAAAGCTTCCATACTTATTGGTAGGTGGGATTGATATAATGACAATGGCCATCCCTCCAAAATCAATATGAAAATGTAATGCAATACCCATCAAAATTTTAACTCACTTCACATAACCTAAAAAGACAATTTTCAGCTTCATATGGAAACACAAAATTCCCAGATAGCAAAATTCATAAATAATAAATAACTGCTGGAGTTATCACCATTCCAGGCTTCAAATTGTACTACAGATCTATGGTTATTAGAACAGCATGGTATAGGTATCAGAAGAGACATATTGATCAGTAGAATTGAACTGAAATTGAACTTAGTGATCTTTTGGAGATTTTCATCTCGTAACGTTTTGTCTGGACAATTTTTCCCCTATAGGTTTATGCTTTGACTTTAAAAAAAATTAGTTGGTTTCTTTGCACTGTCCCATACTCTGTTGTATCTATTTCAAATTATTATTATTATTATTGAAATAATATTATTTTGTAAATAAATGCACACATCTATGGTCACTTGATTGATCTTTGTCAAAGAAGTCAAAAAATAGAGTTAAAAAGAGAAAGCATTTCAACAAATGCTTTCTCTTGGTCTAACTGGATGTCTGCATGTAGAAGAATGCAAATTAATCCATTTTTATCTCTTTGTACAAAGGTTAAATCCAACTGAATCAAGGACATCTATATAAAACCAGATATACTGAAACTAATAGAAGAGAAAGTGGGGAAGAGTCTCGAACACATGGACAAAGGGGAAAATTTCCTGAACAGAACACCAATGGTTTATGCTCTAAGATCAACAATATACAAGTGGGACCTCATGAAACTGAAAAGATTCTGTAAGGCAAAGGACACTAGAATAGGACATAACAGTAACCTACAGATTGGGAAAATATCTTTACCCCATATCCAATAGTGGGCTAATATACAAAGAAATCAAGAAGTGAGATGACCTCTCCAAAATAATAACCCATTTAAAAATGGTGTACAGAGCTAAACAAAGAAATCTCAACTGAGGAATCTTGAACCACCTAAAGAAATGTTTAACATCCTTAGTCGTCACAGAGATACAAATCAAAACGACCCTGAGATTCCAACTTACACAAATCAGAATGGCTAAGATCAAAAACTCAGGTGACAGTCGATGCTGGTAAGGATATGGAGAAGGAGGTATAGTCCTCCATTGCTGGTGGGGTTGCAAATAGTTAGAACCAGTTTGGAAATAAATCTAGTGGTTCTTTATAAAGTTGGAAATAGTTCTACCTGAAGACCAGGCTATACCCAAAAGATACTCCAACATATAACAAGGACACGTGCTCCACTATGTCATAGCGGCCTTATTTATATTATTTTAGAAATAAATGCACACATCAATGCTCACTTGATCAATCTTTGACAAAGAAACCCAGATGTCCTCAATGGAAGAATGTATACAGAAAATGTGGTACATTTACCCAATGGAGTATTACTCAGCTATTAGAAACTATGACTTCATGAATTTTGCAGGCAAATTAATGGAACTAGAAAACATTAACTTGAGTGAGATAACACATAATCAATAGGACGTGCATGGTATGTACTCACAGATAAGTGTATATTAACCCCAAACCTCAGAATACCCACATTACAACTCACAGACAATATGAAGTTTAACAAGAAGGAATACTTCAACCTCACTTAGAAATAATCACAGAAGGCAGAGGGAGGGAGGGATCTAGGTGAGAGAGGGGAGTGGGAGAGAAAAAGGAGGCAGAATCAGGTATGGGAAGACAGGAAGTCCAGAGGACCAAGAGAATGAATAGATATATGTAACAGTGAGAGGGATATGGGTGGGGGCAGAACACTAGGTAGTCTCAGTCACCAGGGATGTGAGATGCTCCCAGAACCCAATGGGAATGACATTAGCTGAAATACTCCACAGCAGGGAGGTAGAATCTGAAGTGGACACTTCCAGTGGATGACCCCCAGTGGACAGATGGGGCCAACCACGCATTTCAAAATAATTAACCCAGAAATTTTCCTGTCTAAACAAAACACAGGGAGAAAAAAATGCAACAGAAACGGAAGGAAAGGCCATTCAGAGACCACCAGCACATTGGGACCCATCTCATCTGCAGACTTCATAACCTAACATTATTGCTGATGCTAAAAAGTGCTTGCAGACAGGAGCCCAGTAGTGCTGTCCTATGAGAGCTTTTGCCAGCACCTGACTAAAACAGATATAGCTATCACAGCCATCCACTGTACTGAGCCCAGGGATACCAAAAGATGAGTTAGGGAAGGACTGAAAGAGCTAAAGGATATTCCAACCCCATAGGAAAACAACAATATCCACTAATCAGATTTCTCAGAGTTCACAGGGACTAAACCACTTATCAAAGAGCATACACGAGTGGGTCCATGGCTACAGCTATATATGTAGCATATGTAGGAAAGTATTGCCTTATATGGCATATATAAGCGAGGGGAGAGGTTTGGTCCTGTGGAGGCTAGTTGCCCCATCAAAGGGGAATGTTAGAGGGGTGAGCATCCTCATAGAGGCAAAGGGGAAGGAGGGATGAGATGGTGAGTTTAAGGAGGGAAGATCAGGAAGGGGGACAACATTTGAAATGTAAATAAATAAAATAATAAAAATTTAATTGGTTTCCTTGCATTATCCTATTGCTTTGTTTTTACTTCAAATTATTATTATGTGTATTTTTTATTTTTTAATGAGAGAAATAAAAAATAGGGACTTTAGTGAGTGTGGAAAAAAGGAGGATTTTGATGTTGTGGGAAGGGAAAATTAATCTGAGAATATTTTTTGACAGACAATATTTTCTTTTTTGTGTTTTTCATTAAAAGTATTTTCTTTTTTCACGCAAATACACATTAACCACAGTTTCACCTACCTCTACTAATCCAAGTCTCCTCTATTTCACCACCTCCTTCTGTTTTACTTCAGAAAAGACCTCCATAAGACAACAACCAAATACAAGCCACATCCACTTCTATTAAGAGTTCCACAAATAAAACAAGCCAGGAGCCACAATACGTATGCACAGGAATTGAGGTAAGACCTGTGCTTGATACTTCAGTCCCTGTGTGCACATATAAGGCCTGATTAGCTGATTTAGTGATCTATGTCCTCCTGATGTCCTCCAGTTCCTCTGACTCTTAGAATCTTTCCTTCTCTTCCACCCAGATTCCTGAGTTCCTAGGGACAGAATTCAATAGAGAACTTCATTTTAGATGTTATTTCCACATAAAGTAGTGTGTGAGACATTTCACTCACTTTCATTTGCTGATGAAGAAGTCTTTCTTATGATAACTGGATAAACCACCAATCTATGAGTCTTGGAGGATATCATTGAGAATCATTTCATTTAATTCCGTACCTCTTTTGTTTTACCTCAAGTTTCTGAGCTATTCATTCTTTAGTTGCTTTCTATACATGCAGTGTCCAGCATCAATTCTCTCTCTTGGCATGCACCTAAAGTTAAAACACACATTGGTTGACCACTCTCACGAGTGCCCTAGCACTTATAGAGAGGACAGATTGTAGGTTGAGGGGTTTGTGGCTGAGTTGGTGTCCAAGTTTCTCTTTCCATAACCTGTAGATAATCATCTCCTACAAAACATCATAGAGCCATAGGGAAGAAGGCTTCATGTAAGAAATAGCCAAGCCTCTCTACATTCAATGAGCTGTGTGGCAATTGTCATCAGTCATGGGGCCCTACTGTCCACTTTGTATGAGCAACTTTCTATCCTCATTGGTATCCTTCTGCCTTTAGTCCACCTATACAATTGATTCTATTTCCCTTCTTTCAGGAAGACCATGTGTCCTCACTAGAGCATTTCTCTTCATCTTTGAGTTGGTGAGTTGTAGCATGATTATGATTTACTTAAGAGTTAATATCTACTTAAAAGTGAGTACATGCCATAATTATTCTTCTGACTCTCACTCAAGATTATTGTTCCTAGTTCCATACATTTGTCTGTAAATTTCATGGCTTTATTATTATTTTTTAAACAACTGAGTAATACTCCACTGTGCTGATGTACCATATTTTTCTTTGTCCATTTCTCAGTTGCAGGACATCTAGGTTGTTTCTATATTTTGGCTATTATGAATAAAGGTGCAATGAACACAGTGGAGCATGTGTCCTTGTGGTAGAATGGAGTGTCCTTTGAGTAAATGCCTAGAGTACTATAGCTGAGTCTTGAGGTAGATCAATTTCCAATTTTCTTAGAAATTGTCATATTGATTCCCATAGTTGCTGTATATATTTGCATTCCCACCAGCAATGGGAATTCTCCCTTGCTCTATGTCCTCATCAGAATATGCTGTCACTTGTGTTATTGATCTTCACCATTCTAAAAATTGAAAGATGGAATCTCATTGTAGTTTTGATTTACATTTCCCTAATGGGTAATGATGTTGAACATCTCTTACTATTTCTCAGTCATGTATTAGTTCCTCTATTGAGAATTTCCTGTATAGACCTGTACTCCATTTTTAATTGGATAATTTGTCAGGTTTTTGGTATCTAATTTCTAGAGTTGTTTACATATTTTGGTTATTGGACCTCTTTCAGATATTGAATTGCTAAAAGTCTTTTCTTTTTCTGTAGGCTGCTTGGTTGTCCCACTGATAGTCTCATTTGCCTTACAGAAGATTTTTAGTTTTCTGAGGAACTATTTTTTAATTGTTGACCTTAATGTGTGAGTTATTGGTTTTATGATCACAAAGTTGTCTCCTATGCCAATGCATTCAAGATTGTTGCTCACTTTTTTTCCTACCAGCTTCATTGTGTCTAATTTTATGATATAACCTTTAATACATTTAGACTTGAGTTTTGTGTGGAATTATAAATATAAATTTTATATTCATTTAAATGCAGATATCAAGTTTGACTAGCAGCATTTTTTGAAGAGGCTCTCTCTCTCTCTCTCTCTCTCTCTCTCTCTCTTTAATGTGTATTTCTGGCTTCTTCATTAAAAATCAGGTGTCCATGGGTGTGTGAATTTATTTATGGGTTTTCATTTTGATTCGGTTAGTCAATGTGTTTGTTTTTATTCCAATACCATTAGGATTTTAGTATTATAACTCTGTAGTAAAAGTTAAAATCTGACATAGTGATACCTCCATTGGTGATTTTTTTTAATTATTCAGAAGAGTTTTAGCTATAGTGGGTTTGCATAATTTTTCATCTGAAATTGATATTCATCTTTTCAAGATCTGTAAAGAATTTTGTTGTAATTTTGATGATGATTTTGATGAATCAGAGATTGCTTAGGTAAGATGGCCATTTTCACTATATTAATCTGACTGATCCATGAGCATGGAATTCTTTCCATCTTCTGATACTGTCCTATATTTCTTTCTTCAAAGAGATGAAGTTTTTGTCATAAAAGCCTTTCACTTGCTAGGTTAACACTACTCCAAAATATTTTCTATGATTTGTGGCTACTGTGAAGGGTGTTGATTCCCTTAGTAATTTCTCAATCCATTTGGCATTGGTGTATAGGAAAGGCTACTCATTTTTTTTTTTTAACTTAATCTTGTAGTCAGCCACTTTGATGTGTTTATCAGGTGCATGACTACCATAGTGGTATTTTTAGAGTCATTTATGCACAGTGTCATATCGTCTTCAAATAACAATGGTATGGCATTTCCTTTGGAATTTGTATGCTTTGACCTCCCTCAGTAACTTACTCTTACTGTTACTTCCTCTTACTGTTCTAGCTAAAACTTCAAGTACTATATTGAATAGATATTGAGAGTATGAGTAACTATTTCTTTTCCTGATTTCAGTAGAATTTACATTTAGTTTCTCTCCATTTCATTTGATTTTGGGTATAGGCTTGCTTCAAATTGTCTTTGTTATGTTTAGATAGGTCCCTTATATCACTAATCTTTCCAGTACTTTCATAATGAATTGGGGTTGAATTTTTTCAAAGGTTTCTTCAGCAACTACTGAGATTATGATCTTTCAGTTTATTTATAAGAACAGAAACCTTACAATTTCATAGAAACTGAACAACTCTATACTGAAAGAAAGTAGGTCAAGGCAGAAATAAAGAAAGAAATTAAAAACTTTCTAGAACTCAATGCAAATGATACAGAGCATACCAAAACTTTTTTGACACAATGAGAGCAGTTCTAAGAGAAAAGTTAATAGAACTAACTGCCTTCATAAAAATTTGGAAAATTCTCACAAGACCAAATTAACAGCACACTTGAAAGCTCTAGAACAAAAAGAAGTAAGCAATGGAAAGGAATAGAGACCAAAAATAATCAAACCAAGGGCTGAAATCAACAAAGTAGAAACAAACAGAACAACACAAAGAATCAAAAAAAAATAAATAAACAGTTGGTTCTTTGAGAAAATCAACAAGATAGATACCTTCTTATACAAACTAATTAAAAGGCTGAGAGATAATATCCAAATTAACAAAATCAGAAAAGACAAGGAAGGATATAACAACAGACACTGAGGACATCAAGTGAATAATAAGGACATATTTTAAAATCCTATAATCCACAAAATTGGAAAAATATCACTGAAATGGATATTTTTCTCAATAGGCTCCACTTACCAAATCTAAATCATGATCTAATAAATAATTTCATTAAACCTACAACCATTATAGTAATAGAAGCAATCATTAAAAGTCTCCCAATATAAAAAGAAAAAAAGAAGAAGAAAAGCCAAGTCTAGACTGTTTTAACATGGAATTCTACCAGACTTTGAAAGAAAAATTAGTGCCAATACTCCTGAGATTATTTCATAAGATAAAAACAGAATATTGCCCAATTTATTTTATGAGGCTACAGTTACCCTGATACCCAAACCAATACTAAACAAGGAAAGAGAACTTAAGACTAACTCATAAAAAATATTCATGCAAAAATAATAAAATATTCTCAAACTGAATCCAAGAACATTCAAAACATTATCCTCTACAAACAGGCTTAATCTAAAAGATGCAGGAATGGATCAAAATACAAAAATAAATGTAATTTTAAAACATATTTTCAATCAATTAATAAGAAAAACAGAGTGTGCAGAGATTCAAAGTTGAAATACAGGCAAGTAAGAATGGATAAGGTAATACCTGGAGGAGGTCATGCATATTACTAAAATGCACTGCTTGAGATTCTCTAAGAATTAATATAAAATCTCATGCTCTTTGCTCTGCCTGAGAATATTTATCAAAACTGTTGATTGTCATAATAAAAATTGAAAATAAAATATCCATAAGACATAGACTTACAAAGTGAATATCTACATTAACCCAAGAACTCTTTAGAATTTTAAATGCATGGTCCTCAATTTTCTTTGTGTCATATAGAAAGTGTAAGAATAGCTCTCTATTTCAATCTATCTCTGTGTCTCTCTATATCTCTACCACATCTCTCTATCTCTGTGCCTCTCCTTCATATACATATATATATACACACACACACACACACATACATAAACATACACACACACCATTCACACACATGTGCACTCACACATTCACATACACTGCATAAAACACACACACACACACACACACACACAGAGAGAGAGAGAGAGAGAGAGAGAGAGAGAGAGAGAGAGAGAGAGAGAGAGTCTATTGGGCTTTTGAATAATCAGTAGAAAAAAATATCTGTTGTCTGGAGCAGGCAAAGAACCTTTTACTCATGAGTAAGTGATGGTTGTCCATCCTTTTTCCTATATAATGTGCATAGTCCTTACTGCCTAGTCTATATCTCTTTTCTGGAGCAGGTTCTGAAATGTAACCTAAGTAGATAAAGCTGAATTTTAATTTTGAACAACTCTCTACAATAAAATGTTAGATAAAAAAACAAAACAAACAAACAAAAATAAACCTGTTATTTTCCTAGTTTATCTGCAGTTACAAAATAATGCAAGACATTATCTTTAGAGAAATAAAAATGTACACTTACCTCTCTGATTAAAGAATTTCAGAGGAAAAGCCCACCCATCTCAAAGATAGTAACAGAGAATTGCTGCTGTCTAAAGGAAATGCAAGGACAAAGACTGGAGCTGAGACTAATAGAAAGTCCACCCAGAGACTGCCCCACCTAGGGATCCATCGCATCTACAGACACCAAACCCAGACACTATTGCTGATACCAAGAAGTACTTGCTGACAGGATCCTGACATTGCTGTCCCCTGAGAGGTTCTGCTAGAGCCTGACTAGTACAGATGCTGATGCTTGCAGCTAAACATTGAACTGAGCACATTGACATTCTCTGGTCCCCACAACAGAAGACCTAGAAAAAGGACTGAAGGACCTGAAGGGGTTTGCAACCCCATAGGAAGAACAACAATATAAACCAACCAGACGCCCCCCCCCCCCCAGAACTCCCAGGGACTAAATCACTAGCCAAAATGTACACAGGGAACGGCCCATGGCTCCATCTGGTTATGTAGCAGAGTACTGCCTTATCTGGTATCAATGGGAGGGAAGGCCCTTGGTCCTGTGAAGGCTCCATGCCCCAGCATAGGACAATACTAGGGCTCTGAGGTGGGAGTGGGTGGGCAGGTGGATGAGAACTCTCATAGAGGCAGGGTGAGGAGAGAGGGGATAGGGTGTTTCTGAAGGGGAAACTGGGAAGGGGGATAACATTTGAAGTGTAAATAAATGGATGCAGGTGGCAGAGGGATGTGATAGGGGGCTTGTGGAGGGAAAACTGGGAAGGGAAATGTATTACTCAGGGTTCTCTAGAGTCATAGAACTTATGGGTAGTCTCTATATAGTAAGAGAATTTGTTGATGACTTACAGTCTATAGTCCAACTTCCAACAATGGTCAGCAGCAGCTGTGAATGGAAGTCCAAGGATCTAGCAGTTGCTCAGTCCCACAAGGCAAATGGGAAGAAGAAAGAGAGTAAATCTTCCTTCTTCCAATGTCCTTAGGTAGATCTCCAGCAGAAAGTGTGGCCCAAATTTAAAAAGGTGTGTGCCACGATGCCTTTAATCCCAGATGACCTTAAACTCGGAGATCCTCCTATCTTAATCTTCTGGGATTCATAGCCACTATGCCGCAAGATCTCCATGCTAAGACCCGGTCAGAAACTTGTATCTCCTAGCCTCCAGATTAGGATCACAGGTTAGCCTTCCAATTCTGGCTTGTAGTTTATTCCAGATATAGTCAAGTTGACAACCAGGAATAGCCACAACAGGAAATAACATTTGAAATGTAAATAAATGAAATAACCGATAAAAAAGAATTACATGAGAGAAGCTATGAGCTCTGTAGGATGGAGTTATTGTCCAGGATATTTCCAACACAATGAATTCATAGAGACAGCTTCCTTAAAGTTTTGTATATCATAAAGACACTGGGATATTTCTTGGACAGTTACCAGTGTTAGAGCATTCCCACGGGATAACATCTCCTGGAGTTTCAAAAGCATTAACACATAGCAATTATTGTTTTTAACAGGTATTCTGTATATTATCAGAAATACTCTCTAAAACTGATTACACTATTCAGCACATCAGTACTGGTTGTTTCTTGATCACAGATAGCATCAAAAGTTCTAATATCATGACTGGGGTGCATATTTCTTTTAGAAATGGTTCTTACATAGTTTGTATCAGACATTGTAATTCAGAAATAGCAACTAAATTAGCATCAGAAATGATAACCACCTGATATTATCTCAGAATCTGTGACTCGGAAATATGATTGGTTAATAGGTATTACGATGACAAAAAAACCAACCAACCAACCAAACAAACCCAAAATACCAGAAGGTGCTTTCACAGTTAGTCAAAGAGCCTGTTGGTCTGTTGTTTCCAATTCCCCTTAGGTTTCATTTTGAAACCTCACAGTGCTCACAAAACATAATCTAATGTGGGCCCTTCTTTAATATGGAAAGAATGGGGTCATTTCATGTTCTACATGCTATATTCTCTCTTCTAATTGTTTATAAAATGCATTCTGTTCTTCCCACTTCTCATTTGCCTAGTTCTGGGACAGGTCTTCTCTTTGACTGCTTCCATCACTGCTTTCTCTCTAATTTAAAAACATATTATTACAATTAGTTTGTTTGCATCCACATTTTACATATGACAACATGGTGATATTATAAATTATTAATACAGAAAAGAAACTATATGTTTAAAATTATTATGCTAGATCAAAACCTGTAACTTTTATATTTCTGAGAATTCTATACACAGATATAAACATGGTATTTGATCATTTTCACTTTCCATGTTTCATTTTGACAGTTCCTAGATCTCTCCCAACACTGTCTTAAATACATTAACACTTTTCATATTATTAGTGTAAAGTGTGTATGTATCTAAGTGTATTTGTCTTATTTTTATGGCTGG